>NC_046154.1:72202798-72534900 GCF_011064425.1 Rattus rattus
TGGGGTGTCTGTAATTTAGGAAGGAAATACTTAAGTTTTTGAAGGGGTAAGAATACCTCTCCTTGAGGCAGCCGTTTAAAAAATGAATGCAGACATACATGTAGGCCAAACACACATACACAAAAAATAAAAGAATAAAACAAGGAAAAATAACTTTCAAAACCCACTTCAATTCAAAGCAAAGTTAATGAATATTTGTTAGTTCAAATTTATTTGTTGTATAAATATATCCATAACTTATAAAATGTTTAAACTATAATTTTCTGTGTATCTCATTTCCATGGGATCTTTGTCCCCTAAAAAGAGGGGAAGTTTTAAAACAAAGGAAGTGAATAACAGTAGGAATCCTAAGAAATGAAAGGAAATAATATCATTGATATCTTTCTCTCTCTCTCTCTCTCTCTCTCTCTCTCTCTCTCTCTCTCTCTCTCTCTCTCTCTTTCTGGGGGAGAGGGGGACAGGGTTTCTCAGTGTAGATCTGACTGTTCTGGAACTCACTCTGTAAACCAGGCTGGGCCTCAAACTCAGAGATCTGCCCACCTTTGCCTCCTGAGTGCTGGGACTGAAGGTGTGAGCCACCGTCGTCACCTGGTGCAAACTTCTTTAAAGCATGTGGATTCTCAGTTAAAGCAATGGTTTCTGCTTATGAGCTTGTTTATCTGACTGTGCATTAGTGCATTTTCCTATAGTTTAGTATTGCTATATATCGTGACTTTGTCATTCCAGTATATGTGAAAGAGAATGAATTTAACAGATTTATGTTTGGGTTACCCATTGCTTCAGAGGAAGAAACTTTTAAAGGTTTTGTGTTGGATGCAAATCCAGAAGTGACCAGCAGCAGCCCCTTACTACCTACCATGGCTCCATGGCTCCATGGCAGTTCCTTCAGGGAATACCCACCTTGGAGGAAGGTAGTTCATAAAAGGGGTGGCCTTGTTTCTCAGCTACTCTAGCATTGCCTTAGTCATTGTCACTTTTGGAAACAAATCCCAAACATTGAACCATTTTACCAGTAAGTATTTATACACTTATTGATCTACTTACACAAAGAGTTTAGCTTACTTGAAAGAAGGAAAGGCGAATTCCCTGTAGATAGATATTCCCTGACTTGAGGCTACCCTACTTGTTGACTGCCCCGTAGGTGACTGCAGCTCTTGTTTGGACTGTGCCCTTTTAAGCCAGTGATGTACCATTTGAGTACTGTATATGTATAGACTATAAAGTGTTTTATTTTTCAAAAGAGCACAACTATTCTGTGCTTCTCAATTTAATTTTTAAAAACTAGACAGTAAGTCTATTCGTTAACAAATAAGTTTAATTTATTGTGACTATAAATCTCCAGACTTGTTTCAGTCCATTGATTTGTGTTTCTTGTTTGATGCTCTTTTCCTCTTTGTTTCCCATCTCCAAGAATGCTATATTTTGTTTTATAGTTTTTCCACCAGGCATGTGTGTATGTGTGTAATTATTTATTTACTGATGTATTTTAATATGTGAATTTAGCTTATTTTTCTGACGGAGTTTGAAATGAGAACATTTTAGCTACCTGTGAAAGCCAATTTTAAGCGAGACATGTTTCCTTGTCTGTTAGCATTGTTTGGCATCCTACATTTTCATTGACGTCACTGATATTTGTCATGTGAGCATAGCATTAGTGAACTTCCACTAATCCCGAAGTTGGTATTTAACTCACAGCCCTACAAAGGTAGCAAGCAAGAGTTTGTTTAATAGGAGATAATATTGATCAGTATGTCTAATAGGAAATAATATTGATCAGTATGTCTAATAGGAGATAATTTTGATCAGTATGTTTAATAGGAGATAATATTGATCAGTACATGAAGTAGTTTATGAAGTTAAACTTTTTTGACTTTGGAGTAATTTTAGAATTAACAAATTCTGCAGTTACTGTAGGAATGGAGAAAGACTTATAACTTTGATCATGAAAATAAAACTTGCATCGAGGAAAGCATTTTTGATCCTGGCCTAGAAAATGAGGAGACAGTTCAAAGGAGGAGAGGCTGGTCAAAGGCTGCTTGCGCCTACTGGGCAGCTGTGGTGTGGGCAGATGCTATGCTGTGCCCCTGCTTTGGAGACAGCAGTTATGTAGTGTTATCCCAAAGTCGGAAGCGTAAATGAAAGTATGCACCTTGCTCTCACAAACTCTTGCAGATATGACAGATTACCTGTGGGGGATTATAGTCTGGCGTTTGTCTGCTAGCTTCAGGAAGTGCTGAGGCAGCTCTGCACAGGATAGATGCTAAATTTAAATGCAGGGGCAGGTGCTGAGCTACTGTGATGAGCCACGAAACCGGTGCAATGAGCTTTCACTATTTTATATTTATTTAAGTTTTAGTAAGAATTGAGCATATTAACTATAAAAGTGAGCATTTCCTGAAGCTCCTCCCCAGAGAATTATTTCTATCTGTGCCGGCTGGGTAATTTTTGTTTTGAGGGTCATCAATTTGACACAGCTAGGAACAGTCTGGGAAGAAGGACCTCAGTTTTAAAAATGCCTTTGCCAGACCTATAGCAAGCCTATGGGTTATTTGTTTGTTTGCTTGATGATTGTTGCGGGAGGGCCCAGCCTACTGTGGGTGATGGCATTCATGGGCAGGTGGTCCTGCACTGAGTAAGAGCCAACGGAGTGATCCATGAAGAGCAAGCCAGGAGGCAGCTTCCTTCCACTGCTTTGGTTTCAGTTCGGCCCTGACTTTCTGTCATGATGGACTATAGCCTACAAAATGAAATAACCCCTTTCTCTCCAAATTACGTTTGGGTATGGTGTTTTCACAGCAAACAGAAAGCAAACTAAAGTGCTAGAGCAAAGCATTTTGTTTTGTTTTTTGTTTTTGTTCACGTGTTTGTTTTCTGCTAGTTGCTGTGAGATCCACATTCAGAATGATGTGCTGTGTGAAACACTGACTGACTGCATACGTTTATGTCTGATTCTTCCAGAACAGCTTGCCAGAGAGCAAAATGGCCAATTAGTGCTTGCTCCTCAATAAAGCCAAATATTTAGCTTATCTTTCATTCCTTGCAAAAAAAAAAATAGTGCTATGTACCCTTGTTGGGCAGTGAAATGGTCATTGAGGATCTGGGAAACTGTCCTTATCATAAAAGTTTATAGAAAGCACACAGGCCTAAGATTGTAAATGATGTCTTAGTTTTACTAAGCAAATACAAATATAAGAGGATTGTCAATTAAATTACCAGTTAAATTTGAATTTTAGATTTTAGTATAAATATCACTAAAGTTTTGCAGGAATTGTATACTAAGAAATTAGTCATTTTTCCTGTAGCTCAAATTTGAGTAGGCATTGTGCTTATGTTTGTTCATTCTGGATGTGCTCAGTCGAGGTAAAAACTAAAGAAGAACGCAGCACTCCAGTGCTTCCTTCTCTCTCCTCTAGCCTGACCACCTTTCACTGCGAGCATTTTTGTGAAACGCATGAAAATACTTTTTTATAAATACGCAGCTTTGTGGTTCGTACAAATATATATCCAGTAATCTCCTCAGACCGTGGATTTTACATTCTCTTAATTTATACAGGTGGTTGCACCTTAGACACCATCTCACACATTCAATTTTAAAAAATCAATACCTCTACCTTGTGATTTTGTTTTCCAGGACAGTATAGAAAACGGGAGATAGAAGATGAGTTCAGTGGTTCATGTTTCTTATCCTTGGCAGGAGAGGGAATGGAATTAAGAGCTTGCGGACTACATAATGAGATTGAGGTCTGCCAGGGCTGCATAATGAGCCCTGTCTAAATAAGTAGGGGCAGTAGGATATAGCGTAGGCTTGGAAATAAGGCAGGGGGTTTCAAGTCCAACTTCCCCACTTAAGGACTCTGTGACTTCGGGCGAACACTCTGTGGGGCACCAAAGGAGCACTCTGTCAGGCACTGGAGGAGCACTCTGTAGGGTACTTGAAGGAACATTATTTCAGGCAATATAAGGACCCTTACCTTTAAGATGTCGTCTCTTCCCAATTCCAAGTCCATTGAGTAATGATTGGTGTGTGCTTCAGAGTGTGTGACTATTGAAATAGACTTTGGGTCCATTTATATGTAACCTGATAGTGTAGTGCCCACAACTAGAACTTATGGATGGTCGATAGTTGGTATCTACTGCTTCTATGGGTCTCTCTGTTGGGGGATTAAGTCTTAATTTTTGAAATGCAACAGCTATGTTTTAAACACTAATATAAGTAGGTTTACTTTATCTTGAGTGTTTTTTAAAGATTGCATTTTAAAAGTGATTTGTTTAAAATATATGAACATCACATAGGTGATAAGTGCTATTATTTTTCTTTGATAGGACTACTGATAGGTTCGAAAAATGCGTAGATCCAACTGGATCAGATTGTGTGGGCAGTTGGTTGTGTTGAATGTCTATACTAGTTTAGTTCATTTTAGACTTTATTTAGACTGAATATAGTTTTCTTCATTGGTTTAACCTTTATAGGTGTGCTGGTTAGTTATTTGTTGGTTTCTAATCAACTTGACATAAACAAGAATCATCTAGAAGTAGAAGCTTCAATTGAGAAAATGCCTCGAGCAGATTGGCCTGTGCATTTGTCTCTTGGGCCTTTTCTTATTAATGATTGATGTGTGAGGGTCCAGCCCACTGTGGACTGTGCTACCCCTGGGCAGATGGTCCTGGGTTGTATAAGAAAGCAAGCTGAGTCAGCCTTCAGAGCAAGACAGTAAGCATGAGTCTTCCATGGACTCTACTTTCTGTGTCCGAGTTCCTGCTTCGGTTTGTGCTCTGTGATGGATCATGTCGGAGAGAGAGAAACCTAATAAACTCTGTTCTCCACAAGAAAAAATGGTCAGTGTTTTACCACAGCAACAAAGAACGAAGTAGGAGAGAAGGCAGTGGTTTACATGGTCGTTCTACCATGGAAAAGAAGAGGAAAGTTGTGAGATGAAATTTTCTCCTGGTGAGGAGCAGCACTGTGTAACATTTAAACAGTGTACTCTGGAGCCAGATGTGTGTGTGTGTGTGTGTGTGTGTGTGTGTGTGTGTGTGTGTGTGTGTGTGTGGGGGGGTGTGAGAGAGGGAGAGAGAGAGAGAAAGAGAGAGAGAAAGAGAGAGAAAGAGAGAGAGAGATATCTTGGCATGTGTGTCTCTCTCTCTCTCTCTGTGTGTGTGTGTGTGTGTGTGTGTGTGTGTGTGTGTGTGTGTGTGTGTGTGTGTGATCTTGGCTTCACACTGGTGATGTCACCTGAAGCAAGGGACTTATTCGGTCTGTTTCCTCTTGTAGGTGGGTAGACAGTGTGGGTTAGGAGAATAACTGAACAGTGTGTTTGAATGCCGCCCAGCATGCTGTAACTGCACTGGGAATAGTTCTTCCGTTTACCTCCCATTAACCTTCCAGCCCTTCCCTTCTTGCTTCTCAACATTATATGCTATTATTGCAACTATTAGGCATGTTTTAAAATCATTTCTTCGCTCTGTATGAAACTGTTACATTTAAGTCAATATCATTTTAATAAAAAGAATAGTAATATCACCAAGCACTTTTCAGTCTTTAGATTTCATTAAAACGTAATGACTCCATTTTATTTCCTTTCTCCTCAGAGTCTCCTTTTAGTTGGTGTTTGGCATCATTATAGTTTGGCATCTTGAAGAAGATGTTGGAAACCATAGGTAAGAAGACTTCTCTTTCCTCTGTTGCTGTCAGAAGCGAGCATGCTTCAGCTGCTTTCTCAGTACACTATTCTCTATATACTATAGTAAGTTGGGTTAATTTCTTATCCAGTAGCATTGAACTAAGTCATGCATTTCTATATTTGTGCATTTTTTTCACATTGTTATAGAAACAATCATTCAAAATAAATAAACATATGAGGGAGTGTACAAATTGTGCTTAATAAGCTTGATAGAAACTCTACTCTGTTTTATGAAATGAATAATGACTTTCGGGTGTCACTAGGAATCTGACCAGTAAGCTAATACTACAACAAGATTGTTATTCTTACTTGTATTTGTGCAGGTAAAGTGCTGCCCAATATGGCAGTAATTGTACCTCAAATTCCATTTAAAATAGTTTAATTTCTGCATGAGATAATTTTGTCTGAGAGATCAGATTTCCTTCACTTGTGTGTGAGTACTCTCTTCCCCACACTGCAGTGTGGGCCAGTGCTTTAGAGAGACTGATTATAGAAAGCCGGGCACACTGCAGCGTCTCCAGGTAGTTCTTGGGCCTGGGTACTGAAGGGTGTGCACAGTTCACTCTGACAGCCCAGCAGTTGACAGTTTTGAGGGAATGGGACAATAAAAGGAAAAAGAGCTATTGTGACATTTGACTCCTGACTCTGTTCCTACTCTGATCATAAAATTCTGTGTGGTCACATTTTCTGTGTCTCATTCTGTATTGAAATCTTAGGCCATAAACATTGCTGGAACACATAGGGAAGTTCCTTATACTACAAGAGAAGGAAAGGGAAAGTGTGGCTTCCATTAAAACACTGCTTTCTGGATTTGTTCTGTTAGCAGTTACTAAGTAGCATCGTCCTGGAAGAATTGATGTGCATGTTAGTAATAGAGTTGTGTTCTAACTTATACAGAACAGAGTTTTCAGGTATCTCTTTATCAACCTTTGCTTGGAATTTCTGAATGATTTTTTAGCTTGATTGTGTGTATGTACTCACGATCAACATGATTTTGTATTTAGTTACCCAGTATCTGTGGAATGCCAGATGTTGTTCTGTAAGCACTGTCTCTGGTGGTGATCCTCTCTTTTCTGATTACTGTAATATATGTGTAATATTGCATGTAATGTACATGAAATAGGTGAATATGCTAATATATATACATATATATTGTTATGCTCTCATGACTATGAGAGGACATATTGGAAGAATCTCTATTTGATAAAAAAAATTGACTAGTGAAGTGTAAGAACTTGTGTTTGTATAATTCAGGAGCATGTTAAAGTTCACTGGTGGAAGCATGTATGTAAGGTGCTAGGATTATCAGATCGTAGTCAACATGCTTGCTTTCATAAGACACGGATTCAAAATATGCTTAATAGTGATCTGAATTATATGGGTTTGAGACATTTATAAATATGCTATTTAATTTAAGGGTCAAACATTCCAAGGGTAGAAATAGTACCTTGAAATGTCTGTTATTGAGCATTCCTAAATTATCAAGTATAGAACACTTAATCTTTTAATATAAGGAATTATTATATTTTAGATGTGATTCATCACTCACAACAACATCCACTTATTAATGGGTAATTTATCTTCTTTATTATATGTAAATACAATGTTGTTTATCTTTTTGAAAAAGAGATTAGACGTTTAAGGCCATGTAAGGCTTTATGTGATTTTCACAGGAGCTGGAGCATCTGGCACTGAGTTCGTTACACATCATTCGCGTCAGTTTCTGTGACTTTACAGCTCTTTGCTTAAGTGTGTACGATACCTAGTTCCTGCTCTAAAATGAACTTCACTGTGAGAAACAAAGATTTTAGTCTTCCTCTAGGTCCTTAATCTAACCAAGCAGCTGGATTGTTTTGAAGTATATGTTAATATGCTACTTAATTTTGAGAAAAAAGTATTTAAAGTCTTAAAACTTTACTGTCCTTCAACTGAATTAAAAAACGTCCATCTTTTTATAGCTTCACACTTGGTTCATATATGACACTGCTGTGCACTTCGGGGGATTATTTTGAGGTTTCTGAAGGTGTAAGAGTCTTCACAGATCTCACAAGCCTTTTGAGTTCTATTATTGACTGAAGCTTCTCTTTGGAATAGACAAAAACCGGGCCCTGCAGGCAGCAGAGCGCTTGCAAAGCAAGCTGAAGGAACGCGGGGATGTTGCAAATGAAGACAAACTGAGCCTCCTGAAGTCTGTCCTGCAGAGTCCACTCTTCAGTCAGATCCTGAGCCTTCAGACTTCTCTACAGCAGCTGAAAGACCAGGTAGGGTGGCATCACCCACAGAGGCCCTCATGGTGTGGCAAAGACCTTGTGAAAAAAGGCTCTCACTTTTCCAAAGCAGACTTCTCTCCGCGTTAATAAATAATGAAGTCACTTAAACCAACAGACATTCAGGCTCTCTGTGCCTGTTCCCTGCTGGTTATTTTTGTACCCGTTGTTGCGGATGGTGTGACATTATGTTGAAAGCTCGTGTGGATGCCTAGACACGAGCTCCTGCGGGAGGAAGGCTGATGAGGATGTTGGGGCTGGGCGGCTGCACTCTTGGTTTTCATCATCACTGAGCCCCGTTGTTCATGTTATCTTGTTCATTCAGATTCCGACGTTCAGTACAGCTACAGGATTTGAGAGTAGCGTGAATTTGTATGTTTAATCATGTGTGTGAGGAAGGGAAGTCACCTCTGTTTTGACAGTGAAAGGATAATTACATTGTCATCAGCTAGAGGAACTGCAATTCTCACTTCTTAAGAGTGTGCAAGTAGCACTTGCTTCCATGACAGCATCAGATGGTGATAAACATTAGGATTTCTAAATGTAACACCATGTTTTATTCCCTGTAAAAATTATGAACATTAAAAAGTTTGAACATTTATATTAAAACTGAAAGTGTATCACATGACAGAATGAAAACCAAAGTCAGATGTTCTTTGAACTTACTTAATTTAATCACCATTTCGCAGGTTTTAAAAATATTTTTAAAATAGTTCTTATCCTCTCAAGGTTTGAAGTCAATTTAATTATGTTCTCATGTTTTTATAATTAATTTAATGGTTATGGATGACTTGCTAGCAAATATTCTGCCTTAAAAGGATAAAAATGAAACTTAAAATCTAGTTTCATAATTCAGCGCATGAGCATCTCTAATGCGACGGGTATTCCAGATGTCAACACAGAGCAGAGGAGCATGCCTCGTCCCTCCAGCCCTAACCTAGAGGCCTGGTGCTTTTGGAATTCCCCATTAATAAAAAGAAGAATCTGCAGGAACATTTAGCTATCGGGCTGAGGAGATACAGCAGTCAACAGTGTCCCCAACCCTAGAAGACTCTGTTAACAAACAAACTCGTGAACAACTGCAAGCTGGGAATGGTGGTGCTGAGCAGAGAGAAAAATGGATCCCGCACACAGGAACTTGCAGGCATACACATAACCATGAGCTATGCTTCTGTAGCGAATTTCATTTTGATGATTTAAAATGCCATGGTTGTGAATTTCAAAGGAGTTTTTGTTGCATGTGTGTGTGTTTCTCTTCTTGGTAAGATACTAGAAAGACCAGATTTCAATATTGATGGGCTAGCGACCTTTCGGAGAAACCAAAACCAGCGTCTAGAATATAAACATAAATATGGAATGGTAAATTATGTTTTTATTCCAAGAGTGAGCAGAAGTCTTCTTTGTGTATTGTGTGAACATGTAGTTGTAATGACAGGAAAGTCAAGTCATATGCCAAGTATGTTAAGATACACTAGTAGTCAAGCAAAGTAGCTGGATCTTTGCCTGTTAGGCAGCCTTCTGCAGGGAACAGGGTTTATGTCCACTGTGTACATTGAAAGGACACAGATGGTCTACAGCTTGCACTTTCTGGTGTTTCCAAGTGGAAATAGAATATTACTCTAGGGCCATGTGGGCCTACACGATTCACATGAAGCATACTGAGATAGATATCCATTGAGTATTGTAAGGAGCTTCACAAAGTATAGCCTACTGTGATTTTTTTTAATATTTATTTATTTATTTATTTATTTATTTATTTATTTATTTATTTAATGTACAGTTCACTGTCACTGTCTTCAGACACACCAGAAGAGGGCATCAGATCTCATTACAGATGGCTGTGAGCCACCATGTGGTTGCTGGGAATTGAACTCAGGACCTCTGGAAGAGCAGTCAGTGCTCTTAACCACTGAGCATCTTTCCAGCCCCCTACTGTGATTTTTATTACAGATATAGGAATGTCTCTGATACTACAGAGGATAGATTGTTTCATGACGATGTACAATTTATTTAACTCTGTAGACAGACTGACAGGCAAGAGCATGGCCAGACCTCTGAGAAGAGTTGAGGCCTCCGCACCAGAAATAGATAGCATGATGGGACTCTGAAGAGAGGAAATAAGAATGTAAATGGCCCTTCTTACACCATTGTGAGGATGGGGGTGCTGCGTAATACAGGTCTGCAATGAGGCTGTTGAGTTCCCAGGCAGGAGGCGGGGAGGGGAGAGAAGCAGGATATGTGTCCACCAAAACCTCCCTTGCTGTAAACCTACTTCAGCTAAGTAGGGACCACAGACTGAGTCTCTGTCGGTTGGCATCTATGAAAGGCCAGAGCTGTTGTAGTTTTCTGGGCAGCAGCTGGATTCCGATGTTACATTCTTACAGTCTGCGTTCAGGATTAGGTCGTGAGGTACTTGAGTGCTGCTGTCCTGTCTTGGATATCGTTGGGTTTTTGTCTCTTGACTATCTGTCCATAGAAGAGGAAAGCAGTAAGACAAGCAGGGAAATGTGCAGCTCTGTCTGTCACGGTGGCTCAGGAAGCTCAGAGCTGTTTCTAAGGCAGAGTTTGAAGTGGACGTGGGCTTTGTACCGCCCTTGGGACCTGCAGCCTGTTTTAGACCTTTTATTTCTTGTTTCTCTCAGAAGCAAACTTGATGCCTGTGAGTCTCTCAGAGGTTGGTTGGTGACTGTCCCCAGGACATTGAGAGTTTGCATTTGCATATGTATTTTATGAAGTTTCTCCAGTCTAGTATAGGTGGATGCCGTTCTTTACCAATTCTTTTTTCTCACCAGACTTCTTATTTTGTGTCTAGTAAAATTTCAGATTCTTCATAGTATTTTCTACTTTAAAATTTAATCATAAATATTCTAGACATTATCATGTTAGGTTTAAAAGTGCCACTATATGAATGTTTAAAATTTAATAATTCATATAAAATTTGATTCATGCTCTTAATCCAATGACCATACAAATTACCTATTGCTAGTTTTAACTTGTTACCTAATACCTATGTGTATATTTGCTGTACAGTTTTGTATGCACAGCAGGTGGAAATTACTGATTCTGTCTTTTTTGTTTTCTATCTTTAGCCCCTACCCCATGCCCAGTATCATTCTGTGTCTGCTAGAAAAGCTCGAGGTGTATATAGTATACTGATGAACATGATCATATTGTTGCATTAATGACAGATGCTGACATGCTGTGTCGAATTAAACCTGCAATTTTCCCCCTCCAGTCCTTCTCATTACTTCTATTCAATAATGTTTAATTTTTCTAATTTGCTTCTACAGTATTAAGACTGCCCTTAGAAATCAAACTGTTTCCCTTTGGCAAATTAAACATTTGACAGGTGTGTAACTGAGAGGGCAAAAAAGCCGTGCCCTGAAGGGATGTGCTATTTAAATATTGTCAAAATTATTAGCAGGTCTGAGAGTATAATTGATGCCTCTGTTTAACTCCGCCACATTGTGTATTGTTCGAACGCCAGCTAAAAGGATGTATGCTATTAAACCTGAATAATCTCTAATCGCTCCAGCTCATTTCCTATTGCACGGTTCCTGTTTAAGTGAAAAGAACTGCGACTGTGTGTCAATGATCTGTCAAACGCAGGTTCTCAAGCAGTGTCCTCAGTGTCACCTAGTCATCACAGCTATTAACTACAGGGCTTAATGCGTATTCATGAAAAAAATCTCGCTATTGTGGGAGAAATAAACACGTTAGCAGTTTAATAATAGAATCTTGTCAGCCTTGAGCATATCGGATTTGCATATTTATTCGGTGAAGTTGCTCCAGTCCGGTATAGACGTAGATGCTTCTTACCTGATTAATTAATTACCTTGCTTTATGAATGACCATGGGCGCTAAATAAGCATGTAGGAACATTGCGAATTAAAATTATTAATTTTAAATAAAAATTTAGGATGGGGGTTTATAAATTAACATTGGCAAGATTATTTTTGAGCCATGACAATAGACTAATGCTGAGATTGGAGAAATGGTGTCCCTAGCTTAGGTTACCAAGGATGCTTCACTGCAAAATGAGCCTTGGGCCAGGAATATCAGGGACCACTTCATAAAGAACTCTAGCATCTGTGGTATATGGCATTCTTCTGTATTTCTGGTTTGGTTAATGTTTACAGGTTCCTACTTGATCCATCTCCTCTCTTTCAAAAATATGTTGGTGCGTACATGTTTTATTTAGAAGATTTAGAAGTTTAATACATAGTGATATATATATCCATCCTAGACTTCTTCTTGAAAATTTTTAACTGAAGAAATGCTGTTACATGGTATTATTGTTGACAGTTAGAATAAATAGATCATTAAAACAAATCACTTTCATTTTTGAAGTTCCATCTGTACATTGTGAATTTTTTTTATAATTCTGTATTCGTAAATTTTACCTGTTTACATTCCAAACAACTCCTGATGACAAACAGCCTGAAAAATGAACAAAAGTGACCACAAATGCAGACTAAAATACCACAGTAGTAGATCTGCGGATACCTAAGGACCTTGACTTACAAAGTTCATATCATTTAATTTTGGTTTCCAACGATCCAGCAAAGCCAAACCAAATTATAAAAGAACTGGGAGTTGTAAACTTCTTATTATGAGACATTCATTGAACTAAATTTTACCATGGCAATGATAATTTTTAGCACACTAATGCTTTTATGGAGTATTTATAGGTGTTTACAATATCTTTGTTGAACATTTAAAACCAATGAAAAATAGTAAATAATAAGATAGGGTTCTTACCATTTCAGGGAGAAAATAGAACACAAGAAGACAAAGTAACAAATGCTATGATGGAAAGAATTATTTAGGTTTGATTAATAGCCCCAAACAGAAGGGACAATATTTAAAATGCATCATGAAAATTGACACTTTTCTGCAAAGATGAGGGGATAGTTCAGGTGGAAGGAAGAGTAATTTGTATGCGTACAGAGTGCTTTGGAAGTGAGAGTATTGTCGGCATTCAGTTTGGAAGTGAGAGTATTGTCGGCATTCAGTTTGGAAGTGAGAGTATTGTCGGCATTCAGTTTGGAAGTGAGAGTATTGTCGGCATTCAGTTTTGCTTGACCTACTTGGAGGTGGTAGAGCTGCTATTGGTGTGTGGTGGGTGGAGCTTGGGAAGTTGTCACCAGTCCATCATGCCTAGCACAGGCTCACTCTCCCCCATCATGGCCCCAACCTCAGGGCCCACATTGAGAAACCCTGGCTCCATCCACACCTTTACTCATCAGTATTCCTTCATGATAAAAGCCTTGAAGAGAAGAGTATACTGGAGACCTAGCTCAGTATAGTCTACAGCAGTCTAGAGCAAGCACACAGTCAACATCATGTTAAAAGGGGAAACATCAGGAATAAGTACCTATTCTCCTGCTTTCTGTTCAGCATAGTACTTGGAGTCTGGGCTCGAGCAATAGGAAGTGAAGGGGCTGGAGGGATACAGATAAAAAGGTAAAGCATGGAAGTTTCCTCATTAGCAGATATGACTCTATATGGAAAAGAAACAAAACCAGTGGTTCTCAACCTCCCCAATGCTGTGACCCATTAATACAGTTAGTTTCTCATGTTGTGGTGACCCCACCAACGTAAAATTACTTTCATTGCTACTCCATAATGTTATTTTGCTACTGTTATGAATCATAATGTAAGTATTTGTGTTTTCTGATGGTCCTTTGGGGGTTATGACCCACAGGTTGAGAACTGCTGCCTTAAATGCCCCAAGAAATGCATAGGTTTGTGTGTGTGTGTGTGTGTGTGTGTGTGTGTGTGTCCCATAACAAGATTAAAGTAAGAGGTTTTAGTAACATTTTGATAAATAACAACTTTGAGGATGATTTGAAAATACATAAACTGTTCTTCAGATGAATGCTATTCTTCATATTCCTGATGCTAAGGATACAGTGTTCTGTCTTAATGTAGAGGTGGATTTTCTGATGAAGGATAAATGAAGGAACTCTGTAGAGATAGAGGCAAATGCTGCGTGTGTACTTTCTATCACTTGATTGGCATGAGCAGGGTTATACCTGAAACGTCTAGCTTTATCTGTAAACCTAAGGGATCAAGTGCACGTCCAAATGAGATATGATGCCGTTAAGTTGTAACATCATCAGCTCTGACAACTTCTTACAGTTTAGACAGAGGGAAAAATGAGGTCTTGGCCGATGACTCTGAGGATAAATAAATTGTTTCTCAAGAGTGAAGATCTGAGTCTGGATTCTCAGAAACTTCATACAACCTGGACACAGCAGAAAGTGTCTTTTTGTGAGCATTTCTGAGGATGCAGAATGTGGAGATAGGAGAAGCTTCTGATGTGCATGAGGCGGTTATCCTGGCATAAATAGTGGCAAACAATTCAATAATATGTCTCATATAATTTGAAAGATGAAGACAGATAGCCACACACACACATCATACACATACATATACAAACACTTTCATCAAAAGAGAAATGAAAAGTTTTGGAACTTGAACATTTAAATATGGGGTGAGATACAGGTGTATATGCTTGCCATGGTGTGTGAGAGGGAGTCCGAAGTCAGCTTTGTGAAGTTAGTTCTTTCCTTTCGCCTTTATCGGGCTTTCAAGTATTTAACTTATGTTACCAGCGGTGAGAGTCAATGTCTTAACCATCTTCCTAGGACACACACACACACGCGCGCGCGCACACACACACACACGCATACATGTTTATTTTCGCGTGGCAAGTGGATGTACGTGTGGGGATGTATATATCAATGAATGAAGGTCAGAGGGCAGCTTGGTGGAGTTGTTCCTCCCTTAATTTTGTGTGGGTCTGGGAAGCTCTGGTTGTCACTTTTGTGTAGTAAGCAGCTTTACCTACTGAAACATTTCACTGGGTATCTGAGCATTTTACTACTTAATTTGAGTTTTAACTGAAAAATGCTATTTTGTGATGTTTCTCTTAAAGAGTGTAAATGCTTGTGTGCCCCAACTTATATTTTGTTATCTAATAAATTTCCCCCTTTCCCTAATTCTAATTTGTGTGGAGATGGCGATGCTCCATTTGTAGGCTGTGAACTAGTTAACACAAAATGACTCCCACTTCCTTGGACTGTCTAGTTAAGTTCAGGCTTGTTCTTATGGGTGTTGGAGGACAGAAAGAAAAGAGAATTGTAACGATCGCATTAATACAGTTATCTAAAAACAGAACGCAATTCTTACCAGTGTGTATTGTTTATGAAAGTGGAAAAATATTTTTTATGTCTGGAATAATTTAAGAGAGCATGTGGCTGGTTAAGAGGACTGGTATTTTTGAAATGCTGATGTACATCATGTAGAAGTTGAGAGGAACGTTTTTTCACTTATTGTGTAGAAAGTTCAATTTCTGTGTTTTGAACAATAGCAGCTTCAGATGTTTGTTCATTGACTAAAAAGTAAATACATAGGCACTGAGTGCACTAAGTCTTATGTTCCTTGATTAAGAAGCCACTATTTGAGCTTAATGCAGAGCTGGTTCAAATGCAGCCATGTTTCGCTGTGGAAAGTTCCTATGCATCTGAAATAGCAAGTGGTGCTAATTATGTGGTATTTTTGGGACAAAGATAAAATTTCAGAGAATAAAAGAACAAAAACAAAAAGCTGAATGAAGTTTACTGGGTATATGTAATTGAATGTTTTTTGTTTTGTTTTGTTTTGGGTTTTTGATATGTTTTGGTTTTTCATATATATTTGATATATGTGATATATTATATATAATTATCTAAGAGTTTAAGAACAAGTCTGAAGGGATGACTTAGTTAAGAGGGCTCATTGCTCTTCCAGGGGATCTGGTTTCAGTTCACACATGCATACACATAATTAAATAAAAATTTTAAGAAAGGAATTTAAGAACACTATGTACGTTTGATTCCGTACCAGCAGCAATTAGCTTCAGGAAGCTCTTGTATATGTGGACCTTGGATTGCTTACCTAGTGGACCAGTTGGCCATATTCCCCTTCTGCCCAGCGAAGAGGCAGAGCTTCTGCAGTTGCGTGTCTTACCCAAGACCATGCCAGTATTCGTAGTGGACCAAGGAGGACAAAGCAGGCCGGTTTTACCCAAGCCAATGACATTTGACTTTCAGTTTCTATCATTTCTGACCTTGGTTAACTTTGTAAAGCAATGAATGAGATTTAAAAAAAATTAAAATGAATGGCATTTCTAAAGGGAAATGCACAGAAATGTTTTAAAATTTTAGATTAAGATTTTCATTTGGCTATGAAATTGTATCCTAAATTTTAGTCTTTAATTTTAAAAGTTTCATCCTAATTTTATTTATATTTATAATTTGCTATATGTTATGGGTTAGTTATTTGAACTGGGTTAGGCAGGAATGGGGTTAATGTCTCTGTGCCCCCTACCCACACACACACTTGCTGCATTTGTCCTTAGGGTTATTTCTCCCTTTCTCTCTCTAAGCATATTGTGAACAGTTAATAGTTTCATTTGTCTTCTGGAGATCTGATAATGATGGCAAAATCATTGTGAGACCCTAATGTCTTATCTAAACTTCTGTTTTCCTTGGTACAGTAGTGGATTAGTTCACTTTATCTTGGTGCTCTTATTGCCTTGATGTAGAACATTTCAGTGTACTTTGATGGTAATATATTTTGTCAAGACACATTCCTTGAATTTTTTCCCTTGAAAGATTGCCTGAAGAAACACAGTTCTTGAGATTCAAACGAATTAATGCTCTCCTGAGGTATGCATAAGCACGTGTACAGACTGCTGTGTGCCGTGATACTTAGGGTGGGGCAAGGGGAGCGTTGTGGTTAGTCAGAGTTCAGGCTGGCTGAACTGTGCCTAGCTTACATTTGGATACTTTGTACCCCATATATACGCAGGCTCAATGATGATAGCGTACTTAACTTGTAAACACCATTAAACATGCTGAATGCCGTGCATTCAATATATATAATTCTTTAATAAGAGATGAATTTTTAAAATAGAAAGACAAGTAAGCGGAGTCCCTTTGGAGGTCCTGTACTTTCTCAAGAGTAGAAACTTTGTTGAAGAACTGTCTGTCATGGCCTCATCACCACTGTCATCAGCATGGCCTGTCAGTGTCTTCTTCCCCCAGGACTTGCTCTCAGCATAGTTCTATGTCACCATGACATTAGTGTGAGAATGCAGAGGGAGGAAGTTGTCATGTTCTGAGCAGGATATGCAAACATGGGAAGATCACATGGCAGCGCTGGTATCTGGGCCTGCAGAAGCCAGGACCCCAGTCTTAACTGCAGGGCCGCCTGTTGTCTATGTTTATTGACTTCATAATTATTGAGCATAATTTAAGGATTTCCTCCTGACCTGAGGGCTTCTTAGGACTATTTATTCTCAGTTTGTTGTTATGTCATTTTGTATTGGCTTCTGTTACTGATAGGTTTCAGTTATTGATCTTAAGACTTTATTCATATGATCTACACACACACACACACACACACACACACACACACCTGCCATTGCCACCACCACCTCAGCCACTACCACCACCATCATCACGACCATCATACCTCTTAACTGTGCATGACCCTGTCTTTACTAAAATAATGGGACCAAAACGAAGTGAAAGGCCTAAAGAGGAATCTAGTACTTTAATAGCACTCAGTAAATATTACCTGTCTTTTCTTATTAGTGAATCTTCCATACTGAAATTTAATATTCTAAGGCAATGCTTTTTTTTTTGGTTTCATGATGACTTACATTCTTAAAATGTATGTAAAGCTTGGGCTAGAGAGATGCTCCGCAGGTAAGAGTGTTAGCTTTGCAGTCATGAGGACCAAAGTTGGGGTCCCGGCACCTTTATCACAAGCCCTGTATCCATAAATGCCTGCAGCCAAGTTATCAGGAATAGAAATGTTCTCTTCTGGCCTTTGTTACAAAGGTGTAGTTCCTGGGCACACAAGTACACATCCTCTCGCAGACACATACACACGTACACACACATAAGTAAAATAAATCTTTCATATTATTGATAAAGAGCTATAAAATGTTTTAAATTTTATTCCCAAGTATCAACCATAATAAACATTAAAGTTGAGAAATTCTTTAAATATTTATTAATTCATATACAATAATTATGGAAAATCCATTTTATGTTTAAAAATTAGTGAGAGGAAAAACTTTGCTTTGTATTTTCTGTACATTTCTCTGCTCTAATTCTTGACTGAATGGCTGAGGTGGTGGCAGCGGTGGCAATGTGTGTGTGTGTGTGTGAGTGTGTGTGTGTGTGTGTGTGTGTATTAAGATCATTTACTAAAACCTATCAGTCACAGAAAACAATGCAAAAGCACATAACAGTCTGAAAAAAATAATCCCAAGGAGCCCTCAGGTCATGAGGAAATCCTTATGCTCAGGGGAAAGTTGGACTCCCTTACCTGCGCTTACAGAATTTATGGTTTTACCTGGCATATATGGGAAAAAATTGGTCTTGCATGGATGTGTGCACTGCAAAAGGAAAATAGTTCTTTTAGCACATTGTAGCTATCCTTCTATATTTGAAAGGTTTATTGTTTTTATTTATGTGCTGTGTCTGTGTGCCAGGGTGTGAAGTGGGCACGCGGTGCCTACAGAGGGCAGAAGCTGCATTAGATCACCTGGACCTGGGGTCACGGGCTGCTGCGAGCTGTGCTGTGATTGGAACTGAACCCAAGTCCTCTGCAAGAGCAGCAAATGCTTTTACTTCGGAGCCGTATCTCCAGCCCCTGCTATTCTCTGACAGTCTTCCAGGAGCTGTGATGTTTGCCCTAAAGGTTAGATAGAGCATGGAGCCTGGGACTCGAGCATCTCAGACTCCGTTACAGTAAAGCCTAGTTGTTTGTCATGGATTTCATTTCTGTTTCTTACCCAAGCATAGTATCATATAACTTTGGCCACTTGAAAAATTTGGAGATTGACAAAATTAAATGTATACTTATTTATACAATCAAAAATAGTACTTGCTAATAATATTTGAGATCTTATCAACAAAACCTCTTAGATATGGGATGCTGTTGAGGTCAGGGTGGCAGATATTGGCTCTAAAATTCTAATTTTCATTTGAAAGTGCTGTCATCATTATTGATAACAACTCTGACAACTGTTTTACTTGATGTGACCCTCGCATTTTGAAGAAGTGTCTCTCTTTCATATGCTCAGGAATACACAGTCATAGTTTGAATCGTATTTTCAGATATGTACATTAAAACTTGGCCAGTTCAGCTTGCAGTTCAAAAGTAGTTGTTTTCCTGGCTCTCTTTTCCAAGGTCTTTTTTTCCCTTTATATGACAGTGCAGTAAAAAACCATGAACTAAAGGGAGATTTTTTTAAAGGACTTTTAATCACTCCCTCAGGACTTTGGGCCATCTATAGTACCTGCACTTGGGTGGCTGGGCTGGAGAAGCACTCTGAGTTTTCAGCCAGCCTGAGCTGAACAGGCTCTAGGGTAAGACTCTGATTCCAGAAACCCAACAGAGACCAACCAATGAGGAAAGAAGCAAAGAGAGACACCTGAAACCTTTATTAAGTAATTTAAAGCGTAGGGAGATAGGCTGCTATTTGTGATAGAGGCACTGGAAGTATTTCTGGTCATCTTTCTTTTAATCTCTACAATATAAATACTCTGTGTACCCCATTAAAATAATAGAAATGGAGATACCATCGAAGCAGATGGGAGCAGGGCTGGGGATAGAGCACAGTGGTAGGCGTTCTTGCCTTGCATGCTCAATGCCCAGAGATGAAGCCCTAACACTGCCAAAACAGAACTATTATTTTTGAAATTAGAACCTCAATAGAAATTAAGGGACTAGGCAGAAAGTTCTTTTTATACTTCACTTAGTTATGGAACTTAATTATTTTATTATATTGGTTGTGGATATGAAAATGCACGCACTCAGCACATAGCTTGAATGTGGTGCTCAAAGAACTGCTTGTGATGATCTCTTCTGCATGCTGGTCCCAGGGACTGAACTCAGGTCCTCAGGCTTGGTGGCAGGTACCCTTCTTTTCCTGTTGAGCTGTCTCATAGCACCTAGAACTTAATGGCTTTAAAGAGTAAACTTCGGGTTTCTTTTATAACCGCAATAAAGAGTTTTAAACACAGTTGGGACTCTTCAAACATCAGTTTCTTCTTCACACAGAGCGCCCAGTGCTTTATACATATGTTATGAAAGTGGGGGGGAAAGTCTCAATCTTGAGAGTCCTTTAAAAGATTGTAAAGGCCTTCTCCGGAATGTCAACTTATATAGTCAGACGGAGTACATTGCATTGTGCTTGAGTACACAGTTTTGTTTAGTGTATCTAGTGACCAGATTTTTATAAATACTCTTTGTAATTTTAGGAATGAATAAAATCAGTGTGGTTGCAGTTTTGAGTGAAAAGTAAAATGCTATAAAATAGGATAACTGGTGAAGTGGCCATTGGTTTAAATCAATGAGCACTGTATAGTGTGCAGTTTTGCACTTGACGCTGTCAATCACTCACTAATGAGCACTGCGCTGGGTAGAGTAGTGATTATCTCTATATACTTTACTAAATACCAGAAAGGAAAAGTCAAGAGTCTTACCTACTCTTTAATTCATTTCCTTCTCTAGGCTTTAAGTGTTCTTTCCTTCCATCTCGAGTTTTATAGCTGGTAATTTCTGCTTTCTAGCACAGGGGAGTGTTATGAGAAATAGGCCGTGGGAACTCAGCACTCAGAGGTAATGGGAGCAGGTGCAGAGTTTACATCTCCATCACTCAGAGTGAGTCCTTGAATTCTTGGGGTAAAGGATTATTTTCTAAATTGAATCTTTTCATCTGTTAAGTCTATCGGCCGAAGGCAGTTAGAATCGACTTTAAGAGTATTTGTAGATTACAGGTTCTAGACCACTGTCCAATCTGCTCTTAAGAATTCACAGCGGAGAAAGAAAGATATCCAGCTGCTTGGCATAATTTACAGATAATTTTAAATACAGTTTTTTATGAATATTTTACACTGTAACTGGGGAAAGAAATTCGTCACTTTCTGCCTCCAACACTGTCCAGTAGCACATAACCTGATGGTTAACAGGAATCTGAATGAATGAAAGGGAGGCCTCCCTCAGACAACATGTAAAACTGTGCTTGTGTGTGACGATGCTGTCCTTCCATGGACCGGCATCCCATTTTGTTTGCATGTCAGAACCTTCCGAAAGTATACATTCCTTTTGTCTACGAATTCTCTGATTACACCGTGTGACTTTGCCTACTTTGTCAAAATTAAGGGTTTTAGAGTTGCCATCCCCTTTTTCGGTCCTCTTTTCTGTTCTGATGTTTAGCTGTCTATTTTATGCCAGTGTCAGCCTGCCTTTACCACTAGAGCTTTGCAGTGGAGTTTGAGGCTGGGTATTGTAAAATGTCTTTCAGTGTTCTTATCCTTAGAATTACTTGGTTGTTTGTGGTCTTCTGTGGTTTTACTTAAATTTGTTAATCTTTTTTTTTAAATCTGTGAAATATGATGCTGGAATTATAATAGGTATTGAATTAAATTTGTAGATACATTTTGGTAGTACAGTCATTTTAGTAATAATTGCCATCTCAGGAGCACAGAGGTCTTCCCATTGTGTCCAACGGCCTCTAATTTCCCTTTTCCTTGTCTTGAAGATTTATGATATAGAGGTCAGATATGTTTATAGTTAATTTTTTTGGTTATTTATAGGAGAGTGCATTGTAGATGTAATTAAGACTACTGATTTTTTTAAAAACACTGATATTTTAGCTTGCAATGCTACTATGTTTATTAGATCAAAAGTCTTTTGAAGTAGGTAATCATTCCATAAAGATTTTGAAATATTATTCTATACAGTCCAGCACCCTTGAAATCCATCCAAATTGCATTAATAATTTGTTCCTTTTTCATGACTAAGGGATGATCCATGGTATGGCTACATCTCTTGAAGGGAATTTTGCCAGTTTCCATTATTATTGCAACTACAGAGGAAGTTGCTACTGTGAGCAGTTAGATAGAGTGTTTTTGCTTGTAGTTTGTTGGTGCTGTTATTTTGTTGTTGTTGTTGTTGTTTTGCTGCTGCTGCTGTCAGGACAGATTTCCATTGTATAATCCTCTTGCCACAGCGTCCTGCATTACAGATGTAGCATCTCACTGTGTCTGGCCTTCAGCTTAGGGTTTTGCTACTGAATAATGCTCAGGAGGTTGTATGGTTAGGACATGCATAATTTCCCCCAGAAACTACCAGTTTATCTCCCAGTGAATATATATTGATTTTTTTCCACATTCTCCCTATCTTAGGAGGTATAAAATAGATATTTTTATGTTTTTAACTGACTCGTAGTGGTGCTGAACATCTTTTGGTACCTGTTTTCCAGTCCTATACCCTACTTAGTGAAATGTTTCTACTTTTGTTCATTTTCAAATGACTTCTGTTTCCTGATACTTTGTGTCCTTGTCCTTGTCCTGTCAGATCAATGCTGTCACCACTTGAAAGATGCACAGAACTCAAAACCTTTCAACCCACTCTAATCCCATTCCTGCCCTTCATGTAACTGCATGCACCAGCTCTCCATAGATACTCCAGACTGCAGATGTGTATTGTTGCTGTTCTGAGTAATTGGTACTGATTCACTCACCTTTTAACCCTTGTTTACTATTCATTAACCATGGACCTCCTGCCTTTTGGACTCGCTCTCTAAGATTAGGTTCTTTCTGGCCCCACATTTATTCTGTTTTTTCTTTCTTCTCCAAACCCACAACATCAGGTATGTTTGCATACATGTGCTGTGAAAACCATCAGTATTTATGCCCAGTTTGTTGAGTTTTTTATTTTTTAATATTTGCTTATTTATTTAGAGATAGTCCCTTGAAACATGATCCTGTCTGTCTTTTGTTGATATTACAAGTGTGTATAGTCACCTCTGTCTTAGTTTTTAGTCACTCTGCTCAGTTGTGGCTCACAAAGGGAGCTTCTCTTCTTTGGGGTCAAGTTTAAGCTTCGTTCTTCTGGATTTTTGTGATTTCTCTGCCTTGTTTGTCAGCACTGTCACTATGATGTGCTGGAGTCAGGAGCCTCTCAAGTAGAAAGATGGCAATGGTCTCAGCTTTCATATATTCCTCTCCTTCACTGTCTGTGACAGCTACTGCTCTGCTTCTCATTGTTAGAGCATGCTAGAATTCCTGGCCTCTTTTTTATAGTTGAATACGCTGTGTTTTATAAAAAACAAAAAGAGCCAAGGATATGTTTGGTAGGAGCATGGTATGGTGAGGTGGTATGGTGAGGTGGTATGGTGAGGTGGTATGGTGGTGAGATGGTATGGTGAGGTGGTATGGTGAGGTGGTATGGTGAGGTGGTATGGTGAGGTGGTATGGTGAGGTGGAAGGGCATGCTGCTGGGGGCCCATGCAGAGGCATTCCTTCCTCCTGAGGTAGCAGCCGTGTGAGTAGTATGGAATAGAGTTTATTTAGGGTATGGGAATGGGAGTTGAGGAGTGAGTAGAGACAGAAAGGCAGAGTAAAGAAGAGGAGAGAGAAAGGGAGAGAGGAGAGGAGAGGCTGGCCAGGAACATGTGGAGGGGGCATGGGGATGGGGAGAGAGGGAGAAGGGACAGAAGGACCAGAGTAAGAGATAAGAGGTTAAGAGAGTGAGGAATGGCCAAACAGCCCCTTTTGTAGTAAGCCAGGCATTATCTGGCTATTGCCAGGTAACTATGGGGTAGAGCCTAGAAGAAATGCTAGCATTCTTCTGTTTAGGTTTAGCTAAAAGGGAAAACTAGACAGAGGAGATGGTGAAACAGGAATAGGATCATCATGATCTTTAGCTGCATCCTGCTGACTTTGGGGCAATGTTCTCTGGGAAACCTAAGAAAATGGGAATGAGGATGTTGGCCCAGTCTGAGGAGAGTTGGCTGTGTCCTTGCTGTCCAGGGTCTGTGGAACCATTAGTGGGTGCAAGAAAGAGCAGGTCCAGTAGAAGCAACTGTCTGTAAGAATAGATTGGAGCATCTGTGTGGGTTGCTTCTCTGAAGCTGTTCTGGATATAGAGTTTGAAGGCCTGGACTTAAAAAGATGCTGAAACACACACACACACACACACACACACACACACACACACACACACACACACACACACACACACACACTAGAGGTAGAGAATAAAGTTAAGTTTGGGAGAAAACAGTTTTTGTTAGGCATACATTTGAAACCCTTTGGTCTTGGTGGTTGTGTTTTTTTCCTAAGAGTATACATTTTCAAACTAAAAAACAAGACATTTCATAGTGTAACTTAAGTACAGTTGTAAAATATGTGGGCTGTTTTAAGTAGGTAACTGTGGCAGTCCATTTATATGAAACTCCAGGAACAGGCAAGAAGCCAGGGAAGTCACCAACCTCATTAGACTCTTAAGAGATGATCGTCACATCGCAGTGACATTTGTTCTCCAAAGACTACTCTTTCAGTGCCTTCCACTCGGTCCTTTAACATCAGAGCTTGTACTTCAGTGTTAATTTCTTACAGCAAGACCATCTATTCCTGGAATTGGGTTTGTTCACTCTGGCTTACTGTAGCTGAAGTCCAAATATTTTTCACTATGCAAACAGACCATAGGCATTAGGTCCTAGTGTGTGGGATCTTCGCCTGTCACAAGTTTTATTATGCCATCTGCTTCAACCTGATCAGTATGTCTTCTGCCGGCAGACTTCCCTGAAGTTGCCATGGCTGGGGATTAAAAAAAGCCAGTCTTGGCAAGAGAAGCTCGTTTTTGAAAAATAATAATTGATCATGCCTGCTGTAAATTTTAAAGTAAGCATTGGATAGAATTCCCAGAGGCTTCCTTCCTCTTTTTCATGGGTGACTAAAGGTAGGTAATATAATGGTAAAGTTTTGGCAGCTTTGGTGACCAAGTAAGTTTTCTGCTTTGTTTTTAAGGATAGGTAACAAATTCTTCTGTATAGATTGGGAGCACTGTATGGAATATCTTCGCAGAGTTCATCAGCAGATGTTCCTCACCTCCTGTCTTTATCCTGGAGTGGTACATTGAGTGATTGTGCTCTGTGTAGCACACAGAGGCGCATGATGAAAAAGTATCACGGTCACTCTGTGTTACTAGTCATTTGACTTTGTGTGATCCATCATCCATGAATTGGAGCTGACACTAGTAGGGGATTTGTGTGGATAAGTGTTTGTTGTGAAGGCTTGCTCTGGGTAGGCCTTCCTTTAAAGGACAGAGACATCAAGGGAAACAGAATGGCTGGATCCTCCCCCTGGGGAGTTTTACATTTTAGTTACCCACAGTGGTTGAATGGAAGTGCTGTGACAGTGGTGTGTATCAGCAGCATGGGAGTGCTGTCCAGGTTAGCATTAACTGTCATTTTGACACAGCGGGGACTCTGTTGAAAGAGGAGACTCTGTTGAGAAATCATCGTTACTAAGTTTGCCTGTGGCCTGTGGGCATGTGTCCATTTTCTTGATTGGTAATTTATGTGGAAAGGTCCAGAACCCTGAAGGAAATACCATTCTGTGGGCTGGTGGTCCTGAGGTTTAAAAAAAAAAGGAGCTAAGCATGAGCCAGAGAGAGACTGAGCCAGAGACCAAGCTGGCAAGTTGTCCTCTTCCGTGGTTCCTACCTCCATGCTCCTGCCTGGAACTTTGCCCCTCTTTCCTTTAGGGATACATACTGCCGTGGATAGAAGGCACAGAACACTTTTTTCTCTCACCGTTGTGTTTGTTTGGAGTGTTTTCCTATCACAGGAACAGGATGAAACTAGAGTAAGAGCTGTGCAGAGAAGGAGGGCAAGGGCTGCCAGCAGAGATGAGTCCTGTGTGGGATAGGTTGTCCCGGAGGGCTTCTCCATGGTAAGGTTGTATAGACCTGGGTGAAGTAAAGAACAGACCGTGAATGTCTTTACCCGACTGGTGCTGTGAAACTCCTTACTGCAGTGTCAGGTAGTGTGAGGAGGTCAGCATAGCTAAAGCCAAGAGAGTGAGGACAGGACAAAGCTATTTTGAACATAACACTGATGAATATTTCTGATGCAGAGTTGTAGACGAAACTTTGCAGAAAGGCCCTGTTTGCACTGGCTGCTTATACTGCACAGTAAGGATTTACTGTCTAAATCACACAGGCAGGATTGACAGCCTACACCTCTGAGTGAGGAATGACCACTCACGCTGCTCAGTAAGGATTGATTATCTACAGTGCTTTCATTAGTTTTACTTGGAGCGTGTGACAGACACTGCGATTTTCACCTTTGTGAAGTAACAATCCTTCTGGTGGTGTTATTCCACAGATAGCAGGAGCTGGTGAGATAGCGGGTTAATGTTTTGAGAAGACTTAACCTAAAAGTAAAGAGGAAAGTGGCTGCAAAGCCACTCTCACTTCTCCCACCACCGCCGGACCACCGCAGAGCCTGGAAGTACACTAGAATCGTGGCTAATCATCTCTACATCCTCCTAGGTAAACGTTGCTACTTTGGCAACTGCAAATGCTGACCATGCCCACACACCGCAGTTCAGCTCTGCCATCATCTCTAATCTGCAAAGTGAGTCACTTTTGCTGTCTCCAAGTAATGGGAACCTCGAAGCAATTTCTGGACCTGGTGCTCTACCCGCCATGGATGGAAAGCCTGCCTGTGAAGAACTTGATCAGCTCATCAAAAGTATGGCCCAGGTAAGAGCATTTCTCCCTGTGACTCAGCCTGGATGTATTGAAAAAGGTCTTCAAGACCTGGATAATTTGAGGAATTCAGCAGCATTCCTGAACAGTTTTTTTTTATTTTAATTTTTCCATTAATATTTAGGATGAACATGAGTCTATTATACTAGAAATCATTGCTTAGTTGCACAAAAGTGTATTTTGTGATAATTCAAGTTTGAAGGCAGACTGTAAACACATTTGACATTGAGAGATTATAAAATGTGTATGTGTCTACACACACAATGTGTATATACAAACATCTGTATTTTATCACCTCGTTAACCATTAATTAACATTTGGTCAGTTTGCATTTGCTCCTTTTTTCCCAAGTCATAAAATTTATAATGAAAATGAAAATCCTCTTAAACCATTACTCTTCTCTTTCATGGAACTTGATGTAACTACTGTTATGGGTATGGTAGGTATTTTTCTAATTCACTTTTTATTAAGTATATATAAGCACGGACATTTGTATATATGATATGCTTTTATGTTTGTGATATATATACATGTATGTATATATTTTTGACTATAACAAGAAGTTTTTAATTTTTTAAAAAATTTTTTATTAGATATATTTCTTTACTTACATTTCAAATGTTATTCCCTTTCCCAGTTTCCTGTTCATAAACCCCCATCCCTTCCCCTTCCCCTCTTCCATATGGGTATTCCCCCTATTACTGCCCCCCACCATATTCCCCTGCACTGGGGGTCCAACCTTGGCAGGACCAAGGGCTTCCCATTCCACTGGTGCCCCAACAAGGCTATTCTCTGCTATATATGCAGTTGAAGCCCTGAGTCAGTCCATGTATAATCTTTTGGTAGTGATTTAGTTCCTGGGAGCTCTGGTTGGTTGGCATTGTTGTTCTTGTGGGGTTGCAAGCCCCTTCAACTCTTTCAATACTTCTTCTAATTGCCCCCAAGGGGGTTCTGTTCTTAGTTCAGTGGTTTGCTGCTAGCATTGACTTCTGTATTGGACATGCTCTGGATGTATCTCTCAGGAGAGTTCTATATCCGGTACATTTTTCACCATACATTTTTTAGCTTATCTAGTTATCATCAATCTTATCTAGTTTTGGTGGCTGTATATATATGGGCCACATGTGGGGCAGGCTCTGAATGGCCGTTCCTTCAGTTGCTGCTCTAAACTTTGCTTCCATATCCTCTCCTATGGATATTTTTCCCCCTTTTAAGAAGGAGTGGGAGCATCCGTATTTTGGTCATCCTTCTTCTTGAGCTTCCTGTGGTCTGTGGATTGCATCTTGGGTACCTGAACAGGTTTATAATGAAAAAGAAGTTTGTGGAATTTTGTCTAGTTCAGATGTTTCTATTACATTTTATTTTATTTAATTTTTGAGATTATAATATATCATTTGACTCTTCTCTTGCTCCTACCAAATGCTTTCAAATTAATGTTCTCTCTTTTTTATTAATTACACACATATCTATGTGTGTAATTAATACTCACATACTCACACATATCCACATATACATCTTGAGTAGACACCAATGAAATAAAGGAGTAAATGCGGATATTTTACCTAGTGGGTAGTGGGTACCCTAGCTGTATGAGACGCAATGAGGGAGCATAGCTGGAGCTAAGGAAATGAGAGACAGTCGTAGGGACAGGGTGATCATGGAGGACTGACCACCCACACCCTCCGCCCCCTTCTCCGAGTCTGTGTGTGTGTGTGTGTATTCGTAAGTACGTAAATACAACCTGCTCAGTCTGTATAATGTTACTTACATGTTTATATTTTCAAGGCTGATCATTTGGAAAAATGATCACATTTTAAATTGAGTATTCTGTGCTACAATCCAGAAATACTCTTCTGGAAAAATGAAATGTTATATTTTAGGTGACAAGTACTAAGCTGATCTTTCTCTAGTTCCTTCTTTTTGATAATCAAAGTAATACCCCAATGAGATAACTTCCACATGCAATATTGTTTTTGTTTGTTGTTGGGTTTGTTTTATTTTATCTTGAGACTGTTTTAGTTGATTTTGATTTTGCTATGGCGTCTGGGCTAGCCTCCATTTCCTACGTAGCCCAGGCTTGCTCACAGTTCTCTTACCCTCCTCTCTCGTTCTCAAGAGCTGAGATTAAAAATATGCACCATTGCCACCAACTAGTCATCGGATCTTCACTTTGTTTTCTATTTTGTTTCCTGAACAGGGTCGCCACGTGGAAATATTTGAGCTCCTCAAACCTCCATGTGGAGGCCTCGGCTTCAGTGTTGTTGGGCTCAGAAGTGAAAACAGGGGAGAGCTGGGGATTTTTGTTCAGGAGATTCAAGAGGGCAGTGTGGCTCACAGGTGAGACTGCCACAGCAGCTCCTTTGTTCTACACAGGGAAGGGTTTTGACCACTGCAGGAGGAGATGAATGCAAAGAAAAGGCTGAAATGATCAGACATTAACCGGGTCTTAGAAGCCGTTATTCTTTGGGAGTATAAAGCAAGTCCATTAAAATGAGAGTCACGGGGTGAGGGAGACGCTGACGTTCTGGCTGTGCAAGGATGAGGACCCAAGTCTGGATCTCCAGGACTCATAGAAAAGTCAGATGCAGAGGCACTCGTCTCTAACCCAGTACTGGGCCAGCACAGACAGGCATTTGCCAGAGTTTGCTGGGCTACCAGTGTTGCTAAGATGAGCTTTGGATTCTCTGAGAGACTGTCTCAAAAATGAGATACAGAGCAGTACAGGAAGACACTCAACCTGTGTCCTTCCTATACATGTGCCTAAGCAGCCATGCACATGCGTGCACATGTCACACACATTAGAGTAGCTTTTAAATGGCCATCAGTTATACTTTAGTAAGTGAAGAAACAAGTATGATCTTTTGTTCATTGTTATTATTGGACCTCATTTTGAATAAAAGTCATTAGAACTGTCCCATTATAGTTTGAATTGTGTTTTCTTAATGTAGTCAGAGTAGGAAGAGATGCATACTTTCATTTTTAACATAAAAGACCATCCCTAAATGAATGTTAGTCAGCTTTCCATGAGAAGAGTCCATTGACAGTGGATCACATAGCCAGAGAGCATGGAATTACCACAAGTACGGAGGGGTGGGGGTGGGGGCAAATCCTGCACTTTTAAGTAGAGATTCAGGTACAAGTTTTAAAAATATGTGTATTTTACACTAGGATTAAAGTGGCCTGAACATTCCCAGCCACAGGAACTGTCATTTCCTTGAGAGCATTCACGTCTTCCGTTACTTCATTTCCTTCCTTGATAGAGATGGCAGACTTAAGGAGACTGACCAGATCCTTGCCATTAATGGCCAGGTGCTAGATCAGACGATCACACACCAGCAGGCCATCAGCATCCTGCAGAAGGCCAAAGACACTGTACAGCTTGTTATTGCCAGGGGGTCTTTGCCGCATATCTCCAGCCCACGAATTTCCCGTTCTCCATCTGCAGCCAGCACAGTTTCAGCACACTCGAATCCAGTGAGTAGACAAACACCCCTGGTCTTTCAACTGTGCCCACTTTCTACTGCCTACTCTTTCCTCAGGTCTTGCTAGTTGGTTTGCTTGGTTTTAGTTTTTAGGTTATTTTTTTTGAATAATTATTCTTTTATGTATTCCTACTTGGTGTATTTATTTCTGAATTCTGGTTGTTTTGAACCTTTAGAATAGCTTTTACTTTGCATGATTCTTTGACAGCATTAATAAAAATGGAGTCCCTTAATAAAATTTACTTTACCTGTAAGTGGATACAAATCTTTATTTTGCTTGGTTTTGCTTTCCCTTTTTTCTTTTCCTCTTTCCTTTTCCCTTTTCCTTTTCTTTTCCACGATTCCCCTTTCCCTTTTCCCTCTTCCCTCTTCCCTCTTCCCCTTTCCCTTCCCTTCCTCTCCCCTCTTTTTCCTTACCCATTCCTTCTTTCCTTTCCTTTCCTTCCCTTTCTTTCTTTTCTTCTTTTGTGCATGTTCATTCAATCTCTCCCTAGATAGCCTAGAACTCACGGTGTGGATCAGGCTGGCCCTGAGCTCTCAGGATCTGCCTGTCTCCACTTCCTGAGTGCAGGGATTGAAGGTAAGTGCCACATCCTTATGTAGTTACAGTTAGCGGGCAGTGATGGCATAAACTGCTACAAATCTGCATCCTACTTCAAAGCATAATTAGGCAGACTTTCCTAATCTAGGGCCGCTGTTGGGTTGGAACTTTTTATCAAGGAAGTTTTCCAAATATCTTTAAAAACCAGTGCATGTTTCTGCATGTTAAATTATATCACTACAGTGATAACTATAAGAAGGATCATACAGATGGTGATAACAGTCTGTTCTAAATGAAAAGCCAGACTTGGTTAGTCTGGGTCTATATGAGCTCAGTTTTTATCACCAACCAAATACTCATCCAGAAGCTTCCCTTTTAGACGCACTGGCAGCATGTGGAAACGATAGAACTTGTGAATGACGGGTCCGGTCTGGGATTTGGCATCATAGGAGGAAAAGCAACTGGTGTGATAGTCAAGACAATTTTGCCTGGAGGAGTAGCTGACCAGGTGAGCTACTGTTGCAGGTCTGTTTCGTTGTTGTTAACCCAGAGGTGTGGCTTCATCATAGAGGTTTCCTGTTTAATAAAAGGAAAATTTGATCAACTAACGATCTTTCATTTTGTTGGACTGGCCTTCAAGTATTCTCTTACACTTGGAAGAGAGTACTTAGAAAATAGGCATGGACCGTACTTAAAATGCAGCTGTGGCCAGTGCACTGAACACCCTGAAGAACCACAGACGAAACCAGCCTGATGATTCCAGTCCCGGTAGAAACGTCTACCTGTTGTTTGAGAGTTACATATTTGTAAACCTGGCAGCTGTTCAAAAAACACGTTGTGTAAAATGTGTTATCGTTGAGGTAAAGCCCACTCTCTTGTGCCTTTAGTGCTGGGTCTCTGGTGTCATCGTTGTACATGACACACAGCCACTTTTCCATTTAGTTTGTGGACGTGTTGTTGCTTCTGAGATGTGCCATTATTTCTATCTATTTATTTATTTATTTATTTATTTATTTATTTATTTATTTATTTATTTATTTTTGCGTAGGAAGATGATGTAGTTCTATCTGTATTTAATATTTTTAACTTTACAGGGTTATAAGGCTATTGTTTTCACTAATAGATTTGAACTTAAACTTGGAAGCTGAGTTCATCAGATATCCCTCATATTCATGGATGAAGGCCTAGTTAGACAACAGTGCTGTTGTGTCAACAGTAAAATGACATCTAAGTATTATATGACATCTAGCAATAGCAAGTGAACTTCACAGGCTCGAAAGAAAAGGAAGAACCCTATATATACCCTCCCCTTCCAGGAAATAGAAAATATACGTACATTGAGCTTTAAATCTACTAAAATAAAATGAAATGTCAAGGTTAATTCTTAGTTGGACTGGCCACTGCCTGGTCTTCCTCAGCCATGAGTCACTAGTCACTGTCGTGACGTACTGTGCAGAGCAGTCTGTCATTTCGGGTTTTTGTTTTAAATATTGTTCACTTCACTCTCTTCTATCTTCATTTTCCTTTCACTAGAATGTTCTCTGGAAATTCATTCTTTGCAGCATTCATAATTGAGATGGCCAGATAGAAACTGTAGGAACGTTTCAGCACTTTCTCCTGTTCCACATCACATTCTAATTCATGTGAGCTGTGTTTGCATGATGACTTCATACCTCATCTATGCTTAATGACATCTTTTCTTGTTCTTCAAAACTAAAAATCACACAAAATCATGTTTTATTTTCATGAGAATTCTTAGCTAGAAGTCAAGCTGAAAGAAAAACTAGCTATTGATTTAACAAATTATCTGTAAGTTTCATTTCCTTTTACAACATTGAATGCTAAAAGACAGTTAATCATACAATTTAACACTTAGTTTTATGTGTTTGACATGTCATATTGTCATTTGTGTTATTGTCTTTAGATCAGAACTTTTCAAGTGCAGTTATAATAGAAGTGCCTTAATTATTTTAATGCTTTTTTTTAAAATCAGCATGGTCGACTATGCAGCGGAGACCACATTCTGAAGATTGGTGACACAGACCTAGCAGGGATGAGCAGTGAGCAAGTAGCACAAGTCCTCAGGCAGTGTGGAAACAGAGTTAAACTGATGATTGCCAGAGGCGCTGTAGAAGAAACTCCAGCACCTTCCTCTTTGGGCATCACCCTCTCCTCTTCCACATCTACTTCAGAGATGAGAGTAAGTAGCTAAAAACAGTTGATGTAAAAGGGTAAATGTGAATTTTATTTACCGGGTGTAATCGTTGTCTCGGAGCTTCTTGCTGAATAAGCTCACCTTTTCTAGTTGTTTCTGAACTCTGCCTTGCTGGTTCAACTTGCTGGTTGTTCTGGCTCAAACTATGCCCACCCTCCAAGCTGACTGATTCAATCTGACTTCTCTCAGCTTCTCGCTGAATTGCTGTATTTGGCCGTAAACTAACTCTCCCAATTTGTTATAACCTTCTGGGTCCTTATTCTCTGACTTCAGCCACCTCTACTGACATGCACTGAACTCAGGAATAAGTTTAGCTCCACTTCACTGCACTCACTGCACTGACTCCCAGCTGACTGACCCTTTCTCCCTGCACTGCTCTTAAATAGCTTTTCTTTCTTGTGCTGTTCTTATGTTCTATCAAATCATTCTCTGATCCATCACTTTGTCTGCTCCTCAATTAGACTTCACTTTCAAATATGGCTGCTTCCTTCCACCAGCTAACCTTACCTACATTGTTTGGGATTAAAGGTGTATACTAAGGACATGTTTATATTTCATCAAGATCATACTGTAATACAGAAGGTCTATGTGACCCCTTGCCTGAGCAGCCATGTTGCTGGATTAAAATTCCTGTACATAAAGGTCTAAGCAAACAGCATTTAGATATTTATTTAAAAGTTAGATTTATTGATATCCATATGTATTAAAAGAATATAACAAAAAGCATGGGTAGAGATGCTAATGTTTTATTTATTGAGAATTCCTTGCTTAAAGATTCTAGGAGATCATTTCATACTTTCTGTAAGCAACTGTTTTATAAGAATATTTGAATTAATAGTATTGTATTATTCAAATCCATATAATCCATATAATATTTGAGTTTATCATTGTCTTACTTAGAAGACTTTTTGTAAACTGGGCCATCATTCTAATCATGGCCTTTTGACAACTTTTCTCTAGAAAGTTTCTTATGTGGCAGTTGGGGATTGGGAGCCAAGATGGTGGAAACGGATGAGGCTTATGGACATCCCTGTGACATTTCTTTAATCTGTGCTAGCTGTGGACTATTAACAGATCTATAATGAGTGATTGTCACTGTAAATATTTGTTTAAAACACTAGTTACGCTTTGGCATGGCACATTGGCCATGAAACATTTGGCATCATTCATTAGTATAGTGTGCCATATTTGTCCTAAATTTGATATGAAAAAATGTTGGGAAGTTTCAAAATTATTTTTTTAAGATTTATTTATTTATTATACATAAGTATGCTGTAGCTGTCCTCAGACACACCAGAAGAGGACATTGGACCCATTACAGATGCTTGTGAGCCACCATGTGGTTGCTAGGATTTGAACTCAGGACCTCTGGAAGAGCAGTCAGTGCTCTTAACCATCTTAATTGAGCCATCTCTCTAGCCCCAAAGTTCTTGAAAATTAAAAGTTATATCAGTTGGTTTCGGTCATAAGTCTACAGTGGATAAAATAAAGTAAATGCAGCCAAAAGTGTCTTAAACATTTTAGAACAAATTTTACCCATTTCTGGGTAAATTTTCCAACACATGCCAGTCCTGTATCCATTTCTCATACATGTAAAATATCCACATTTTCTTTTATTAAAACTGCTCTAATCAGTTGCTGCAAATTCTTTTGTTAAGAACCTATCCTCCCCCATAAACCCTTTTAAACTTTATTAGCCCACTTGAAATTTCCATGATTCTGTTGTTTTTAGGACTGGATTTGGTTGCTATTTTTACAGAGAGAAAAGAAGAAAGCAAGCTTGTTTATCGAAGTGTTTAAATGCCATTCTTTTGTGGAAAACAAAACATTTTATTCAGCAATATATAAATGAATGCAATACCAGAAACTACTCGATGTAATGAAAGCTTAGGACAGTGTCTATTCTCTGCGTATATCATCATCTCTGAAGCTTGTGCCCCGTTTAAAACCATTCGATAGTCAAATTGCCACCCTCTAAAATAGCACTCGGGTAACTTATTAAAAATAGAAAACACATTTGTTTCAATTGAAGCAGATTTTATCCTGTCATTTTCTTGTAATTATCTAAACTTTAAACTTTTGCTAAGTTTGCACAGATAATTATGTGCAATGGAAAATAAATCCAACTTTACTTGTAAAATTACACTTCATTTAGGTGGACTATCAGTGAGATAACTGTTTACATAGATCAGAAGATGTCAGTGGCCAGCCAGCCCTAAGCTGCTTGGCTATAAAAGCCCATTGCCTTGAGTTTTTGGTAGGATTGACTGGAAGGTCTGTTGGCATTATGCCAATGTATAGGATCAGTGGCTTATTGACGACATCATGTGTCAGCTCACTAATGCTTAATTGAGGGAGTCTTCTTTACCTGTGGTCCCACATGCAATTAATAGTGACTATAATAGTATATATTAGAGAAGGCTTAGACCCAAGAAAGCTGTTTTCAGATACCATTCCAGAACAGGAGAATGCCAGTTGATAGGCACACTTTCTTGATGAATATCTTTAATTTACCAAACAAAAAGGGCAATGTAAAAACATCCTTGGTGCCATTTACTTCTTTTAAAAAATTAGTCACCGGCCTACATATAACATGGCTGTGGGGGAGATTCAGTCATACTCATGGTGTTAGAATCAAGTAAAAAGTTGTAGGTAACAGTGGGAGCTCTCTCGTGGAGGCTGAGACCCTATGTTTTATAGTCTTATGTACTGTACCTCATTGAGAAATAGGAGCCCTGCAACCACACCGTGGGAATGTGAGTTCTGCCTCCCCAGATTTCAGCTGTTTATCCCTGGAAACATGTAAATGCCTCCTTCCTCTGGGAAAGATTGATACAATTGGACATCCCACTGGCCTACCAATGATGTCGGAATTCTAGGTTGTTGTAAGGAGTAAGGAGTGAAGACATGCCAACCCCATCCCAAAGACACTGTTCAATAAACAGCCGCTGGTCATTACTCTTCTTGGTAGGTGGTTGTCCAGAAAGCGATGTTTAGAAAGATTTAACTGACAGCACTGCATCTTAACTTTTTAATATCAATTTAAAGCATGACGTCTTTGAACTTTAAACATCCTATCTCCTTTAGAAATGAAGAGATATATCTGAAAATACTTTGTTAACAAGAAGCTATTTAATATTTAACATTTTGTCTATATAGCATGTTTGTCTGGTGAGGGGAGGCTCGGCTTTCTTTTCTACATTCTTTTCTGAACGGAAATGCAGTGTTCAGTCTGTATTGTCAGGATGTAAGGGGCCAATTTACAGTTAGAGATGCCTTAGCAGAATTGAATCTTTGACTTTGAAAAGTGACCTTAGTCTTTCTTACATGTTGATTTATCTAAAGATTTATCTATTTATTGATACTGCTTTAGGTTGATGCTTCAACTCAGAAAAGTGAAGAAAGTGAGACGTTCGATGTGGAACTCACTAAAAATGTCCAAGGATTAGGAATTACCATTGCTGGCTATATTGGAGATAAAAAATTAGGTAACTTAAAGCCTAAATATTTTCTACGCATTGCAGCCATCTTAATATCTGTGTTATGAGATATTCGATCATTATATGATTCCTGGTGTGGACAGCTTTCTTAGAAACAGTTTGGTATAGGTGACTCTGATATGACATGCTGAACAATTGCTGTGTTCTTTGTACTAAATGCCTGTGTGGCTTGTCACTAAATACTTAGTCATAATTAGGATTTTAATTTGAAAGGCAGAAGGTGGCTTTTCTTTGTGTGTGCTTTATAAATGGTGAACACTTTCTTCCTTCTAACCTTAGAACCTTCAGGAATCTTTGTAAAGAGCATCACAAAGAGCAGTGCTGTGGAGCTTGATGGACGAATCCAAATTGGAGACCAAATTGTAGCAGTGAGTTACACATTCATTTATAATTCTGCTGTCTCCCGATGAAGAATCGCATTGTCTGAGATTAGATGGCTTAGTGGTTAAGCTATGACTGCTCCTCCAGCGAACCTGAGTTTGGTTCCTAGAACCTGTGTGGAACAACTCAGAACCATATCCACACGTATACATGCAGATAAAAATAAAGTCTTACAATGAGGAAATAATTTCTTATCTATGAATACATTTGTATGTGTGGGTACAAGTGTGTTCATTTGCCCATGTGTGCCAGAGGCCATGGGGCCACGTTTGGTGTATTCCTCTATGGTTTTCTGTGTGTGTTTGTTAGGACAGCGTTTCTCAATGAACCTGGAGCTCATTGGTTGGCTAGACTGGCAGGCAAGTGAGTTCCATAGGATCTGTCTGGCTCTGGCTCTTGTTGAGGTTAAAGACTACATGGCCTTGCCTGGGTTTTATGTGGGTACTGTCGCTCTGAACTCAGCTCCTCATGCTGGAGACTCAATTTACCCACTAAGCTCTGGACCCAGCAGTATGAAGATTGTACTTAGTAAAGATCTGCATTTATTGACATTAATTTTTTTGTTTGTATTTGGTGTGTGTGTGTGTGTGTGTGTGTGTGTGTGTGTGTGTGTGTATGTATGCACATAGGTATGTCTGTCTGCTGGTGTTTGCACATATGGAAGCCAGAGGATGACACTGGATGTTTTCTTCTTTCTTCTAGCCTTATTTTTGAGACAGGGTCACCAATTTTCTAGACTGACTGAGCCCAGGGATATTTTCATATTAATTAATTTATTTATTCACTTTACAGCCCCCCCACCAGTCCTATTCTTACAAATCCTTGCCCCCATTTCTCAAGCCCTCGTTGGGTACCAACCCTCCCTGTATCCCAGGGATCTTCATGTATGTATCTCCTAGCACTAGGATCATGTGAAGTGTATCACCATACCCAGTCTTTTCACATGGGTAGCACGATGCCAACACAGGTCCTTACACTTGCATATCAAGCACTTTACCTGACGAGCCATCTCCCAACTCCAGATCCATTCATTCAATCTAATTTTAGTGGCTTGAGACTATCATTATAATGGCCTAATTTATTATTTTCAGATTAAATGGAATATTGGATCGAAGCATTCCTTTCCTTAAGTCAAAAACAAAAATTAATTTCTTTACAGTTTTTCATGTATTTGAATTATGGTCATAATGAATTTGTTACACTAAAATTATAGTATATTTTCTTGTGTATATTCTGAAGGAAGACCTGGTGTTTACTGTAGCTGGATTTTTCACTTACACATATGTTTTTAACCTTGAATGACATTGTGGTGTAGATGAGCTCCTTTCAGTTCTATAAACATATAGGATTGAAAGAAATCAATCCCAAAGTCTTCAATCTGGTCATTGTGGTATCATAGGAAAGCTTTGAGTGTATGGCCACTTCAGGTAGTTAATAGAAAAGTAACCCTCTGTTCAGCTGATACTACCTTCTTCAAACTGCTCTGTGATATAGAAACTAACTTAGGTTAACTGCATGGGGAAACCTGTAGATGGTATGATTTCTTAGGGATAGAAAAACTAAAGACCATCAGATGACCTGAAGATAGGAAGTCTGTTTGTTTTCCTCTGTCTAAACTTCTGTAACTATAAGATCTTTCTCATTGACAGTAATATTTTAATATCATTTTGAAGACATCAGTGGCGAATGCTGACTGATTAAAGATTCCTTAGTCAGCCACTACCTAAAGACTATACATGGACTGACCCTGGACTCTGACCTCATAGGTAGCAATGAATATCCTAGTAAGAGCACCAGTAGAAGGGGTAGCCCTGGGTCCTGCTAAGACTGAACCCCCAGGGAACTAGATTGTTGGGGGGAGGGCGGAAATGGGGGGGGGAGGGGGAGGGGAACACCCATTAAGAAGGGGAGGGGGAGGAATGTTTGCCCGGAAACCGGGAAAGGGAATAACACTCGAAATGTATATAAGAAATACTCAAGTTAATATAAAAAAAAAAAAAAAGAGTCCTTAGTCACACTGTTTTTCACATAGCACAAGCCAAATAACCCAGATACTGTTGGTAGGCAACTGGCTGAACAAAATAGTGTGTGTGTGTGTGTGTGTGTGTGTGTGTGTGTGTGTGTGTGTGTGTGTGTGTATGTGTGTGTGTATGCACACAGGTATGTCTGTCTGCTGGTGTTTGCACATATGGAGGCCAGAGAATGACACTGGATATGCAGTGCCTCACTTTTTGACCTGCCAAACATGGAAATTCTGTCACTTGCTGCAATCTTAATCAGTCTTGAGGACAGTGTGCTGACTGAAATAAAGGAGGTGTAGAGACAGATGTGTGATCCCACTGCCGTGACCCAAGCTTGTCAGAGAAATGGCAGGTGGGAGTGGTGGCTCTGGGGCCGTGTTGTTGTCAAATGGTGGGAATTGTCATTCAGCATGACACTGAGTCATGTACATGATGAAAAACCCTAAAGGTGGCTACAAACCACTCTGAAACATTTATCACTAGGAACTTGATGGTTAGAAAATGCTAAATTGGTAAGTTTTGTTGTTGTTGTTGTTACATATCTATCACATTTTAGAAAAAAACAGATTAAGGAATATTACTTCTGCCCTTGGAAAGTCTATAGTGTGTCTCGCAGAGTGTCCCTGGCATTAGAACTGTGAATTCTTAACTGTATCTATCTTTTGAAGTTCAACTGAAAGATCAGGTTGAGCTTTCTGCCTCCTTGGGTAACAGCTGTGAAGACTTTCTCAGTACGTCTCTATCTTACCATGAGTGGAATGAGCTGCTGCCCCTTTTTTTATTTTGGGAGTGATGGAAAGAATGAAGAGACAGCGTGGATCCATGTATAATTGTCCTAGTCAAGTTTACTATTGCTACTGAGAAACCATCATGACTGAAAGCAAGTTGGAGAGTGTTTACCGCTCTAAAGGTGGTAGGACCTGGGAGAATGGAGCCGAAAAAACGAGGCAGACTAAAGTCTTGTGCAATAATGAAATTTATTCAGGGCATCAGACAGTTTATACTCTGACAATTAAGAGAGGTAACTTGAGTAAAGTCATTAGTTCAAGCTGTGTACAATCACAAGGTCACACCATCTGTGGCAAAAACAGTTGTATCCAGAGGCATAGAAAAGGATAGTTTAAACATTTAATTGAAGAATAAGAGCAAACAGTAATGAGTATCTGACATTAAGCTTATTCCTATTGGTGATACCTGGGAGGAGCATGGAGGCACATTCTAAGGACAATCCCATGTTATTAAGAAACTGAGGTCACAAGACTTCTCTGGTTTTCTTGAGGTGTTCTCATAAGTACTAAGAATTCTCATGACTCCACTCTTGGACCACATTCTGACAGGGGAGGAAAGGGTCTGCTTGGCTGACACTTCCACCTCATAGTCCATCATTGAAGGAAGTCAGAACAGGGCCTCAAGCAGTAAGGATCTGGAGAGAGGAGCTGATGCAGGGGCTGGCAGAGTGCTGCTTATAGGCTTCCTTACTCTTCAGGACTTGCTTAGCCTGCATTTAGAATCCAGGACCACCAGCTCAGGAATGGGCCTTCCTCCATCGTTCACTAATTTATAAAATGCTCTGCAGAACTGCCTTCAACCCCATCTTCTGGAGTCTTCTGGAGGTTGTTTACTTTTTATTTTTTATTTTATTTGTTTATTTTTTTGCTGAAGTTCCTTCCCCTCAGGTGACTATAGATTGGGACAAGCTGACACAAAGGTGCTGTCAAGCACAATAATCATGAGTTAAAAGTGTACTTTTTCTTTCTTCAACTATCTATGTCAGTTCATTAGGCAGTGTTTCAAATCAGCATTGTGATAAATAATTTATATATTCTATAAGTTATGCCTTTAAATTGCACAATTCAGTGGATATTCATATACTTCCCATGTTGGACATTGCTCCCCGCTTTCTCTGTCTCCTTAGGCCTATGGAGTCTGGGGTCTACATTCTGTCTTTGTACTTTTTCTGGGACATTTCCTATAAGTACAATCACATAGAATTTAGTCCATTATAGTTGACTGCTTTATTTAGCATACTGTTTTCAAGGTTCATCTGTGTAGTAGGTTAAGCTTCCATTTTCTTTTCATTGTTGGATACTTTTTTATTGTGAGTGGCTTTGCCACACTTACCTAGTAGTCAGTTCAGCCATAAGAGGTATTTTCATTCATTGGATATTAGAGTTAATGCTTCTGTGAACATTCAGATACAAGGTTTTGTAAGGATGTGTTTTCATTTTATTTTGGATATGCTGAGGGGAATTTCTCTATCTTAGAAATTGATTGCTCTGTATTCAGTTGTTTAGCAGATTAAAAAACCCTTTTGAGATTATAATTTAATTTTGACATTTCTCTCTTTCCCCTTCTTCTTCCAAACCTTCCCATATACTTGCCCTTTTCTCCTTTAAATTCTTGCATTTTAAACTATTATTGCAAGCACATATGTACATATATACATATTCCTCAATATAATCTGTTTAGTTTGTACAGTGCTACCTATGTAACTTTGTAGGTTTTAAGGGCTGGCCAGTTGGGATTGCTGGTGTGCTCTCCCCTATGGAAGGCAACTTCTCCCATTCCCAGCTTTCCTCAGTTACCTATAGTTAGTTCTGTGTGGAGGATTGAGGTTTATGGATTTTTCTCAGTCTGTTTTATCCTATCCATTGGTCGTCCTTAGCCAGCTTCTTGATTCAATTGCATGGCCTTAGGATAGATTACAATGTCCCTTGAATTACTCTTCAGAGAACCATGCGAGACTCTCCAAGCATGTGGTACAGGATATGTTGTATGATTATATTCTATTAGGAAAGTGTTTACTTATGAAGTAGATTTATTGTAGATTTTTAAGTGTCACAGTAGCTTCCCTCCAGGTTGTCACTGCTTTTGTTCCTTGTAAGTGATCTTCAAGGATGACTTCCACTTAGCCAAGTAGGTGATAAAAGAAACCTACTCGCAAAGGGGAGGTGTACTTTCTCTAAGTCTTCTTTTGCTTTTAATAAGATTGTCTTCACTGTCACTCACACTCTAATTACATTCTAATTTAGGAATGCTTTAACCCTAGGAAGCCTTGTGCGGAGCTTTCGACCATTTGTTGGTTTATGTAAAGCATCACCGTCTTGTGGCTTTCCCACAGACCATGTATTCATTCTGGGCCAAGTGTCACCCACTGGTGGCCCTCCCATAAATTGATAATATTTCCTTCATTTCTAGCTGCAGCTTTACAACTACAGATTTTATTTGTTCTGGTTTTGTTTTGACAGCAGATATTGGAGCTATAATCTATTTTTAATTTATATTTATTGAGGTGCTGAGAAGATTAAGAATTATTTACTATTTTGAGGAAGCATTTATTTTGTAATTTTAAGCTAGTTTGGCCTTCTTTTACAGACTGTATTCTGTGGACCTCTAGTGTTTCCTTTGTACAGTACAAGGACAGGAAATTGCCACTGTACACCACCACCCTCAGCCCCCGGCAAAATCTTCCATGTTGGCATTCTGCTAACAATCATGTGGAAAAGAGGCTCCTTTCTCTTAAAATGTTAGCTAATCTTGTCAACAGATAACATCATAACACCTATTAGTTACTTAGTGACAGGCAGTTAAAAGCAGCATAGAATGATGATTGATAATGGGAAGGGTCAGGTTCTGTCTTATGTTCCGTGACAGACATAGATTCTCAGTTTCTCGTAGTAGATAAGGGTTGTTGGAGGGTGATTTGGCAAGTTACATGGGTCATGCTAGGAAGCAGGTTTTCTCAGCTGTGCACTGGTATTCGCCATGATTTCTCCCACAGGCTGTGGTGCCTGCATTACATGTTACCAGAGTCAGGCATGTGCTTCTCTGAGGGGCAGAGGCTGTTCACCTTTCTACCTCTCCTCTGTGCTGTCACTGAGCCGGAGCTCACACCGTCGCTCCCCTGCAGTCAAGCCTGGTCAAAGCTGAAGACAGATTCTGGGCTGCTGTTTTGCTGTCTGGGACTTTTATGTAGTCTGGCTGTAAATTTTTTATTTCCATAAAACTTTGGGATTTCGTGTTAATTACCTTTCACTCTATTAATATTAACAGTAGCTTCCATGTGCCCTAGCACAAAGCATTATGAACTGGAGTTCTTGGAAAGTAGCTGCCTTATTTCCATGTTATGGTGAGATTATTAAGAATCTTAGCTGAATTATAGTTTAAAATCTAGCCTATGAAAGCAGATTTTCTTTGCTGGTACCCCTTCTGTGTCATTTGGGTAATAGATATTTTTTAAATTTTAATTTACCATGCTATGAAAACAAAAGCAAATGCATTTTTCTATACATGTTTAAACAGAATTCTTTGTACCAAATTTTTCTTAATGGAACTTCATTTTAAAAGAAAGATAAAAAATGATTTTAGAACAACCACTTGCAGCATAAAGTTTTGTGCACTTGAGGATTTTTTTTTTTTTTTTTTTTTTTGGTATCAGTGTTCAGACTTGGACTTTTTCGTTGTGTTTTTAAAGTTGTCTGAGACAAGACACTGTCTCGCTCTGTAGCCTAGGCTATTCTGACACTAAATAGTCCAGAATATCCCTGAACACATGGCGATCTTCCTCCCCTGCCTCCATGTGCTGGGATTTAAAGATTTGTACCACCATGCCTGCCTCCCATTTTGTTTCTTTATCACCATGACACCAGACATATAGCATGTCTGTCTGTTTTAGCAAAACTTGTCTTTGATGCCTAAAGAATATATAATTTGATCAGAATGAAATAGCTGCTTAACAGAATATAAAACAAACAGAACTAGGCTGGGTGCTGTCGGGACAGGCGATCGCGGTACGTTTGGGGTTAGCCTGGTCTAGAGACCAGGAAGGGCAGCCCTGGCAATCGTGAATGCGCACGGGAGAGCACTCAGCAGTCGGGGCCTGAAGTTCAGTCTGAGCACCTGTGTCACATCGCATAGCTACAAACGGCAGTAACTCAAAGAGATCTGATGCCCTCTTCTGGGCTCCATAGCCTTTATACACACACACACACACACACACACACACACACACACACACACACACACACACACGCACACACGATTAAAACGAAAGCCTTTTAAATTCTGAAATATTTCATATATCTATGTTTAAGTATTATTGTAGTCTATTTGGCATCTTATGTACTAGTAGGCCACCTCCATTTCATGTGCTTGTGCGTGTGTGCGCTTGCATTTGTGCGTAGGTGGACGTAGGTACCCGTAAGTGTGGAGAAGTTGGTATGTCTTCCACAATTAGGCTCTTCAGACAGTCTCACTTATTGAACCTGGAACTTTATGATTGGTCAATAAGCCCTGAGGATCCTTTCTGTGCCTTCCATGTGCCATGGTATGCAGGAGTCAGGGGATGACTTGCTGGACCTCATTCTCTTCTTCCACTTAGTGGGTCTTGATGATCCAACCTAGGATGTCAGAGCTAATAGAAAGCATCTTTATGTGCTGATCATCATTTCGGTCCTGTCTTAGCTCGTGTGTGTAGGTTCTAGGGGATTGACTTTGTATTCTCATACTTGTATAACCAACATTTTACCAAGTAAGCCATTTCCTCAGTCAGGGACCGCCTCTTTGTAATGAGAGAAGATAGTTTTATTTCTACTAACATTTCTCTGACCAGATGAGCACATGGAAATTAGGCTGTCTTGCTTTCAGCCTTTCAAGACCATTTCTAGAAGTTTCTTCAGTATTGGAACTCTTTTTTGCTTGTTTATGATTCCATTGTAGTCTTTTCTGTTATTCTGATTTGCTAATCTTTGTAAAGGGAAGTCAGAAGATCTGTTAAGGGGAAGAATAGAGTCAGGTGTCCATGTTCAAGTTCCCATGTAAGTCGGAAGGACTGCACAAGAGTCAAGGAGGCAGAGTCTGAGACTGTCTTCCACATACCAGCTCTCAAGACCTTTAACTGACTATTCCTACCAGGGAAATAATTAAGTATTAATTTCCTCTGTTTCTTCTCTTCTTTATATTCGGATGTAATATACTGTTCCATTTGTTATGTGTAGAAAGCCGATGTGTCTTTGTTTGTATACACATATGTACAGATAAATAAAACAAATGTTTAATTGAGGTTTTATGATTTCTTTTCTATAACTGTTACAGTTAGGCTACACTGTGGTAGAGGATGCTGGTCTGGATCTCACAGTGGTTTGTTCACCTGCTGAGTATAAGACATTCGAGTTTTTTACTTCCCTTGTTCGCAGGCAATGTAAAGTACTGTGAGTAAACAACAGTGTCTTCGAGGAGTGTTTTCCTCACTGCCTTCTGTCCTTCATCCCCTGTGGTGCTCATTTTCATCAGGATCACCTAGTGAGTTAGAGAAATGATCTTAAAAGTTACCACAGGATCTATAGAAAGCAATGTAACCCTTAGAATAGTGCTGAGCAAACCACCATTACTCCTCGACACCAAGTGTGTGATGGAATGTTGTGGTCATTTCCCAGTGAGAGAAATACTCATTCCCTGTCCATTACTCAGTACTAAGCGATAAATACACATTTTGCATCAGCAATACAAAAGTGCCCTTGATTTTAATATATCTTGTTATCACAGGTCGATGGCACCAACCTTCAGGGTTTTACCAATCAACAAGCAGTAGAGGTGTTACGTCACACGGGACAGACAGTGCGTCTGACACTGATGAGAAAGGGAGCCAGCCAGGAAGCAGAGATTACGTCAAGAGAAGACACCGCAAAAGATGTGGACCTCCCAGCTGGTAGAGACCTTTGTGTTATCTTGACATTGTCTTCTAACCCTAAAGCAATTTTCGTAGAAAAATGTTTTGACATTGGCTGGAATTATGGCTCTGTGCATTTGCTTTAGAATGGGCTCTGAGTAAAAGAGGCATCTTGTTTCTGTTCTCAGTTGGAGATAGAATCTCTTTTCTGTCACGACTTTAACTTGGGTCACAACAAGATGCAGTTGTGTTTGATTCTTTTAGAGACTGAGAGGAGGCATGCGTGTGTGCGTGCGTGTGCATGCATGCGCGCATGCGTGCGTGTATGTGTACGTGCCCACGTGTGCACATGCACAAGTATGCACAGTGACACATGTGGAAGCCAGAGGATTGCGTCACGTGTGCTTCAGGTGCCGTCTGCCTTATTTGAGATGGACTTCTTCATTGTTTACCACTGTGTATGGCTGATCTAGCTGGAGCACAAGCTTCTGGTGATTCTCCATGAACATCCTTGCAGTAAGAATCAACAGAGTGAGGCGTTTATCTGGAAAGGTGTTTTATTTCTAACATTGTTGAGCATTATGTTATGCACTAGGGAGTGCGTTCCTAGGAGAAGGGCAGGCAGCTTTCAAGAAAGTCCTAGCCCACTTACAGGAAGACATTAAGTACATATGGTTACTATGGAGTTAGTCTCTTCAAAAGTGACTCTAATCAGTGCTTCAGACAAAGAAAATGGGTTTGGAGAAATTCAGATGCTTTTATTATCAATTTTATGAATATAACTTAAAATATTTTTATCTTTAAGAAAATTATGAAAAAGATGAAGAGTCTTTGTCACTGAAGAGAAGTGCCAGCATCCTGCCGATCGAAGAGGAAGGTAACGCTAGGACAGGCTTGGTGCTCATTATGTTTTAGACACAGTGCTTGCAAAGAGATTAAGTCTTTATGACAGACTAAGTCACAAAAGCCATTATAAATGTGATACTAACGTCTTAGGAAAAGTGAGGTTGATGAATTCATATTTATCAATAGAATTAAGTGCTTTTTAGATTAAAATAATTCATTTGTTTATTGTTTGTTAATTTTTAGGCAGAATCAGTTTGTTCTCTGATATATGCGCACACATGTACACAGACACACACACACTCCAGACTCTTGAAATATCAGTTGGTAATATGTGTAGTTTTAACTTAATGTTTATGTACGCTTGACATGTCTCTATCTGTGAAACAATAATAAAATATAAAATATTTAAAAACAAACAAAGAAACTCTTAGATTTTTTAGGAATGAAAATAGCCAGGGTTTTGTTGCTGCTGCTGCTGCTGCTGCTGTTACGTTTTCTGCTGTGATGACTGCTTCCTGAGGCAAGGTCTTGCTATGTGGCCCAGGTTGGCTCCTGAGTGCTGGATTTCAGGATACGCTACCATTTTTTTTTCCTGAAACTATGTGTTTTGGGGAGGCTGATATGTACTATTTAGTCTTTCTGAGTTACAAGCTTTCACCTTGGGAGCTGGGCTTGATAGCAGTTCTGCAGAGAATTGTTCAGTAAGAATTCTCCTCACTGTAGGTTTGCCAGGATCTCTGTTTTATCATATTTCACACCAAGTCCACCCTCTTTGTTTGCCTTGAGCCTCCTGCTTCTTTCCCTGATCCTGCTGTTGGGCATTTGGCATTTGAAACCACTGGGCAAGTGGAAAACTGTTCATGTCCGCTGTGTGGATTCTGCCATTCGGAAGCCTCCCCACTCTCTCTGTGGCCTCGTTATTTCTTTGCTGTGGGAAGTTTTAGTTTACTTTTATTATTTAAAGGGAGTTTGTGTGTGTTACAGTATCCTGGAAGGAAAGTGTGTAGTGTTCATACATATTAATTACATTCTGCCATCTTTACACTAATTAGTAAAGAAAATACTTAGGCTAAAATGAATATCAAGAGCTGGGGAGAGGATAAAAATACTTAGAACATGACTTTAAATAGGAAGTGAAGATGGGCACAAGGGGTTATGTTGAAGATTCAGAAACATCTATTTTGCTGCAGAAACGGCAGCTAATGAGAAATTTGCATATGTGTGTGGAAGGATATTGGCACCTCCAGACTTAAAATCAGGAGTACTTGAGCTATTTAAAATAAATAAGTAAATAAAGCAGAAACCTGGAAGTGGTTCTAATGTACCTGGTCTGTCTGTCCTGGCAGGCTGGAGTGCCACCACCTTTCTAGAGGATGGTGACTCTGCAGGACAGTCACTTGCCCACTCACCAACGCTGGAGAAGAGGGCTCTGTGGCTTTTTGTTTGTGTCTTCAAGGTTGGGAAATGAGGTCTGGAGGCAGGTGGGAGATAAGAGTGCCATGGCCATGGGCTGGGAGGATGAATGTGAATCTCAGAAGCAGTCATCTGATTTCTCACATTCCATTTATAATCTCCTGTGATTATAAATTTAGATTCCTATGGAGCTGTGTGAACACGCGCGCGCGCACGCACATGCACACACAAACATGCATACACACATGCACATGCACACACACACTCATGCATATACACACATGCACATGCATACACACATGCATACACACATGCACACACACATGCACACGCACACACGCACACACACAAAATTGAAGGTGAACTGGGGAAATGACCTCTGTCACTTAGGGTTAAAGATTCCTCATGAGCCCTGCTCACTGCTGATCATTACCCTTTGCATAACTAGATTTTAATTTGGACAGAAAATACTTATTTACAGGGATACTGTCCAACCCTGTTTTGCTTTTTTTTCTCTAAGCTAGACATTGAACCTAGGACTTTGCATATGATCAAACCTTTAAAAATAATTATCAACTTTGTCCAGTTTTTCAAGACAAGTTCAGAATCATTAACTAAAGCATGATGAGCCTAAACTGAGAGACAGGATAACTGGTAAAAAAAAATCTTAATTCTGGAATATTCGCTAAAGTAATATAAAGACTGTAAAGGAATAGAGGTTTTTAAAAAGCAAACATTTATGAATAAGCACCAAGTGACATTGCACATATTGTAGGGCTAGTAGTGTGTGTGTTGTAGGACTAATTGTGTGTGTGTGTTATAGCGCTAATTGTGTGTGTTGCAGGGCTAGTTGTGTGTGTTGAGGACTAGGGCTGTAGCTCAGTGGGAGAGCGCTGGTGGAAATAGACAGACACACAGAGATGCTCCTCAGTGCCAGCTTTCAGCTCCACATTCTGTATTCGCAATCATTTATTGTAACTTACATGGTGGCTTCCTTTCTCACTGGCTTAATGGCCTTTTTTTTCCTTTTTTGGTGGGGGAGGGCTGGTTAGTGGGATTCTGACTACAGGTTTTACTGTAATACACATTCTCAGTTCTTCATTGTTTCATACTTTTATGTACATTTCCCTGGTATTGGAGTAGTCTATTATAATTTATTCGGTATGTGTATGAGGTGATATCCTAGCCTCCTTTCCTCCTAACTACAGTTTTACCGTAGTATTACCAGTAGAAAAGTTCATGTGTCTGAAAGCAGCCCAGAATCCTTGTTCTTTTAAAGAACACTGAAAATGTATGGAGACCTGAATGGAAAGTCTGGTTAAAGCTTAAAAGCTGTCTGTTAAACAAGAGTACTGTTGCGTATGCAAGCATTAGTCAAAGTTCAAAAATTAAAATTCAGTAAAATATGAGGGAACCTATGAAAAGTCTGACAGAGTACACCAGGATGGTTTTACCTTACCTTCCTAGTGTAGAAGGTGAGTTTTGTGTCCTGCTGCTGACTTGAATACTTTGACTGTTTCAGGATATCCACTGTTGTCAACTGAGCTGGAAGAAACTGAAGATGTGCAGCAAGAAGCTGCCTTGCTGACAAAGTGGCAGAGGATTATGGGAATTAACTATGAAATAGTGGTAGGTTAGCTTGCTCTTCCTGCTTCCTCACTTGAACCTGTGTCTATGCGGAAAACTCTTGGGGAAAATAAAAGTAATCATTGGAAGGTGCCCTGGCGAGAGGTCAAAGGTCTAGAGTTTTTCAAAGCTGTAGTGACTGATTGGTAAGGGACTGAAATATATGGTTTGCAAGTTTGAGAACTCAGGTGTCATTGTGCTTCAGTGTTTCTGAGCGTGGTGTAAGTGATGTACACACAAGAAAGGTTTTCCTGATGCTTATGCATGTGACTTGTAGAAAGGACCAGAGTAGAATGACAGTTTACTTCAAATAAGATACGTTTATCAGGAGCTATGACAGGCTTCCCTTCCTCCTTCCTCATCTACCTTCCTTCCTTCTTTCCTTTTTAAAAAAAAGTCACTTAATGCAAGATGTCATGTACCCAAGCTGGCCTCTGATTCTCTAGCAAAGTTGACACACAACAGGGAATTCAAAGCAAAAGTAAAATACTACGTCAGTGTAATTTTTCATATTTATAATTCCTTTATGTCTCTGGGTTAGAAAAGGTAAAATAAAGCAGGTAATATTTATAATAAGTAGCTCTGGCCTTCACTGCTAAGCAGTATTGTCAATTTTGCATTTTTTTCATAGCAATACTTATTTTGAAAAACTCAAGGTAATGAACAGTCAAATAAGAAATGAGTAACTATAGCCAGGATAATTTTCACTTTTTTAAAATTTTTTTATTAAATATAATTTTTTATTTACTTTTCAGATGTTATTCCCCTTCCCGGTTTCCTGTCCATAAGCCCCCATCCCCTGCCCTCCCCCTCCCTGTACATATTCCCCTCATATATCCCCCTTACTGTACCTCCCATATTCCCCTGCACTGGGGGTCCAACCTTGCCAGGAACAAGGGCTTCCCCTTCTACCGGTGCCCCAACACGGCTATTCTCTGCTACATATGCAGTTAGAGCCCTGGGTCAGTTCATGTATAGTCTTTTGGTAGTGGTTTAGTCCCAGGATCATTTTTCACTCTTAAGTTGGGGAGGAATACAATAGGGTTCAGGTGAAGCATGCTTCATTTAGCACTGACTTCATGGATGGGATTAATGTGACCTGCATGCACAGCAGACATTTGCTGAGTAGTACTCTCTTGAGAGCAGAAGTATGCTGCATGGCAGGACCACGTCATTTGTGATCCTTGCTCAGGCAAATGGGAGTAGCTCTGCCTTCTCTTATGCCTGTTGTGTACGTGGCAGCATTAATATAGTTATAGAGGGGGTGGTGGGGCAGAGGTAGCTGGTGACTTCAGGGGGAACCTGGCTGTTTCCTGGAGTAGTTGAGCTCTATATTGGATTTTCAGAGCTGAGAAGAATATTTCCCAGCATCACAGCTCAGAGTCAGGTGACTTCATTCTGATACTGACCTTTCACCAACCACCATTAAGATTAGCTCTTGTTTGGTAAAGATATTTATTTGTGGGAGATGATACATGGCACCCCATGGTGTGCATAGCAACAAGTCCCAGGTATGCAGCCTGCAGGCTGTCAGCTGTGCTCAGGTCTATAGGAATTATTGCTGAGAATGCTCTTGTGTGCTTGAGGCTAGACATACTCTTTTGTGTTGGTCTGTGAAACCATTTTCTGCTGGTAGTACTATGGTGCTATGTAGCTCACAATAATATTTTTTAAAGCTTTTTTGAGAAATTGCATTTTTGGGTGAACTTACAATATTTACATTGAATAAAAAGAATCCAGAAGAACTTTCCTCATTTCAGGTGGCTCATGTGAGCAAGTTTAGTGAGAACAGTGGGCTGGGAATAAGTCTGGAAGCAACCGTGGGCCACCACTTCATCCGGTCTGTGCTACCAGAAGGCCCTGTGGGACACAGCGGGAAGCTCTTCAGTGGAGATGAGCTATTGGAAGTAAGACGTTCTGATTTCTACTGATACACGGTGGGAAAGGCTGCTGGAAAATTAATGGTGATAAATAACACAACCATAAAGTCAGTCCAAAGACAGATACCAAAGCTCTGTGTGTACACACCTACAGATCCAGCTCCATATGATCTATTTCAGTGGTTTTTGTTTTGTTGGGTTTTATGCTGTTTTTGCTTTCAAAGACAATGAAACTTCCATGGCAGTTTTTAAGTGTATTCAGTTCTTAGAATAGTCAGCACTTTCATGTGCTTCCAGAGAGAATAACGACAAACAGCAAATGCATCCTCTCTCCCCCACTCGCTCAATTCTTGTCACTTAGTAGCTATCGACTGATATTTGTTTCCCTGCAATCTGTCAATGTTTTTTAAATGCAGAAATAAAAAATAGAAAAAATTGTTTCCAATTTTAAAAACATTTTACCATATATGCCATTTCTGGTCCTTCTTAGTAGATTCATTAAATGCTAATTCTTTGTAGTCTTTTCTCCTGTGTCCTCTGGGAATACTTTTATTCTCTGTTCCTACCATACCCTCACAGATCAAACCTAGGGAGAAGCTAAGGGCTTTTTTTTTACCATGGTGCTTGAGAAGCTACAGTCACACCAGACTCTGAACTCGCATTCGGGTCCCGTTCAGAGGTACGGGTTTAACTGCAGGTCTCTGCAAGGCAGAAGCACAGCCATTACTCTAAAGAAATTTATGTTGTGGGGAAGTGGTGCTCTCACACAGACCTCTGTATTATAAAACTTATTTTGGGTGGACCTGTCTTTCTGCAGGTCAATGGTATAAATTTGCTTGGGGAAAACCATCAAGATGTGGTCAATATTTTAAAAGAACTTCCTATCGATGTGACAATGGTATGCTGCCGTCGGACTGTGCCACCGACCGCCCTGTCAGAAGTGGATAGCCTGGACATACATGATCTTGAACTAACAGAGAAGGTATGAGACTTGAGGAAACAAGGCTAATTTGATGCTTAATTCTGCTAGAATGTGAGGCTACTTTCATTTTCTTCAATACTTGACTTTGGAAATAGAGTCTGTGCTTATACAGTGGATCTAGAACTCATCAGCCTGAGCATGAATCAGAGTTGACGCTTAACCCGAGAAAGTCACCTCACCTTTCTGAACCACTTTTTTTTTTTTTTTTTTTTTTTTTGTAAAATGTAGGTTGGGATGTTGCCCATCTCATGGAGACTCTCTCTGCAGGTGAAAATAATTACAACAGATAACACTGCCCACTGTGAACTTGACAGTGGGTACCCCCTATAGCATGCTGTGTGATTGACAGGAGGTAACACTGCAGCATGTATATGTGGCGTGCCCCCGTTAACTAGTTGGACAGAAGTATGCAAATAGTACACAGATGGAGAAGCGTACCTTTATATGGCCGCCCAGCTACATCTGATTTGCAGCTAACCATTCAGTGGATAGCTAAAGTATTGAATGAAGTGTTTTATTGTATGTTTGGGTTTAAATTCACTTGTACATTTTAGGGTGAGATTATAAGAAAGTTAATTCTATTCACATCAAATAATTTTCTATAATGTGCATTTTTCTATATTCTTCTTATCTGTTTAAATCAAAATATCCAGTAACAGAGCTAATCACCTCTTTGGAAGGTGATTTAACATTGAACCCTAGTCAGTTTTTTTTCTTTTCAATTTTTTTATTAGATATATTTTTTACTTGCATTTCACATGGTATTCCCTTTCCTGGTTTCCTGTCTATAAGCCTGCATCCCCACCCCCTCCACCATATGGGTGTTCCCCACATTCACCTCCCTTACTGCCCCCTTGCATCGACATTCCCCTGCACTGGGGGTCCAACCTTGGCAGGACCAAGGACTTCCCCTTCCACTGGTGCCCCAACAAGGCTATTCTCTGCTACATATGCAGTTGGAGCCCTGAGTCAGTCCATGTATAGTCTTTGGATAGTGGTTTAGTCCCTGGAAGCTCTAGTTGGTTGGTATTGTTCTTATGGGGTTACAAGCTCCTTCAGCTCTTTCAATCCTTCTTCTAATTCCCCTAAATGAGGTCCTGTTCTCAGTTCAGTGATTTGCTGCTAGCATTGACCTTTGTATTGGACATGCTCTGGATGTGTCTCTGAGGAGAGATCTATATCCAGTCCCTTTCAGCATGTACCTTTTAGCTTCATCAATCTTATCTAGTTTTGGTGGCTGTGTATATATGGGCCACATGTGGAACAGACTCTGAATGGCCATTCCTTGAGTTGCTGCTCTAAACTTTGCTTCCATAACTCCTCCTGCGGATATTTTTTTTGTCCTTTCAAGAAGGCGTGGGAGCATCCGCATTTCGGTCATCCTTCTTCTTGAGCTTCCTGTAGTCTATGGATTACATCTTGGGTAATTCGAGCTTTTGGGCTAATATCCACTTATCAATGAGTGCATACCAAGTATGTTTTTCTGTGATTTGGTTACCTCACTCAGGATGATATTTTCTAGTTCATTCCATTTGCCTATCAATTTCATGAAGTCATTGTTTTTGATAGCTGAGTAGTACTCTACTGTCTAGATGTACCACATTTTTTGAATCCATTCCTCTGTTGAAGGGCATCTGGGTTCTTTCCAGCTTCTGGCTATTATAAATAAGGCTGCTGTGAACATAGTGGAGCATGTGTCTTTGTTGTATGTTGGAGCATCTTTTGGGTATCTGCCCAGGAGAGGTATAGCTGGGTCCTCAGGTAGTTCTATGTCTAATTTTCTGAGGAACCTCCAGACTGATTTCCAGAGTGGTTGTACCAGTTTGCAATCCCACCAACAATGGAGGAGTGTTTCTCTTTCTCCACATCCTTGCCAGCATCTTCTGTCACCTGAGTTTTTTATCCTAGCTATTCTGACTGGCGTGAGGTGGAATCTCAGGGTTGTTTTGATTTGCATTTTCCTGATGACTAAGGATATTGAGCTTTTCTTTAGATGATTTTCAGACTCTTGATATTCCTCAGCTGAGAATGTTTGTTTAGCTCTGTACCCCATTTTCTAATGGGGTTATTTGGTTCTTCAGAGTCTAACTTTTTGAGTTCTTTGTATATTTTGATATTAGTCCTCTATCAGTTGTAGGATTGGTAAAGATCTTTTCCCAATCTGTTGGTTGCTGTTTTGTCCCAATGACAGTGTCTTTTGCCTTACAGAAGTTTTGCAGTTTTATGAGGTCCCATTTGTAGATTCTTGATCTTAGCCTCTGGAAAAGCAGCCAGTGCTCTTAACCACTTAGCCATCTCTCTAACCCCTCCTTGTCAGATCTTATGAAAGGGGTTTCTTTTACATTATGCTAAAGGAATCAATACAGTGGGATAATTTTGTAACTTAAAGGGTGAAATACATAGCTTATCATTCACATGGTGACCAAAGTAGGGAAGAACAAGAAACATGATTCCACATTGCATGTCCCTCGAAGGGTGAGCCCTGGCTATGCCATATGGTTCATTTGTGTGAGTGGGATGGTCACAGGAGAGCAGGGGAGGAGGTCTGCGTACATGGCTCTAGGCAGTGCAACCAAATATCAAAAGCAAAGGCAGCACACAAACTAGAATTTTATTCTGACAAACACACCTTTCTTAAATTCGATATGTTCATACAGATAAGTGGACTTGGCTTAACCTGTTTTCAGTTTCTTTTGTTTTTTGATTTTTTTTTGTGTTTTTTTTGATTGTTTTGTTTTGAGAGAGAAGTTAACATTGGAAGCCCAGTTACCCCTACTTAATCTACATAGCCTATGCACTGTAGAGTCCTTATTTGCATATAATACAAAACTTTACACACACACACTTTTTCTTGAATTCTTTTTAGTTAATAACAACAACAACACACTTCTTTTTATTTTTCATGTAGAGGTGGGTCGAATGTATACAAGAAGTAAAAGTCACCCATAAGCAGTGTTGTAGATGCATAACTACTAAATACATTTATAGGAAATCCCAGCTTTTTTAATGCCTTTTAAGACTTAGGGTTTTGAGAATGTTTTGGTCAGTACAGACTAAGGAACCCAACGTTTTTCTTGCAAAGTGTCAAAGCTATTCCCTCTGATAAAAGAAATGTCTGGTCTGTTATTCAGCCTCATATAGACCTAGGAGAGTTCATTGGATCCTCGGAGACAGAGGATCCCATGTTGGCGATGTCCGATGTGGATCAGAATGCCGAGGAGATTCAGACCCCGCTGGCCATGTGGGAGGCAGGCGTTCAGGCCATAGAGCTGGAGAAAGGGAGCAGGGGCCTGGGCTTCAGCATCTTAGACTACCAGGTAACTCTATCCCGATTTTTCTAGTTGCCATACAGATGCCATATTCTAAAAGTAAGAAAGCAATGATATTTTAATATTTTACTGTTAGTAGTATGATTTTTTTGTTCAAATTAATTGCTCAGGATAATAATGTAGTCAATAGGAATTGTTTTTATTACAAAATGTTTGTTTTAGCATTATATTTATTGAACTATTTTATGTTGTAGCTTAAAAATTGAGGAAAACAGAGAATACAGTTTAGGAGTATCATAATACATTGGGTTATCATTTGGGGAGTATTTTTATTTCTATGCTTTTAATTTATAGTTTACACTTTAGTGCTAATCCACAAAGTATTAGCTATTACTTTCATTTGTATAATATAGAAGGTGAATTTATACTTGGACGTATCACAAATTCTAACATTCCAGTTGTTTTACTAAATTTATGATTGTTTATAAATTGACTCCGTGCAGCCTGCACCCTTCCCTGGATTGTTTTGTGCTAGGCAAAGTGGAAATGCTAAACACTGTCTGATAGAACACAGGTGTTACTCTTAATAGTCTTGAACTCAAGCTATCTCTGAGGATTCTAGACCATGTGCTTGCAGCGCAAATGTTGCATGCTTTTCTGTATTTCTTCATTTGTAAAGGACAAGTCCTACCTCAGAGTATACCCATCCACTATTCAAATACTATTGTTACTCATGTCCTTGACATCCAGCTTTAAGTGACAGCTTAAAGACTTGACAGTTTCCTGAAAATTAAAATTTCATCTTAAAGTTATCTAGCATTATCCAGGAGTCAATTTAATGACACTAGCAAATGAAGCTTCCATTGCTTCTAGTGAACTCTTCTGGTCTTTCTAACATGAGGTAGACATTAGCTTGTCCTAGGTACCCATTAGAACCTCATATGAAAACCATAAGACACTTGAAACAGTATATTTGTAAAATATACTCCGATTGCCTGAATGAGCTGACTGCTTTTCACCCTCCTGCCCTTTTAGGACCCCATCGATCCAGCAAACACAGTAATAGTCATTCGTTCTCTGGTGCCTGGCGGCATTGCTGAAAAGGATGGACGGCTTTTTCCAGGAGACAGGCTCATGTTTGTCAATGACATTAACCTGGAAAACAGCACTCTGGAAGAGGCCGTGGAAGCCTTGAAGGGAGCGCCCTCAGGGATGGTGCGGATAGGAGTAGCCAAGCCTTTGCCTGTAAGAACTTGGGTTGTATTGATTTCTTGTATATATGCAAGGGAAATGACTGAGGAGAGCAGAATAGTTATTTAGAAGCAAAGTCTTTTTTTTTAGCTAGTTCAGGACAGTATTTGATGTTTCATAATCTGTTTGCACTGAAGCATATGATGAGTATTTCTTTAAGTGAGGCTTAATGAATAGAAAATATAAATTTGTAGGCAAATAAAGCTCCATAATAACCCTAGGAGGAAGAAAAGAGGAAGACTGTCCCTCTGTACAGAAGCAAACTGAGACTGGGAGTAGGGTGGGGTGTCATTTCAAGGTCACATAGATAGGGGGCATAGCCATTGTTCTTCTGGTTACCAGTACTTTATATACTGGGATTTGATATTTTAGTCAAAACCTCTGCTAATAATGGAATCTGTTGACTATTGAGATTAAATTATTGATTACTATTTTAAAAAATGCTTTTCCTCCAGAAGTTCTACATGGGTTACTGACAGCAGGTGATGGGGAAAGACAATTAGTATTTTCCTTTTTAATAGAGAGTAGAATACAAGTGTAGAACTCTTAGTGTCTTAGAACAGCAGCCTGAGTTTAGTAGAGGAATCCAAGCAGATGGCAGCATTGAACAGTTTAGTGACATCTGCTCCTATAAGCTATGTTGGATTTAAGGTCCCAAGATGTCCACCTGGATTGTAGGGCGCAAGCTTTAAGTGTTTTCAAACTTCTTCAGCTATTTCAATGATGCCAGGGGAGACGTGCCCTCCACTGCATTTCAGAGAGGTTGGATGAGTTCACCGTGTCCTCAGTACCATTCCTTGTCAAGTAAATTGCATTCTTTATAATAATACTTGAGAGAAAGAAAGGACAGCATTGATTTTCGTTAATGTTTTCTTCTGCAGCTTTCAAAGTCTTAATACTTAAAATTTTTCCTTTCATTATTTAGCCAGTATTTAATAGATAAAAAGTGACCAGACAATTATAATAAAAATTACTCATTTTACTGTCATTTGAAAGAAGAACAAAAAATAATAGAAAGGGATTCTCGTCTAATTGTTGGTGTCTATGCGAGGCAAAGGCCTCTGTCTCCCTTCAGTGGAGGTGGTTAGGATCAGTATGTATTTAACTACATAGCTTCCGTTCTATGTTGAGATCACATGTTACCACTTGGAGACTCATCATCCTGTTATTCTTCCTCTTCCATCCCTTCCCCCTTTCTTCCTTCTGCTGTTCTTTCTTTCCCATAACCCTCTTCTCCACACCAATGTTCTGCAGCTTTCACCAGAAGAAGGGTATGTTTCTGCCAAGGAAGACACTTTTCTCTGCTCACCGCACACCTGCAAGGAGATGGGCCTGTCCGACAAAGCCCTCTTCAGGGCTGACTTGGCTCTGGTTAGTGGCCACAACTGATCAAGCCTTCTTTTTAAATTCTTATAAATTTTACTTTTAAAAATGATTTTGCCACAGTTTTATTGACTTGCTTGTTTGGTGTACAAAGAAGCTCAATGTACCCATATTGCTTTAAACTCGAGAGTATGAGTTAGGTCTTTGACATTATATATTATTCCCAATCCTAGTTTGGAAGGGAGATAGTTCTTTTTGTTGGTGTTTTCTAAGCTCTTGGTTAGCTATTTTAGAAGGTTTTGATGTATTTATAGTAAGTTTATGACACTCATTGTACTTAAATATGAGGTGACCTTGGCATTATAATTTAGAGTACTGTGGATGTTGTGAAGTGCTATGACATTAAACCATACCATGACATAGCAGATTCATTTGGAAACACAACAGGACACAAGATATTATTCCTTTTCTCTTCCATTTTTCTTTTCTAATATGGGCTCACTGTGTTGCCATGGCTTGTCTGCAGCTCACTATTAACTATCCACCTGCCTCTGCCTCCTGAGTGCTGGGATTAAAGCAGTACGCAGTCATGCCAAGATCATAGTCTCTAAAGCCCATCATAGGACACTATCCTCTCTAGGGTTTGGAAGGCGTTTGGGACTCTTTAAATGGATGCCAGCTGAGAAGATCTTTTCCATTCGCATGGAAGCCCAGTGCCTTGTAGCAGTCCCAGCATTCCTTTTTCCTAATGAGCCGTTTGCTTGAACTGGTCACTCAACTTCCTGTAGACCTTGTGTTTCATCTCTACAGTAATTGAGCTAGTTGACTTTTAGAATCTCTTAAGACTTAAAGGCACCAGTGATAGCTATACAAATTCTATTTGAGTATTCTTTATGGGAGTACCTTAAGACGGACTTATTATAATGTGGCATAAGGCTCAGTTAATACTGTCTAGATTGTACTAAGTATTTTTCATCCAGATTGTTTTACATAATATACATTTGTAGATGATAACCTAGTATCATTCTAGTGAATTTGAACAAATATTTAAAATACATTTTCAGCCTGTGAATTATATTCTAAGAGGCTAACTTTGAAATGCTCCAGCAGCATTTCAACAGCCGTTTATAGTGATATGGCCTTCTAATGTTAAAATGTTTATTACTTAATGCTTCCGGAATCTAGTTTAGAATCTGTGATTCCAGCTCAAACACAAAGCTTCTCTTTCATTGTTTCATCTTAATCTAATAGACAATCACATAACTGCCTTTATGAAGAATGGTGTATTAGTAGAATATGGAGAATGATAACCTAATTCTTTGCATCATAAAACAGTATTAAGTATATTCCATACAAAACTACTTAAACTTAAAATTGATTAATTCATTTGTTAATTGTTCCCTTTAGCTCTTGGGTCTGACACTAGACACTCTCTGGCCTCTGCTGTGGGTGTTCGGTCCATCTTTGTGCTGCTGTACCACTGCAATTTTTAAGTGGTTAAGAGCGGGGAAGGCACATGCAGAAAACAGGACAGAAAAGGATCCTGTTTGACAGTAATGTGTGGTAGGCTAAGGTAACAGCTGGTCTTACTTTATTCCTAGATAGATACACCTGATGCTGAGTCCATAGCAGAATCAAGATTTGAGTCTCAGTTCTCTCCTGATAACGACAGTGTCTACTCTACACAAGCCTCTGTCTTATCTCTTCATGATGGTGCTTGTAGTGATGGCATGAACTACGGCCCCTCTCTGCCCTCATCTCCTCCCAAGGTACAGCAGAAATGTCACTTCATTTTGGAGAAATGTCTGTGTAAAACCTTTTGAAGGTCAGAGTTTCTGGAAATTGTAGGAGTAGCGTGTCTTAGTTACTGTCCTTTTGCTGGGAAGAGACATTATGACTAAGGTGTCTTGAAATCAGGGACTTGCTTACACTGTCAGAGGCTTAGCCCATGATCATAGCAGGGAGCATGATGGAACCAGGCAGGCATGACTCTGGAGTGGTAGCTAAGAGCTTATATTGCATCCACAAGCAAGAGTCAGGTAGGTAGTGAGATTGAGTCTGTCATGGACTTTTGAACCTCAGAACCCACTCTCAGTGACACACCCCCTCCAACAAGGCCACACCTCTTAATCCTTCTAAGCACTCCACCATCTGGGAACCAAACATTCAAATTTGTGAACCTATGGGAACCATTGTCATTCAAACCACCACATAGCATATTAATATCTCCAGTCACAGGTTCACATCATCCAGTCACAGGTTCACATCAGAGTAAAATTTCACTTATGCTGTTGATTGTTTAGACTGATGGCTACTGACTAGTTCCAATGTTTGTGAGACAACTGATAGAAATAAATGTTTAAAGTTTTTATTAATATTTTCATAATATATTCCTCAAATTATGCTTTAGCAATTAGGAAAATTTAGAATGACATTTTTAGTTTTTTTAAATAACTTATGCAAAAGATATAGTAAAAGGTTTTTGTTGTAATTTGACAATTACTAGCTAATTTGTACTTAGTGCTGTTACTTACTAATGCAACGTGTTGTCAAAGAATATTCTACATTAAGATTATGGTGAAGGCAGTGTGTGTTTATGTCAGTGGATATGAGGGCCGAGCACAGTCACTGTAACACATCTGCTGTTGATACCTTAAACATGGGTTATCAATATGAATGCTAATACTCTATTAATTTTCTTGGTGACATCGTATATAACATTCAAAAGTGGTATTTTAAACCATACAAAATTTTAATTGCAAACAGACATCTTGATCATCTGATTGTTAGAGATTGTTTTTTTTATATTTCAGGCACTGTTGTTCACTTATTGTTGATTTCTGCATCTATTTCAGTCATGTTTCTTTTGTATTGGCTGCTAATTCTGTTTATTTGAATCTCTGAGAAGTGATTTATAAAGTAGTTATATACATACACTGTAAATATCTGTGCACATAAGAGAAAAACTTAAAGTGTGTAGGTATGGCACTTCCTAACCTTATGATAGATGTTATTTTGAAGAAAACTAGGATGTTTGGGGATACTGCTCTCTCAGATTTATCTGTTGTATACAATGGTGACTGGGTACAGACCCAGGTGTCTAGGTAGACAGTTCATGTATGGATATAATTTCTGTGTTGGAAATATACAGTAAACGATCATGAAGATAAAGAGAGTGGACATTTTCTTTTAAGGTGATACCGTTTCCCTCATGCATTGAATTCAGTGGAGGAAGACCCCATTAACAAGGAGGTTGGGAAGCAAGATCCCTTAGGTCTATCTTTGTTTTCTTCCTTTCCTGATTAACAACTGGTTATGGCAGGACATTTGCAGGTCATTTTGTATTAGGTATGATATGTGCCTGTCACTTTTGCCCATGCCACCAGGCACCCTCTTGGACTTTGTTGCAAGGTAAGGTCTTACGTGAACAGCTGCTCCCTTGCCTGCACACTGAGGCCCCTGGCTGCAGACTGTCTGGACTGTGTTCATTTTGACCAGCCTCAGGGCTGGAAGCTGGTTTCACCTCCTGGTGGGATCTCCGAAACCATAGCACTGTGTGCTTCTTCTGGCCAGTGGGACAGATTGCGTTGTTTAATGTAGTAATTGTTACTTACAAGGATTACAGAGTCTGCAGACAGAGAAGCATATATTTCACAGGGCAAACGCTGGCTCTGTGCAAAACAACACACTGACTTGCTGAAGTTGGTTTGCCTCTTTTTTTTTTGTCCTAAACAGTTTACTCTTTTATTGAATCAAAGTTTGGCAAGCAGGCCCGACAACTGAAATATTTAAACTAAAAAGCAAAAATAAGCCATTAATGAGGATGTTTAAACCTCCTGTGGGCTTTTAGTTTCCATAGTAAAATACTACAACTCTACTGTTTTCTTGTATTGTGCTTTTGCTTTTGTCTCTGAATTTTAGTACTCAGATCTCCACTAGGAAAAAATGACAAAAACTGAATAAATTATATGATATATCCTCCCTGTTTGCACTATCAAACAGGGTTTGTTAAGGAACTCATAATAGACCTTTGCTAAAAGTCCATAAGCTTGCCTCCGGACTTTTCAATTAATAGGATGAAGCCATTAGCATCGATGGTTGTTGACATATATGTGGTTGTACATACTATATGACCATATCATATGTGTGGGTAATGAAGAAAACAGATGCTTGAGTACAGATTTATAAGAATGACCAAGCAGAACCCCAAGACCTCAGCATTTCCTTCAGTTTTTGATTTAGCAGGTAGAGACTGGAAACGGAGCTTTCTTCTGTGGAGACCACCTTTACAGCTTGGTTAGGTTTGTCTGCTACTGGGACCTACAGGTGCTGACCTTGGAGCATGTGCTTGCCCTGGTGGAAGCTTATGCTTCAGAGCATAGTTTAGCCTCATGCAGCAGGCCGAGCTCTCTGAGTTCCTGCCTGTGTTCAGGTGTGAGTCAGCTCTGGGAGTACATTGTACTTTAGTTATACTCATTAATACTTATAAATGTAAATTGTCCACTTCTGCATTATCGGGGTTCCAGGCAGTTTAGTAAAATACTCATTTCAGTTGAACATGGTGTTTTCCCCATTGCTGGAAGGCATTTTAATTTTATTTATTTGTTTTTTTCTTTATTTATTTAATTTTTGAGGTAAGGTCTTGCTATGTAGTCCTGTATTATAGACCAGGCTAGCCTTGAACATAGGGTTCTGTTTGCCATACCTCATCCCCACTCACAGCGCTGGGGTCTGGGCTAAACACCTGTGCCACAAAAGCCAGCAAATCAAGGCTTTAGCCAGCGGGGTTTAGTGTTCCAGGCAAGGCAGATTTACACAGTGAATAATAAAATAAATAAAAGGTGCATTTTAGTATCAATATACCTATAGCTGTGTTTTTCTTTTTTTGTTCTAACTACTAACTTGGGGGATTATTTAAAAATATATTTATTCCATTTTCCTTATTGTTTCCAAAAACATGACAAAATTCAGTAATACTCGTTTTCCAAAATTGAATGTCAATTGATGTCTGTTTAAATGCTCAACATAGTTTCTATGGAAATTTTTGCTTTAAAAAAATGACATAATAAAACAGTCAAGGTTTAATAACTATGTTAAGTCCTGCAACCTAGTGTCCCATTAGACCACATTCTCAACCTGTCACCAGGGATGAAATTGTCAGGACAGACTAGTTCAGGAAATGTGTGTTCTAGTGCAGGGTGAAGTTGTGTTTGTTAAAGATAAACCTTTGTGTACTTTATACACCAAACACAACTGCTGGGTTCCGCTCTGGTAGAAAGCGTCCCCCACACCCGACTGAGCTCTGCTTTGAAGCGCCCTATATGATATTGTACCGGCATGATTGCATCTGCTTTGTAATGGTTTGGGAGGAGAGCTTTGAAAGCTAAGAGGCCGTGGAAGGATGGGAACAACTCTGGAGCATCCGTGAAGGAGTCGCTGGCTTTTGGGAATGAACGTTAGTGCATTAGGGCCATATGAAAATAACGAAGGGAGCGTGCCTCAATCTCAGGGAACTGGAAAATGGCCGTTAGGTAGAGGAGTTGGGACCATGAAGCACAGCAGGAGTTCTCTGGTAAACTGCTGTTGTAGCTGTCAGAAACTGCAACATTGGGTTATCTGTGTAAATCAGCATCCAAAAAGTAGTGTGTAATGAACAGCCTTAAACTTTGCATTAAGTTTAAGAAATACAGTCTTTCACATATGTATTTAACCTTTTAATTTCTCATCTATCCCCATTTTCCATGAATATACCAAGCATTTTGAGAGGCTTCACTTACAATATCAAGAAGTGTGGGAAAATAGAAGAGCTGTTTTAGACATTGGTCTATAGGACAAAGATGTTTTGCATTGCACTTAAACAAAATCAAACAGTAGGGTGTTCAGCACCTACGTAGGCGTGCATCATCTGGCTTGTTGATTAGCCATTCCCTTTCAGTGTGTCTGAACCACTTTCCGTGAATAATGCATGGACATTTCTGTCCTATAATTTCCAGTAAACCCCAGCTAACAAGGGTGGATAAACCACTTTTACTGATGAAAAGCAGATTTGATTATGTTTCTTTGAGGCATGAGTGTGATGGTTTTCTGCTAATTATTGTAATTAATTTAGTAATTTCAAAACTACCGATGCTTTGGTAAGTGTGCTATTTTTCTGTAACAGTAAAATAGCCGCATTGGAAAGCAGAGCCAGCAGTTCCTGTAGACTGGGATGTGGCGGCAGCTGCCTTCTCTCCTGTGTTCCTAATGGCACTGGCGATGCTAAATACTTCTGTGACAGACAACTACATTTACTCCATGCGTTAAGAATATTGCACAATTCAGGAAAGTGAGAACTTACATTAAAGACCAGGACATAAAATAGGTTGTTTTGAAATTGTTACCTTCATAACAAAAAGGAAGAGACATACATTTCATCTTACAACTGAAGTAGATCCTAGATGGCCAAAATGTAAAACAGTTATGTGTAGAACAAATACTAGAAAATGTCACCCTTCTCTGGGAACTGTGAGTAATAAATGAAGCCCAGAATCCCCCAAATGACAAATTTGGTTATGCCAAGACCTTCATCATGGTAACATATTACATATACAAACTTAGAACCTTGGTAAGCTTTTTTCAGTCACGAGAATTCACACTCTGAAAAGGAAAAGCGAATGGTACCTGGTAAAAGGAGCCGTAGAGAGTGAGGAGAGAGTGTCACACAAGATACACGGGTTTACCTGGGCTAATTGTTAGGAGCACACATGGTAAATGCTACTAGTACACTTCTTCCAGATCGTATTTCCAAGCAAATACAGGGTTTGTAAGAAGAGTTCAGAGGCACCCACTGTTTGTTTCTGCGAGAGAACACTGGAGTGGTGAACGGTTGTGCCACCAATGCAAGCATAGTCTGGCTGTACAGCAGTGTGCAATGTAACTAACGGCAGCACTAGGTCTGTTCAGCATTTCCTCTAAGTCCTGCCTGTTTTCAGCCCTTCTTGTCTCCCTCTCAAGTCCATACGAGGAAGAGCTGTTGTTTGTCCCATGAAATAGGTGAGAGGAGCAGAGGGGAAAGGTGAGAATTGTGGACTCGGCCAAAGCTTAAGCTAATTGTGAGGCTGCAAGGATGGCTGTCCACCCGTGCCTGTCAGCAGTAACTGCTCTCAGGGAGGGCGAGGTGGACGGTAAACACTGACCTCAGCATGCAAGACAGCGGAGATACGACAGTGAAAATACTGCTTCATGACGGTTCTGTTTAAACAGAAGGCCCTAACTTCATGTGCAAATATATAAAGATACTGGCATGAATATCTAACTGATCCTGAAATATGTCCTGGGGATCTAAGTGGACAGAGGAGGCTCACACAGGACTTTATTATTCTCTGTCCCTGAGCTGAATCCATTTGTACAACATGGATCTTCTATGTGTGGATTGTTCTTAAGACTTTTGCACTTTAGAGGAATTGGGAGTGCTGTGGATATTGTGTACGATGATTCTATAGTGTGTAAAAAGCTCTGAGTTCAATCCCCTGCATCATAAGAAGACAAAAATGTAGATAAGAGGATCTAAGGAAAACAAATACTTATGCATAGTGGTCTGTAAAGCAGCTATGTTGCCCCACGGATGTAAGTGCTAAAATATGTCTGCTGTGAAACGTGGCAGCCATATAGGTCTATAGGGTTTTAAACCTTCAAGGAATTATAGAAATTTTCTCATATGTAGCTATAAAGGCAGGTTCTTTGATACACAGGTTGCTAATAAGAAAAACTAGATTAGAACAGGTTTTCGTGACTCTCCGATTTAATATTGCTTGTTAGAGCATACAGAACATGCAGGTTTTTCTGTAGTAATCTGAATTTCAAGGATTTCTGTCCTTCTGTATGAATAGATATCTGTCAATAATTTGCTCCTGGAGGATCCTTGGATTCCAAAGCCGTGGCTCTCCTCTTTGGTACTCTCAATATAGTGCTCCTTCCAGCAAGTGTGATTTGGCTATCTGAGTTGTTTGCTTCTCTCTGTAACTTTAACTTAGAGTTGTTAGTTTGTAGCTAGAACTAAATATTGTATCTAAAATTGTCTTCTATCTGGCCCATTCTATATCTCAGTAGAACATGAGATACAAGATTTATAAGAAATGCAGTGGAAACATACGAAATTAAAAATATGCAGGAAAAACATGTTCAGTGAAGAACTTATATGTTAGAAGGCTTTGAGAATAACAAATAACTGTTTTTCTATTTGTCAGTAAATAGTAATTCACTAAAAGGTGACTTACAATATGTTGATATAACTCTTAACTCTTTTGACTTGTGGCTTTGTTCATCATCAGGACGTGACCAACAGTTCTGACCTAGTGCTCGGTCTGCATTTGTCCCTGGAAGAACTCTACACACAGAACCTCCTTCAGAGACAGCATGCTGGCTCTCCTCCCACAGACATGAGCCCAGCAGCCACCTCTGGTTTCACCGTCAGTGACTACACACCTGCAAATGCTGTTGAACAAAAATATGAGTGTGCAAACACAGTAGCGTGGACTCCCTCGCAGTTACCAAGTGGCCTAAGCACCACAGAGCTCACTCCTGCACTGCCTGCTGTGGCTCCGAAGGTACCATCCTGCAGCTAGCCCCTGGTGGTGTGACTAGGGAGATGATGGGGAGGGGAGAGAGCAGCTTTCATCCCGTCCTCTCCTAGAGTGGATGAGTGCTCGCCTGACTGGGAGGTGACCTACGAACTTGATTGATTATGGCTCCTTGCTAAAGCACAACTCAGGAGGTTGCATGTGCAATGTTGAAATGACTGCTCCAAAGTCTAATTTTCTCCCATGTGACTTTCTCTTTTCCTTCTTCCGGGGCTCTAAGTATTTAACAGAGCAGAGCTCTCTGGTGTCTGATGCTGAGTCTGTCACCCTGCAGAGCATGTCCCAGGAAGCCTTTGAGAGGACGGTTACTATAGCAAAAGGCAGCTCCAGTCTAGGTAAGTTCCCCACCTTCCACCCAGAACTGCTTTTCAGTTTACTAGAGGACAGAGGGCTTCAGTTTTCACAGTGTTGGTCTGTAAGGACAGAGAGTTTCAACACCATTTTTATCTGCAGAGAAAAGGTGCTAGAAATGTTCTTGTTTCTTTTTATGCATATTTTTTTCTGATGCGGGAATAGGTTTGTTTATTTCATACCAGCTTACATCCCTTATTCTCTTATTTCTAGGTATTCAAAAACCTCATTTACATTCAAGTAAAAGTTACATGAATTATGTGTGTATGTGTAAAGTAGCAAATCAGAAAAGGAATTCTTAGAAAATGAGAAGTTGGCAATTGGAATTCTAAGTTCTTTGGGAAAGTAAATTACTACTTTCTTTGAGTATTGCTACTTGTGTGAGAGTCAGATTGTATTTACTCTCTCATTCACTGGAGGTGTTAGGAAGACTAACACCTGCCAGGTGTGCCACTTCCAAATTAAATGCAGATTACTCATAGTCTACGTTTGTCCTCAAAAAACTCTGCACACAGATCTCCCTGCAGAGGCAGTCCTCTGCCATTCATAACAGGCTCTGGATGGTTCATAATCACAAACCACTTTCTGAGGAGGGAAGCCCTGGTGGTAATAGGTATGGCTGCTGGGACAGAGCCACAACCATTCCCACACTGAGAGAGGCAGCCTCTACTGCTCTGGACTAATGGAGGATGATCCATTAGAGCCTCAGAATGTCCAAATATAGCCCAGTTGTTAGCTCTTATCAAAGACTGTCTCCCTGTAGTGACCAACCAACAAACACCCTTTACACTAGTATCCTGGGCCTGGGCCTGGGCCTGGCTTCTAGTTGTACTTGAGACTTGGAAGAGACATTCCCAGATCCCCAGGCCCTCCTACATACTGTTTGGTAGTGGTTGGATACCTACCAATACCAGGTAAAAGGGGAATTGTAGGATAGGATATTGTGGTGGTTTGGATATACTTAGCTCATGGGAAGCAGCACTGTTAGGAAGTGTGGCCTTATTGGAGTAGGTGTGTCCTTGTTTGAGGAAGTGTGTTGCTTGGGGGTGGGCTTGGATGACCCACACTCAAGCTCCATCCAGGGGAGAAGAGAGAGCCTTCTCCTGGCCGCCTTGAGATCGATATGTAGAACTCTTGACTCCTCCAGGACCATGTCAGCGAGCATACTGCTATGCTTCCCACCATGATAAAGGAATAGATCTCGAACTGTAAGCCAGCCCCAATTAAGTGTTGTCCTTTGTAAGAATTGCCCTTGTCGTTGTGTTTCTGTACATCTGTAAAATCCTAAGATAGACATGTACTGCTGTAATTATATATAATTTCATATTAAAAGAAGACATATGTCATAAATCACATAATTCTATTTATCTTAGCCATACAATACATGTATAATAAATAGCTATACAACCATATACCAAACATGTATACTACATATAAATATAGTCAATATTTATACTCTATATTACACATGTAATAAAAATGTTTATTAAATTCACTGAATAAGACGAGTTTTATAGACATCTCTGCAGCTCCAAGTGTTACCCAGCAGTGTCCATCGCAGCTGCCCAGTGGAGCTCTTGGACCAGTTTTTCTGTGCTCACTTTATCCTGGATTAGAAAGGATTCCCAGTAAGTTCTGTGCCTCCCGTTTGGGGATTTGTCAAGTGTAAGATTCCCCATTTGTGCAGCAGATTCAGATGCTGCTGTGTTCTGCGGGTCTCTGAGGAGAGGCAATAGAGTGTATGTAGCATGTTGGCTTTTTACAGAGATTTACAGGCCTTCTTATTGTCCAAATACTCATAACTCACAGTAGAAGAACCTCTTAGAAAGCTCCATGGAAACGTGTCTACTCCAGCATCCAGCAGTTGCTGTTCTCTCATCTGGGGCTCACTGCACAGAGACAACGTCGTATACCTCCTCCCTGCTCCGAGAGGGAGCGCTCTCTCCCTGTTCACCGTCACTGTTCTGTGTACGCGTAGCATAGCAGGTGTAATGCTTCAGTGCTTTACGAATGCTTAGTGGCGACTGGCTTATGTCTTAGGCTTATATCTTTGCTCTAGTTACAAGTAAGTGGGGTCATGTAGTTCGTAATGCTTTGCAACGACTTCATAGAGCAGAATTCTTTAAATCCTATGTAGCATACATCAGACATTTCCTTTTCTTAAGGCTAAATCCTATTCTCTTGTAAGTAAACATTTTCTTATCTGCTGATGGACATTTGAAGTGCTTTCACTCTAGTGTTTAAGTTTTAATTTAAAATTTTTATGAGCTAGTTAAGATATTGTTAAAAACAGTAAGGGTTAAAAGTATTCTTTATATATGGAAACTCATTAAAACTTCAGTAGCTTGATTTTAAAATTAAAATACAAATAGGCCTCAATTGTGAATGTGAGAGCAGTGTTGACGGAAGCAATCACAGTGTATTACCGTTTGGCTTGTGCCACAGTTTCAAAGTGTAAGTGCCTTTCAGCTGTACTAGAATTTGTTTATTTAATTATTATTATTTTTGTTTCATTTTCAGAATTAGGCTACATACCTGCTGTGTTTTTATAAACTTAGGCCTTGGTCCTTGGACACTTTTGTTCTCCCCAGGGTTCCTGAGACCTGCGGGCCACGCTTGCCTCTCTGTAGCTGAAAACCGTTATGATTACAGCCCAGTGCAAGGGCGTAAGGTTCCTTCAACATTGTGAGATATTCCACTGCAACTTTTTAACTTGAAGATTTAGTTCTGGAGTGTGAACTTTATAGATGATGTCATGTCATAATATCAGGATTGTGAACGTGCCTCCTAGCTTCTCAGACATAACATTTTAACGCCTGTCATGTTGAGAACATTTCTTTTAATATTTCATTTAACTGACGTGTTTAGTGCTCAGATTTCTACATACTAACATGTAAAGAAACCTTGGGAAAAGGCCATTTAAAGTAAATCTCTGTTAACATAAATATTAAGTTAATTCACTATGTATAACTAAGATTTAGTGTGGGCAGGTGTTTTCACTGTAACCTATGGCAACCATAAGCACTGTAAGAAACAAAGAGCGTGAGGAGTAATATAAGAACCTCATGGTGAGTTTCCTCTGGTCAGTGCACAGTCATCATGTGCTCAGGTTCACAGTCTGCCCTCAGCCGTCTGAGGTTCGCAGTCTTTTTCTTCTGAGACACCAGAAACAAATCATTAATAAATGACAAGTTCCTGCATAGGCTCTCACTGTCACATTCATTTCGCTTTCATAAAACAGGTTTGACGCTGTCCTTTGGGGACAGGGTCGCAGTATGTTTCTCACACTGTCTTCAAATATACGATTGGAATTGCAAGAATGTGTCACCATGCCCAGCAGGGTTGTTCTTTAACCTTTTAAAGTTAGAGATTACAGTGTGTGTGTGTGTGTGTGTGTGTGTGTGTGTGTGTGTGTGTGTGTGCGTGCGTGCGCGCGTGCGCGTGCATGTGTGTGTGTTTCTTGATTTTTGGTAGATCATAAATTGATTGCTAACTATGTTGTTTGGGGCTTGAAGTAAAGAAGCAAACATTTGAAGGGACTGAAAATGAAAAGGTGCTGTATTCCCTTCATTGGCAAGGTACTGAAACATAGACAGACTCGTCGATTTGCCTGGTAGTACTTAGCCATTAAGATCTGGAGTCAGGATTCAGGTCCTCCTGTTATTCGCTGGTACAAACAGGCCTTTCAGAAAGACAGCATTGTGACTGCTGCAATAAAAATCTGCATTGGAAACTAAACTAGGATTTAGGCTTGTTTTGGAAGCAGTGTTCTTTGGTTTGAATAGAGGTACATTGTAAATGTATCCTATGTGGTGCATTTTGTTTTGTTTTTGTTGTTGTTTGTTTGTTTGTTTGTTTTTTGAGACAGGATATTACTGAGTAATTCAGGCTGTCCCTGGAACTGCCCAGACCGATCTCAGATCTGCAGTCATCTTCCCTTTTTAGTTTTTCATGTGCTGAAACAGTAGGCATGAGTCACCACTCCTAGCATCTTCTCTCTGTCTGTCTTTTCTCTTTTATATTCCATTTATTTTGTAATTAAATAGACATTTCTTGTTACCTTTTCTGTTATTATGTCACACCTATACACAGTGAAATAGGACCCCACCCGTCTGTCATTTCCTCCCTTCCATGCCCTTTACCATGTCCCCTTTCCACTGCATGCTGCTGCCATTGCTGCTGACACCTCCTCCTCTTCCTTTCCCACTGAGTTCAGTTAGTCCATGGATGTGGGGCTGTCCACTAATGCATGTGAAACCTACCAGTGGGAAACCAGCAAACAGGAATTCATTCTTATTTCCCAGCAGCAGGCAGTTGCCAGCTGCTCCTCGTTAAGAGGGAAGGCCTTGTGAAGACCACCCCATCTATCCCAGCATTTTGACTGGCTGGCTGGCTGGCTGGACTGTGCAGGTAGCCACAACTGCTGTGAGTTCACTCACGGCATGTCATGGCATGTCCATTAGACAGCACTTCATAGCGCTCCTCTGTAGATTTCAGCTCTCATATTTTTCTGCCTCCTTCTACCAGGTCTGAGTCTGGGTGGGGGAAGGGGAGGACAAAGATGATGAACACAGTCTCTTTCTCGGTACTTAACCAGTTAAGCATCTCCTGATTAACTACTGCCCCCTCAAAACGAAGCTTCTCTGACAAAGATGGAGAGTAGCCCAGGTCTGAGTATGATTCTAAATATTAATAAGTCAATTTAAAACCATGACCCTTGAGGAAAATAACAATAGAGGTTCTTTTTCAGGCCCATGACTTCCCCAGCTATGGGCTTCTGACCAGGTTTACAGTAGCAGTCATGAAATCCACCCCACTCCACCCCCAAATCCTGACACTACTATAGCAGTGGGCATATTGCTTGACAGATTGGAACTGCAGCATGAAGGGTCTGCTGCTGGTACTAGAAAAGCTTGCCAGCAGGGAAGCACTCATCAGTGTGGTACTGTTTTCTGTGTCCTTGGGACAAAGTGTGTGTTGTCTTCACCAATAGGGTCTTACTATGTAATACGGTGGGTAACCCAGGTCAATGCCAATAGCTTGTGTTGTTTCAGAGAACTCTGGGGTCTATCTGACCAATAGAGAGGTATCTCATTACTTGCATTGTACTTTTCTTTAGTAACTCATATATTGTCCACTTACGCAGGAAAATTCCTTTAGAACTTTATTTTTGGTTACATTTTGAAGTTAGCTTTCTGTCTAGTGAGCTTCTGTAAGACGTGCTGACACTGTGGTTTGGCTAAATCCACATACTACCAGCTTTGAATCCAGTAGTGCTTGTTTTATGAAATTTCGTTTATATATGTTTAAAACTATAATGTCCTCTTGATGGATTATTGTCCTGATTATGAAGTAGCCTTTCCTCATCTCTTCTGACTAGTTTTGCTTTGAATTCTATTTTATCAGATATTGAAATAGTTACACCTGCTTGCTTCTTGATTATATTTGTTAGGAATAACTTTTTTCCATTCTTTTATTTGAAGGTGATATAAATATTTAGATTAAGTTCTTGAAGGCAGAAGAAAAAATAAATACTCTTCTATTTTCTAATCTGATCTAATAGTCCGTGCTTTTGTTATTGGGAGATTTGAGACTATTAGTGTTCAATTATTGAAAGAAGGCTTTCAATGACCATCTGTTCTGGGGCATTTACTTAGCTCTCTTTTATTAACTGTCCAGGGATTGTTTATTTATTCCTTTGGCAGCTTTGATGTCTATTCTTCTACAGAGATGGAAAGTTTCCTTCCAGGATCCCCATTAGAGCTAGGTTTATGTTGTGCACTTTTATCATGGAAAGTTTTTACTTCTCTTTCAATTTTAATTGGTAGTGTCTCTAAGTATTATGGTCTGTGTTGTAGTTAAGGTCTTGCAGAGCTTGAAATATGCGTATCCAGGTCCCCTGGCTCTAGGTATTTCTTTCAGATGCTCTGGCATTAGCCTGTTTTGCCTGTGTTTGTAAATGACTTGACCCTTCTCTCTTGCAGTTTTCAATACCCTCTGTTGTCTGTTTTTAGCATTTTAACTATATGACACTGGATTTCTCATCTCCTGGCTTGTGGTATTAAAATACAAATATTACTGGGAACATTCTTAAAATTGCTTAAAAATATATAGTTTGGTATAGGTGATACTCTATTATCTATTTAGATAGATAATAAAATAATGATATAATGAATAGTAAAAGCAATAAAATAATGAATTTTTTATTTGTCAACGTTTGTGTATAAAGAAACACGCTTCATGGTGTGATTTATACCTGTAATCTCCATGCTTGGGAGACAGAGTCAGGAGATTTGCTGAAAATTCAAGGTTAGCTTACATAGAAAGTTCAATATAGAAAGTTTCTGGCTACTCGGGATCATAAAGTGATACCCTGTCTCAACACAAAACACAACACAACAAAACCCAGGCTGTTGGTAGCACATATCTTTAATTCCTACCACAGGCAGCAGGAACTCTGTGTTTGAGGCCAGCCTGATCTAGAGACCAAGTTTCGGGATAGCCAGGGCTTCATAGAGAAATCCTGTGTAGAAAACAAGAACAACAAGCACCAGGTGTTGCGGCCCTTGCCCTTAATCCTGTCATGCTAATCCCAGGACTTGGGAGACAAAGGCAGGAAGAGATGAGTTTGAAGCCAGTTTTTCTGCATAGTGGTTTCAAGGCCTGCCATAGCCAACTAGTGAAACCTTGTCTTGAATTAGCAGCAATAACAATAACAAAAACAACAACAACAACAACAAAAACTCAATAAGAAGAAAAAAGGAACAAGAAAAAACTTGATACCTTTATATCATTTCCTGTTGGATTTATTCATACAACCTTGTTAGAAAAGAAAATATTGCACTGCCCCTAGAAGCTTTATAGGTGTGGCTGCTCTGTCCCGTGTGCATCAGTAGGTGGCAGCGAGGAGAGAGGCTGTGTCTACTGTTCCGACCCACTCACATCTGAGTGATTAGTCTAACATTCTCTGAACCAAGCAAGCCTGAGGGGACCTGCAGTCCTGAGCCAGGCAGGCCCAGACTGGCTCCCAGGATAGGGAGCAAGCCAGGGCCTGAAGAACCCTGCCTGGGACCATGAGTGGGACTGGGGTGCATGGTGTGAAATTCACAAAGAACCAATAAAAACAATTTTTTAAAGAAAGATATAAATTTATTTAAGTAAATTACACTGTATTGAAATGTTTTAAATGCAAATTTACAGGTTTAATGTGTAAATAGGGTACAGATAAGCTGCTAAGGTCACTAATTCAAACAGCTTATATTGAATGGCTGCTTTGGAGAAAGTGATACCAATGTATAAGTTGTGTTAGAGCATGCTCCAGGTGAAGGATCAGCTAAAGTGAAAAGAGGGAGAGATTTGTTGTGTATGAAAGAGGCAGCCATAGCTGGAACTCAAGGGCCAAGGAGTGTGTGATAAAAAAGAAAGTCTCTTAAGTTTCATGGAGGGCAGGTCTCCTGTGTCCTCTGTTCTGCAGCTGAGGGATAGGCTGTATGTTAGAAAAGTGTTGAGGGTTCCATGCAAAGGTCACATAGGATAGAATTTGTCTCTCTTGAATTGCCTTTATACCGAGTATAGTGAATTACAAGGCACAGTATCAGAAGGCAAACAAACAATTACGGGACTGCAAAATCAGAAGCAGGGGATGGTGTAGGCTTGCTCCAGGATTTACTTACAAGTGGAGAAAAGCAGGTAGATTAAGAGTAATATTTAAAGATAGAAGTGACAGGTCTTGGGAATGTGTTAAGTCTAGGGGAGACATTCAAATAGTAGCTAAAATAGTTTCAGGACTGGGGAGATGGTTCAACTGGTGAAACACTGAAACCCTGACTAACCAAATGTGAGGGACTGAATTGAGAACATCAGAACCTATATTAAAGGCCAGATTGGGTGTTCCACAGTTTAATCCCAGTTATAATGAGATGGGAGATGTCAGTGAGCAGGTCTGCAGCTTATAGCCAGCTGGCCTATTTCCCCACCTATGAGCAACCTTGTCTCAACCCAAATGTAGAAGACGCCTGAGGAACATCACTCAAAGTTGTCCTCTAATGTTCCCACACACTTTGTACAGGCATGTACCGACAATCACACACACACACACACACACACACACATGACTCCAGTGTTACTATTTGAACAAGGAAGATAACTATGATAGGAAGCCAATGTCTTTTTATCAAGAAGGGGAATACTGTTGAAGTGAGAGGAAGTGAAAAATTAAAAGTTATATAGCAATATAATTATGAAGATTCCATCTTTTGTCTGGTATGAAATCCTGGGGACTTGTAAAGAAGGTATCAGGTGCCCATATTGGGAACTGATTAGAGTTCAGAAACAAAAACTGTAACGGGTGAGAATTACACTTCTGTTGATTTGAGACAACAGACAGCATTCAAATACAGTGTGTGCTCTGTTCTGGGAGTCAAGACTTTAGCGCACTGCGGGCTGTTAGAGTCCTGTCTCTTTGCTTTGCATCTTAAGCAGCCCGTGTAAGACGTAGCACATAGCACCACCTGCTCTGCGGATAGAGATGAATGAGGCGCCGAGACAGAGTACACGCTGCCCTCTTAGGCTCTCCATTTGGAGTCCTGTCAATTTGTTGCTTATGTAAGACATGAACTGCTATTAGAAAACTACCCTGATGGTATACGATATTTTCTTTTTAAAAGTAATTTATTTTTGTTTTGTATGCATTGGTGCTTTTGTCTGCATGTGTGTCTGTGTGAGGATGTCAGATCTTGGGGTTCCAGACAGTTGTGAGCTGCCATGTGGGTGCTGAGAATTAAACCTGGGTCCTCTAGAAAAACAATCAGTGCTCTTAACTACTGAGCTATCTCTCCAGCCCTATGCAGCGTTGTGTCTTGATAGGTGGACCACATCGAGTGGTCTAAATTATATTTGTTAATTATGTGTATTAAATATGGAATATTTTACCTTTACATAATTTGACAAACATCTTAAATCTCTTGGAAAGATTTTATTGTGGGCCATCAAGACGACTCAGCTGTAAAAACACCTGCCACGCAAGCTTGATGACGATGTTCAGTCTCCAGGAGCCATGGTGGAGAGAGAAATGAGCCAAACGTTGGCCTTCTGGACTCCACACGTGCACCATGGCAGATTCATGCATATACCACGCAGGCATAACTATGATTGACAGTAAATTTAAAATATTTCCTTAGCAAACCTTGGTAACTAAAAGCATGATTCTCATTCTCTATAAATCTATAAATAATGTTGAAATTCAAAGAGTTTGAAAGTCCTATCTATGGTTCTTGTCGCATTCCTTTCTTCCTGTAGGCATGACAGTAAGTGCTAATAAAGATGGCCTGGGAGTGATTGTGCGAAGCATTATTCATGGAGGCGCCATTAGTCGGGATGGCCGGATTGCTGTTGGTGACTGCATTTTGTCCATTAATGAAGAATCCACCATCAGTTTAACCAATGCCCAGGCACGGGCCATGCTAAGAAGACATTCTCTAATTGGACCTGACATAAAGTAAGTGTCATCTGGATCAGTTTATCTTAGAAAGTTCATGAATTTTATCTCATTAATAAGAGTATTTTTCTATATGATACACAGAATTATCTTTTTTCCCCATGTAAATTATCCCACGCTTTATTTCTATTAGTTTTTGACTCTGGGTAAAGTTCGTGACACTTGAATTTTCTAACAGTATATTGTTATTTTGATCTGGTGCTCTGCTAAGAACCATAGCCATGAGAGACATCCTATGTTTCAGACATCTCATAATCTCACACAGTCTCATGGTGGCTACAGCCCACAGTATAAAGAAACACGTCCCTCCATCTGAACCCTGGAACTATAGCAGTTCTCTCAAGGGCCAGGTAGGAAAAGGCTAAAGTGCACAAGGCCTGCCTGAGCTACGCTTACCTTTCATGAGCTCTCTTGTGCCCCAGGGAGAGTCACTTTCGTCTGTAGTAATTTCTGCTTATAGACCCTATAGCTTATTTTTCCAGGAAGTGCTTGAATTTCCCTATAAGTCTGTAGTGTTCCTAAAACACATCTCTTTCTCTCTCTCTCTCTCTCTCTCTCTCTCTCTCTCTCTCTCTCTCACACACACACACACACACACACACACACACACACACGCACACACAGGCCAACATAAAATGCAGCTCGGGCTTTGTTGCACTCACCAGTGTGGATCCCCTCTGACATTCATCATTGATTGTTTGAGCTTATTGTACAAGGCTTTAAGGCGTAAATCAGAGCTTGGGTAGTGATTACTAGTGTGGAGTTATTTTTCTATAATATTTTGCAAATGGCATTCCTTAGAGCATATTGACCAGATGGTTTCTCCTATGACATCATAAGCAGTAAGCATGTCCTCTGTGAGCAGCTCCTGCTGTCTGACACAGAAGGGCTGTTGCTTAGGCAGAACCTTCACTAATGGTCTCGTAGCCCACATGCCCCTTTGACTCTGTAGTAGAGCAGATCTTCAGCTCATGTAGCCATTTCTTAGTTATCATTTAATGGAAAGAGTACAGGGGAACATCATCTTAAAAGTCAGTCCTTGTGCTACATAAATGGAACGGCTTTTCAGATCATTTCTCCTTGCTTGTGACCAGCCTTCCTTTTGCCTAAAGGTAAATGATACAGATCACAGGGAAATGCTTTGTGCAGGATGTTTAACTTACCTGATTGGCTGTGCTACGAAATGCACGTGGCCTGGAGACTGAACATTCCATTGTTGTTCAATGATTTCCTATTAGGCACTTGAAGCAACAGCATCCATACTTGGTGCTGGGCTTCCCCACCAATGATCATAGAAATTCAGCAGGATCTTTTAAGTGTCTGTCCTGCCTCGAGTTAATTTCAGAGAAGTTTTGAGTGGATTTAAAGTCAAACCATCTCTTCTCATATTTCTTTTTTTTCTGCTCCCTCATAGTTCTTAGTGATTTGTATTGTGTCTCTGCTTTTCAACTTCACTTGTCAATCAAGCTAGAAACCCCAAATCCTAGAGAGAAACATTGTCTTATAACTCTGAAAGATAACCAGAGGGCTAACTTCCTAAGCTATCACTTCGCAAAAGTCAAAGCACACTGAACATGTAAAACAGAGAGAAGGAAAACCTGCCCTCTTCTGAAATTAACTAATCAATCTTACAGACACACATGCATGCACGCACGTGCACACACACACACACACACACACACACACACAGAAAGAGAGAGAGAGAATCAATATTCCTCACCAACTAGCCTCTCTGTCTCTGTCTCTCTGTCTCTCCGTCTCTCTCTCTCTCTCCGTCTCTCTCTCTCTCTGTCTCTCTCTCTCTCATACACATATACACACATACATACACACACACACAATCCATATTCCTCTCATGCACACAGTTTTTTCTTATATACATACAAACAAAATCAGTATTCGTTACACACTAGTCAGTTTTATACATACATATATCAGTCTTTTCTACACAGATACTAGTCTATCTTTCTCACTCATCCAGTGAGATGTCTTTCATACAGACATACTAGTCTTCTATGCACATGATAGTCTTTACACACACACACACACACACACACACACACACACACACACACACACACACACACACACAGTTTTTCTTAAAGGCCCACTAATGCTGGTTTAGCTGTCTGTGAATAGACTTTCCTGAGCCAATGGTCGAAGTTAAGTTTATTCTCCCACAGTCCTTTTCAGAAGCATAACACACATGATATAAATCACACTTGGTGGGGCTGCTGAGCAGTGTTTTCTGGGCTTTCTCTGAAGTGTTTTTGGCCCTATCCCTTTCAGTCACATCCATTTCATGAAGCAGGGGTTTAGAGTTACCCTGAGGTTACTGTGCCAATCTCCCAGAGGGAGATTCTGAATAAAACCATCCCACCACCCTGACCAATTCAGCTCTGAAGTTATGGCTTGGCTCTAAGCTCTGTCCAACCACTTTTCCTATATTGCTTATTAATGGGGAATGCTGGAAACTATAAAGCAAAACAAAAAAGGAAGCCTCAAAGACTCTGACTGACTCAGCTCAACTGATTGGCCATAGGGAGAGGGTTGCTTGTGGAGACGGTGTGTATGCTCCTTTCTCTGCGACTCCGGGTAGACAACTGTGAAGTTTGTGTGCATTCGTGCATGCCTAAGGGATGGATTGAGTTTCCAGAGTTCAAGAACACCAGTGAGTTCCAGGCCCCTTCGTTTCCCGTGGAAAGCCAGATGTGAAGCCTCAACAGAATACACTCTGTTCCTTTTCACTGTACCTTGCCAGGAGCTAGTACACATTCCTGTAATAATAGCCAGGGTTTTGTGCTTAGCAGCAGCTGCTTATAACATCTGCCAGATAATTACCGCGCTGAATCAGAATTCACCTGCCTTAACCCAACATGTGGGATGAATTCCTGATCAAGGAATAAAAGATTGATTGCAGTTACATTTTTCCATGCTTGTTAATAATCACCGCTCTATAGACTCTAGGAAAGAGCAGATGCTTTTCTGGGGGAGGTGTAGATGAGAGGGAGGTGGAAAGGGGGAAAATATCCAGGAGCACCCACTTTTAACTACATATGTATGCGTCTCACATTCAGCACAAGACATTGACATTTGTTAACACCATTGTAAAAAGACGCCGCGGCGTATGCTTCACATTCTAGATTCTCTGCAGCACCTGCTGACGATCGAGCCCCCTTTTATGTGTGAGTATTGGTGACTCAAAAGCTCATTATGGTTGTGTGTTACAACTTGTCTGTGAAAACCATTTCATGCTTTTGTAACATCCCAGATCCAGATTAGATTCAGTGTATACAGTTTGGCTTTTCTCTTCATTTATAAGAATGTCAGTTCCAGCAGAGTTGTGCAGTTGCTACATTTTCGCCTTGCAGTGATGGTTGTGAACTCATTTGGAAATCCTTTTTTGCCAGCCACTAAGCTTCCAGGCTCCTTTGTGAGGCTGACCCTGTGTGCATGTTCAGGCGTGGCCCCTGGATTAGCAGCTGTTGTCACATGTCACCATCGCTAAAGCAAATCTCTTTCCTTCCACCCCATGTGTAACAGAGGCCAGGTTACATAGAAGGTTTTGATGCAGTTCCCAAATAATCTGCTTCCCTGTTTCTGCCGCTTGCCATTCGGCTTTGCTGTTTTCTGCCTCATGTGGAGGTTTTATGGGCTGTGTGATTGGCCATGTGCTGGAACTGCTCTGCATGTGCTGTTGCATCGTGGAATACCGCTTCTGATGACCTCTGTCAGAGTTGGGACAAAATGACATGGAAGCAACTTTGTCTGTTCTCTTCCCCTGACCAACAAAATATCCAACAAATGTTTTATAGAGCCTTTGTTTATTACCCTCTGAGAGAAATAAATCAGCAAGTACAAACAATTCATGAATCCTGCTTGGAGTTTCAAGACGGCTAATTAACAAAACCGGCGAGGCTTGTCATTAGTATTGCTGTGTCCCTGTCATATTTTGCCTACGTATTTTCCCTTGGTTTTTAACTCGAGGGTTATTTATATGAGTTCTCTCAAATTTAGGTTTTCTAAAGTTCTCTCAAAATTATGTTTTCTAAAAATCCTGTAACCTTTTAGATTTTATATTAATTTTTATGTTTGATTATTACATAGGAATATATATTACATGTTTTGACTCATGAAATTTAAATGGATAATAGCAAATTTACTATTGAGTATTTTTGTAACACTTTAAAGGGTTTTCTTGATATATATATATATATATATATATATATATATATATATAAATGAATGTATTAAGCTGGGCCAGTGACAGGCCAGGCTTTCACAGTGCCTAGTGAAATTCTGCAACCGGTGTTTTCTGCTCAAACTCTGGTCCTTGTTGCAGAAATGTCTCAGAGGTTTGAGTGTTCTTTTGGTGGGCTGGCTGTGGTGTGGCCAGCTTTGTTCTGAGAGAATCCTGCCTGCCTCAGTGTCTGGTGGTGTTTAGCTTGTGGCTGCCTCATAAAATTTGACATGCTTGTGGTTGAGAATTTCGAGGTTCAGCAGTGTTGTCTGGCCTCAGCACCTCATGCCTGCACTTAGAAGCCATGCAGGAGCGAATGTCTTTGTAGTGTCCTCAGTGCCAGGATCCTGTGACCTCATCTTAATGGATGTATTGTAGGTGTAATATTGTATGTGATTACAATATTGAGCATGTTTCATACATACTCTTTTGACTAGTAGGACAAACATGTCTTCTAGTGACTTCAAGAACAGTGTTTAATCCGAGTAGTGACTAATTTGAGGATTTTGACCAACCTATTTACAAATGTAATCAGCAGAGCAACTGGCCTTCCAGAATAGCAGTAAATATGAGCTTTGCCGTGTTGATGTCTAAGCTCATGGCTGTATACCATGACCAGTGCAATGTCTCCCACACGATAAACTCAAAGTTGCTACTTGTTGAGTTTACTAGTTTTCTTTCAAGTATAAACTGATTTCTTTGAGGGAAAAAAAAGTAAAAGAAGTCGCTACACATTAGTGAATCTTTCCTTAAACTTATGGATGTTAGCAATATTGTTAGCAAGGTTCCAGATAGTTAGATTTTTATAAAGTACACCTAATTTATTTCTACAAGAAAATGTATTTTATGACACAAATTATATTAATATAGATCTTTATTTATTTACATATTTATTTTGTGGTGCTAGTAAAGAACCTAAGCCCCAGGCATGGTAAGCAAATATTCTGCAATTGAGGTATAACCTTAGTTTCATTCATTCATTCATTCATTCATTCATTCATTCATACATTCAGTTACTCACTTCATTCACTCATCCAGTCATTTATCATTGTAGTAAAAAGAGAACCCCAGAACTTTCACATCTAAGCACTCTGCAAGTGACCTGCCTCCCTAGCTTTCTTACTGAATTTTAGAGCATCCAAATATCAAAAATATTACATCAACTTACTTGTTTAGAGAAATAAATGATTCTACTTCCCCAATAATTGTTTCTCAGTAGCATTTGCATTTTAGTTACAGTCGTTGCATTTGCCCATAGAGTATTTTGCTTGATATTTAGGTCGTATGTAGAATATGCTCATTCCCCATATCATATGAAGTGCAGACACAATGGGCAGACATGAGTGGGCATTTGGAGTTTTACTGTGTTTGAGGGGTTTTTCTGACAGACAGACTCTCTTCCTTTTGCTTTCATGGACTGTGTTTATTTCCAGAATTACTTACGTGCCTGCAGAACATTTGGAAGAGTTCAGAGTAAGTTTTGGTCAACAAGCCGGAGGAATAATGGCACTGGATATTTTTTCTTCATACACTGGCAGGTGAGTAGATAAGTCTTACTACAAAACAATAAATGATGCAGAAGATTATAGAAAATAATATTTTCCCTTTGTCTTAATTACTCTAATAATTATCATTTAGAATTGAAAATTTGGGATATATATATATATATATATATATATATATATATATATATCTCCATGTCCAGTTCAATAACTTAAAATTACCTTTCATCCACCTTCTATGTAGCACTTTTAACAGTAAGAATTTGTAATTCTCCCCAGTTATTATTAGTTACTAGACAGTACATTTCCCATAGTTATATATAGTCTTTTTACTTTTCCTAGAAATATCAAACAATTCAATCAGAAATATTTTTTTTTGCAATGTAGCTTTTTCTTTCTTTTATTGGATGTTTTTAATTTACATTTCAAATGTTATTCTATTTCCCGGTTTCCCAGATATAAGACCCTTATCGCATCCCCCACCCCTTCTTCTATAAGGGTGTTCCCCTCCCATTCCATGTCTTCCTTCCACCGCCTCCCCCACATTCCCTTACACTGGGGGATCCAACCTTGGAAGGACCGAGGGCTTCTCCTTCCATTGGTACCATACAAGGCCATCCTCTGCTACATGTGCAGCTGGAGGCATGGGTCAGTCCATGCATATAGTTTTGGGTACTGGTTTAGTCCTTGGGAGCTTTGGATGGTTGGCATTATTGTTCTTATGGGGTTACAAGTCCCTTCAGCTCTTTTAATTCCTCCAATGGGGGTCCCACTCTCAGTTCAGTGGTTTGCTGTGAGCATTAGCCTCTGTATTTGACATGCTCTGGCTGTGTCTCTCAGGAGACATTTATATCTGGTTCTTGCCAGTATGTACTTCTTACCTTCATCCATTTTATATAGTTTTGGTGGCTGTATATATATGGGCCACATATGGGGCAGGCATTGAATGGCTGTTCCTTTAGTCTCTACTCCAAACTTTGTGTCCATATCCCCTTCTATGAATATTTTTGCTCCCCCTTTTACGTAGGAGTGAAGATGACTTTGGTCATCTTCCTTGAGTTTTATGTGGTCTGTAGATTGCATCTTGATTTATTTGAGCTTTAGGACTGATATCTGCTTATCAGTGAGAGCATACCATTTGTATTTTTCTGTGATTGAGTTACCTCATTCAGGATGATATTTTCTAGTTCATTCCATTTTCCTATAAATTTCATGAAGTCATTGTTTTTGATAGCTGAGTAGAATTATGTTGTGTAACTGTACCACATTTTCTGTATCCATTCCTATATTAAAGTGCATCTGGGTAATCAGAAATATTTTTAACAAATACATTTATTCTATTCGGAGAGTCGTAGGCCCAGAATCTTTGTATATTAGGAAATAGTGCTCAGCTTTTTAAGGCTCTCACTATAGTGTATGTTAAGAACATTTAAATAATAGAGTTTTCTGTACTGCTCTGAAAAGATAGACGTGGGGTTGGTGGTGCTCCTGACTGAGTTCCCAGCAGGAAGGAAATGTCAGCATGACTTCTCTGGAAGCATGTGCTGGTTTCTGTGGGTTGCCTTCACAGTCACACTGACAGTTGTATACCAGATTTCTCCCAAGCTTACTGTAGAGCATAGAGACTCACAAACATTTGAATCCTCTCTCAGAAGAGTCCTACCTCCACAGAGGTTGTCAGAACACCCCGGTTCCCAGTGACCCTGAAGGAATCAGGACATAGCTCCATTGTTTCCACTGCAAATTATGCAAGGCCCATGGTGTGTAAAGAGTAGTTCGGAATGTAAAGACACGATCTGAGCTTATAAAGAAAAAGAATATTGCAGAACTTTGGGCCTCATGACATTTATGGCAGCACTGCCTCACTCTGTGCAAGTGTCCAAGTGCACTCCAGAATTCCTCTCTCAGACTTCATAGAATGAGTTGATTGTAGTTTCCCAGTGTTTTCTGTCAAAATGGGAAAAGCACTCTTTTTTCTGTCTAAATGGAGGACCAATTCACAGGTCAGTAGATTCAGGGGCCTTAAAACATTGAAAAGTTTTAGAAAGAAGGAGCTACTTTTATTGCTGTCCTTCACTCTCAGCACAGAGAAGAAAATGGCATTGGTTTTTCAGTGTAGCTGCTTAACCACAAAGAAAGCATGTTTGTTTTTAACAGCAGGACACTTAGAAAAGGCAGTCTGCATCTTACAGAAGAATCTGCAGCAGCAAGAGCTTAAATTCCTGGAGCCCCCCATCCCCAGCTGGTTTCAAAGCCACACTTAGGATGTAATCAGGCAAACTCTTAAGATCTTGACCATTGACTCCAAAGGAAGTCGCTAAACCGAAGAGGCAGTGTGCATGGCACAGAGGGTCTCAACATGTATGGTAGAGAGCAAGGGCTAGGAGTATTTAGAGAAGCATGGGGGAGGTAGTGAAAAGACCCAACACTGTAGAGTCATTTGAAGAAACTGGCGTCTGTGTAGCGACGGATGAAGACTGTCTTCCCAGCTCAGATGTCAGGAACGCAGTGCAGTGTGTCCAAGATTCCTTACGCATCCCTTTTGTATAGCTCTCCCAGCCCAGGATTAGGGCAGAGAACCCCCTCTCCAATGGCTGCCAGTAGATGTTTCACCACTGCTCACATTTGCACTCTGTCTCCTAAACTACTTTTTTTCCTCCATCGATTTCTCTTTTCATATCTTTGGCTTATGTTCTCTGGGTAAGGGCTTCATTTGGAAAGTTTCTCATTAAGCTATCTGACATCACTTTTATAAGACACCTCTTGGGACTGCTACTAACCACTCTGGACCATTGTCAGGTTTAGACTCCAGAAAGCTCAGCTCTCTCCAGATCTGTCCTGTTTAGTTTACATAAAAGGGGACGTCAGGTACAGAACAGCTGTAGGTAGGGTCTGTAGCAGATAAATTTTATTTTAACAGTGTTTAAACAACGTTTGACCATTCAGGCTAAAGGAAAAGGATATTCATAGAGAGCCTGGACATTGACCTCTCAGCTTGGGAACTATGCTGAAGTGCAGACCTACCAGGTCACCTGAGTTCTGGCCCTGTGTCTGGGCTCACATAAATGTGAACCAGTTCAGGATTCCTGTCAGCGAAGAATAGCTACAATTTGCATACATGTTTTCTTTAGATTTTTCAGCTCTGTAAAAATCAACTGATGCTGAGTTCCTTTAAGGCAGAAAAATATTTGCTCAAAAGTTTTTCTTTAGAATCCCAGGGTTTGTTGTGTTTCCCATCCCTTTCCTTTATTCGCTTTTATTCTGGATATCAGCAAATGCATGCACTGGGAAAGACTTTGTGAGCAGCAGTTTCTCCAGACTTCTGGGTACAGCTGACTCTAGAGTAAGGTCGTTTGGTTACGTTCTCCTTTTACTATGCTGGGAAATGTTATAAATTTGTCAGTCACATACAATGAAAATCCAGACAGTTCTGCTGTTTTAGCGTAACTAAGAGTTAAGTGCACTTGAGGCAGTGTTGCTCCACATTCTCATTGTTTGTTTGCTTAACCAGAGATATTCCAGAACTCCCAGAACGAGAAGAAGGAGAAGGGGAAGAAAGTGAACTGCAGAATGCTGCTTACAGCAGCTGGAGCCAGCCCCGGAGGTAAGCACTGCCTCTGTGTCCATGCATTCAGTGAGGTCTGTGGAAAGGGGGGGAGGGGGAGGGAGAGAGGGGGAAGGGAGGGAGAGACACACACAGAGACAAATACACAGAGAGGTGGGTGATCTAAAGGACTGGTTCATAGCTTGCTCCTTATAGCATCACTCTTTTATTATTTTCATATGTACTAGAGAAAGTATTATTTATCATACAGGGTTAAAATTAACATAAACAAGGATCTATAGCAGACACTAAAGTGCATTGATAGCTGGAATAAATAAGGTTTGAATAGTTTTAGGTATACTGCCTAATGTCTATTTATATTTTAAAATTATATTTACATGTTTAACATGTTTACATTTAAAATTGTGTGTATTTTAACCAACTGCAGTATTTTAACGTGTGTGTGTGTGTGTGTGTGTGTGTATCAAGAGAGACTTAAATGTGCACAAGGAACTTTGCGGTCACAGGCTGAATTTGTTCAAAGCCTTATACTTGCTGGCACTGGTTCCCGTGCAGCAAAGAAGACTGACCTTGACTATGCTCACTCAAATCACTCTAACTTACACCACCATCACCACCTCTCCCACCTCCACCACTATCACCACCTCCACCTCCACCACCACCTCCACCACCATCACCACCTCCACCTCCACCACCACCTCCACCACCTCCATTACCACCACTACCTCCACCACCATCACACACCACCACCACCATCACCACCACCACCACCACCCACCACCACCACCACTACCATCACCACCACCACCACCACCACCTCCACCATCACCACCACCACCACCACCACCACCACCACCACCACCACCACCACCACCACCACCACCACCATCACCACCTCCACCACCACCACCACCACCACCTCCTCCACCACCTCCACCACCCTACCACCACCACCACCACCACCATCACCACCACCACCACCACCACCACCACCACCACCTCCACCACCATCACCACCTCCACCTCCACCACCACCTCCACCACCATCACCACCTCCACCACCACCTCCACCACCTCCATTACCACCACTACCTCCACCACCATCACCACCACCATCACCACCACTACCACCATCATCACCACCACCACCTCCACCACCATCACCACCACTAGCACCAGCACCACCACCACCACTACCATCACCACTACCACCATCACTACCACCACTACCATCATCATCATAGAGTTATTTGTTGCCTATCATATGCCAAAGCTTTCATTTTGCAATTATATGCATTAAGTAGTTAAGACCATCTTATTAGAGATTCTTATTGGCTGCACTTCACAGCTGGGATAAATAAGACAAAGAGAATAAGTAGGTTGCCTGGTATCATGTGATTAAGTTGTTCAATTCCTTCCAATTAAACAGATCAACTTCCTAGGACTAAAGGGAAGCGGTTGGTGGCCTGCATCTCATCTGTCCCACACTGCCCCACAGTAGCCATCTCTTTCCACCATTCTTTTCACTTGACTGCAGTCCAACTTTCCACTCATTGAAAGACCAAATGTCACTATTGCGGACACACTAGACCACACTGCCTTCTTGTCCTCAATGCCCACATCATTGTCTTTCATGAGGCCTGACATAGATGCAGGGCCTTCTCAACACTCTGAAATTCTTCCTGACTGAAAGCCACCTCGTGCTTGCATCCTCCTCTTTCCCACGATGGTCCTGTAAATTCATAAATGCCTCCTTTTATTCCTTTTGTAGTGACCAAGATCAAACCCAGGGCCTTGCACATACTGAGCAGTCACCTTCCAGTTAGGCCCTCAGCCCCCATCCTTCACCATCAGCTGTAGCAGTTACTCTCTGAGCTCTGTATTTCTGGTGTGGATGAAGAGAGACTAGGGATAAGCTGATAAGGCCCAAGGTAGGGGCATATGAAGTCAACGTACAGGACAGAGAGGACAGGCTGTGCTTTCTGGAGTGGAAGGTGCAAAGCAGTTCAGGGTGTCTTAGGGGGTGAGAGAAGGATCGTTTCACGTAGAATATTTTCAGCAACCGTCCTTCATGCTCTGACTGTTAATGATCAGGTCTGCTCTGGCGTTATAGATTCCTATAGAGGCAAGCTTCTGAGTAGCGTGTGCAAAAATGTTTTTTCCCTGGATTTGGCTACTAAACCTAGGAGCTGCCATCTGTTCAGTGGTAGCTGAACCTCCTGATCATTTAATGACTGTATTAACATTCCTGCGCAACGGCACTTCTTCACTGGTTTGCACTTTAACCTAGAATGTGAGTCCCATATTAATACAACAAACCACATAATTTACAGAATGTTGAATTAATCCTTTGGACTGGAGTTTCTTTATGATCAGACCTTTAGTATTCTATTTGTTAGTGTGCTATGTGGAGCCTCTAAGAACCTTAACTAAAAATATAGTACCATCATCTGCAGAAGACTTTCATCTTGTAAAACTAAGACTGTGTCCCCTGAACATTAGCTCCCCATCCACTTCCCAGCAGAGCGCACTTCATTCTATGTCCTGTCTCTGCGTAAGTCCCCTCTGGACCCCTTGTGAATGCAACCATTGGCCAGCATTTGGCCTTGACTTTGTTTAGCTGGCCAATTTCACATTACATAATATACTCAGACTTTGTGTATGTTGAAACCATTTCTTTTTTTTAAGGCAGAATAAAATTCCAACTAAGCGACGTATCATTTTGCTTGTTCATTTTTAAATATAAAACTTACTTATTATTGTATGTGTGGTCTCTGTGAACATGAGTGCAGGTACATGTGGAGGTTTGAGAACAACATCTGAAAGTTAGTCTGTCTCCTACCTTATTTGAGGCAAGCTTGCTCCAGTTTCTCCTGCTCTGTGTACACTAGGCTAGCTGCCTCAGAGCCTGCGGGCAGTCCTCTTGTCTCTTCCTGTTTATGGGTGTGCTGGGCTTACAGCTGTGAGCCAGCACCTTGGGCTTCTCTGGGCTCTGGGCATCAGATTGTACAGATAGCACTTTGATGCCCCGACTGCCGGGTCGATTCACTTCTAATAGACATAAGGGCTCCTGATACCTCTTAGCTGCTGTGGATAGTCTCTCTACAACCCTGATTTATCTGTTTATGTCTCCGTGTAGTAGTTGTATTTTAAATTTTCTCTTGTGTCTGTAACCTGTCACGTTCCCACCAACAATCCAGTTTCTTTCCATTCTCATAGACACTTATTTCTGTTTTCATAATTTCAATCCTAATGGGTGTAAGGTAATGATACTATCAGATCCTGATTGTGTCCCTACAGATGTTCATCGTTGTTTCATGTGTTTATAAAATATATATAAACCTGTAGCCCAGGCCCTTGCTTAATTTCCAATCCATTTGTTTGGGGGGATTGATAAACAGCTTTAGAAAGTCCATTCTCACATTGTGGATATTAATTCCGTATTGGATGTGTGATTCCCAAATGCCATTTTCCTTCTTTGAGTTGTCTTTTTTCCTCTCATTTTAATGAAGACCAGTTTGGGTGCACACACACACACACATTTATTTCCTGTGTCCTTGGTTTCTGCACCGGCTAGTTTTATGTCAGCTTGACACAAGATAGAATCATTAGAGAGGCAGGAGCCTCAATTGCAAAAATGTCTCCATAAGATTCAGCTATAAAATTTACTTAGTTTTGCAACAGCACTCCTACATGAGACAGTGTCATCTAAAGGGAATTCTAAACTTCCAGGAGCTTGCCTTTGTGTGTTTCTCAGGGAGTTTACAATTTTATTCTTATAGGGTGGAACTTTGGAGAGAGCCCAGCAAGTCCTTGGGCATCAGCATTGTTGGTGGTCGGGGGATGGGGAGCCGGCTGAGCAACGGCGAGGTGATGAGGGGCATCTTCATTAAACATGTTCTTGAAGACAGTCCAGCTGGCAAAAATGGAACTTTGAAGCCGGGAGACAGAATAGTTGAGGTAACCTCCAATGAGCTTTCTGTTCACAATGGTGCCTTTGTCTACTTTCTTTACCCAGGGAGTTCACTTACCCAAGTGTTAGAGTCAAGTGTTTGCCATTCAAGTATTTTCCCATTCTCATCCAGGGTTTTTGTGTGCATATGGTGACAAGATTATGTGTTTGATGTTATAACTTATATTGGGAGATACAGACAATAAATTTTGGTTTTAAGTATTGATCATAAGGATTATCAATTTTAAAACTGGAAATTTTCTTAGAAGAAAATTAAAATATTCAATATTAAATGTACACAGTGAAAACCATACAAGGCATAGTTAGGTTTTCTAGTCAAATATTATTTCAAAAAACACTTTATTATAGTCCTTGCAATATTGATAAATGTTTTGAGTGAGGGTTTTTCTAGGTGAGATTTTTCTCCTAAATTTTTCAATTTTGAGAATTTGATTATTTTTAAATGAATGTTTCACAAAAGCTAGGAGTCTTCTCAGTTCTACACCCTCACCACAGAAGACTCTGTGTATGCACATGCATGGCATATACTTTGATACATGTAAGAGAGAAACATACAGTGAAATTAGATGCAATCCCCACTTAAAATTTAATATGCAGAGTCCTCAGGTGCAGGAGAGCCTCCCATCAGAGCACCTGCTAAATTTCTGGTGCTGGGACAGGAGCCAGTGTCCACAATAGACAAGACACTGTACCTGCCTGGCCACGAGAGAGCAGATTAGAGAAGTAACCGAAGCACCACAGAGCAGTACAATAAATCATCTAATCGGATTCGGCACAGTTAGATTTAAAATGTTGAGAAGTGGGAGCCTGACCTAGTTTTTCTAACTTACAGAGTGGAAGGAAAGGAGTAACTGTTAAGTAAAGACGTTTGTGAATGTAATGGACATTTTATTTACCTTATACAAGTGGTTGGTCTCATTTTCTCAGTCCATAGACTTTACATAAAAATGCCTTCCTGGGTCAGAGGGTTCCTTGGGGCATAGCAGTCTTTAGAAAGAGTATATTGGCTAGACATTTAGCTCAGTGCCTGGTACTCACCACATATTCATGCAAGGCCCTGGGTGTAACTCCCCTAGAAATGTGAAGTGGAAAGAAAATGTTTTGCAATTGGACTGTTCATTCATTCACTCATCTATCCATGTATTCTCTGAGCCTGAGAAAGTGAGAGACTGACGTTTGAAGTAAACAGGAGCCTCTGCCTTTCTTTACCCTGACACCCTCTAGAAACAAAGGACAGCACACCCTGACTCACTCTTATTAAATGGAATAGTAGTCCCTTTAATGGAATTCTTTCTTGTAGGTAGAACGTCATCTAAAAACTACAATTTAAATTGTGACTACTATGTTTATATTTTGTAGTTTAACTATGAAATACTTTTTGCCTAAAGAGGGAAATATGAATTATTTGCAATTATCTTTAGACATGATTGGCCATGTTTGGTCCCAATTGGCTTTTAAAACAATTGAAATATTAATTAAAGTTATTAGATAATAAATTACATTAATTAAAACTTCCCTTACAAATTGAAGAGAAAGGATGTTTTGGTGTATGTTCTAAAATACCTGCATATAGGTTCTTCGGTACATTACCTACAGGATTTCTCCGGAAATAGGAAGCCTGAGCCCTTGTAGTTAGTCCTGGGCATTGTATTATAGGCCCAGGCTACCCGATTGCTTTAGGCTTGAATAACGATGTTTAATTGTCATACAGTAGGCATGACTATTGACTTGTTAGAAACATTAAAGACCATTTTAGTATGAATGGAAAAATATTGTTATATTAGCAAATTATCAACCTGAGAGAGAATTTTAACTAAATGTTTATGATTCTATGCCAGGACTTAATGATTGGTTTTCTTCCACAGAATTGTGTCCACTCTTTGCTGTACTTAGTATTGGGAATGGAAACACCTACAGTTTTCTGGCAGGACTGGCATTGGCTCTTCCTCTGCGTTTCCTCCTGAACATCTAGTGCATAAGCTTAGCTGATCATCACCTACAAACATTACAAAATGACTTTCATTTTTCAAGCTATTTATATAAGAAACTAACAAACAAGCACAATTTCTTGGCTTCCAACTTCTGCCACATTTACTGCAGATTCTTGTGCAAAACTAACCTTACAGTAGTCTTGACTTTTCTGAATATCATTATTTTGTTTATTCTTTAAATTTCCCTAAGAGAAACTCATGAAGACTCCCCTCCTCCATACACAACACACACACACACACACACACACACACACACACACACACACACACACACACCACTTTATGAAGAATTAGCAGTATAGCACTGGCTTTGATAAAGGGATCCCTGAATGCATCTCCCCAGTTTGTTTCCTTAATGACGCCCATCCAAAACAGATTCATAACCATACAAGAGCAGCTAGTGCTGAGAGGAATGTAGAAGCAGAGCTCTCATCCCAACTGGTTATGACGCCAGCTTAATCTTATCCAAACAAGGTGCCATGAGTCCACTGGAGGGACGAGACCTGTACAGCTTAACTCCTTATGTTTTTGTCCCTGAAACAAATCTCCCAGGACCAAAAGGAGCCTAAAGGAGCCTCAGAACTGATCCAAATTGCTCTTTTGTTCTCTAGCTTTTTGAAATGTTAAGCTGAGGCCTTCCATTGCAGGTGGATGGGATGGACCTCAGAGATGCAAGCCATGAACAAGCTGTGGAAGCCATTCGGAAAGCAGGCAGCCCTGTAGTGTTTATGGTACAGAGCATTGTAAACAGACCAAGGGTAAGCAAGCACAAAGGGCAAGGTAGGCATATTGGCAACAGTACGCAACTTGGAGTCTAATGTAGCATGGACCAAGTTGTCTGCATGTGCACCTATCAATATTCAGAATCTCCGAAGGTATTTATGAAAGGTTTCCTTTGCTGTATTGAAACATTGAACTGCCCTGCAAGTCTCTTCTATGGTACATATGAAGACTTTAAAATACATGGAAATATAACTAATTTGTCACCATGTCAAGTTGATATCTTGCTAGTTAAAAAAATATATACAAATTCCTGAAAGGAATATAATGTGATATGTAGATTAAACATCATCATCTTTAGTTGAGTCTCTTGGAATCCATAAAGACTTCATTTTTTTCTAAATTTATTCTTTATATAGAATCTCTTATCTATGCTGTCACATCATCAGATCTTAACATATTTGTATATTCCACTGGATACAGAATTGTCATAGAGTACATTCTGCTTATATACAAATCATTAGATAGTTATCTCTCAGCTACAGTCAATATACAGGTCACCACAGATCCTTGAGAACAGAAACGTACTCTCTCATTCGACCCTCAGCCATCCTTGTTAAAGGACTTTATATGTTAGAGGCCATCCATGGTGTTGTACTCCTGCAATCACAGATGTCCAGAGGCGAGGCAGGAGGATTACAAATGTGATGCTACTGATAGCACACATTTATCCTAATAAAAATAAATTTTAAGAATGTGTCAGCACATCAATGGCTATTAATCTAGGAAGAGTAAAAACTGCAGCGTAGCATGTTTGGTATGCCCCAGTGATGCTGAGAGTGAGCATTTTGCTGCTAGTTCAGTGTTGGTTCTGATACCTTCTTTATGGCTCACTGAAATATATCTTCATATGGAATAGTTATTAAAAATCTGTTCCACATACTAAGAAAGCTATTCAGAGACGTCCAGAAGCCCTCAGTGGGGTTTTCTTAATTATAATTCCCTGAGATACCTCAAACTCCTGGAACTCTGGAGAAGCTGCTTCTGGGTGGAAAAGCCTGTACACACAATCCCTGGGCCTGTACATGCTGGCAGGTCTGAGGCGGCTGGCTTTGAAGGAAAGTGTCCGTACAGATTTAAGATGTCAGTGCTGAAGTGATGGGAGGAAGGTGGCAGCACCCTGTGAGATCTGTGTCCTGACCAAGATGAACCTTCTGGGCTCCGGAACACAGCACCCAGGTTTATCTTCTGTCTGTCTCGTTGTCAAGACAGGTGTGGCTCTGGTTGGGGTTCACCGTGTGGAACAAATGTACTGGTTCTTAATATAAGCAGTTCTCCTCACATCTGCAGCTTTTAACCATTCAGTTGTTTATTGTTAGGTAATAATTATCCATTCAGATAGAAAATCTGCCAAATGATAGGGCTGCCTCATGCTGCATTCTTTGCAAATGCTATTCAGTTTGTTTAAATAACTACAAATCTTCTTACATTTGTTAACATTTGTTGTGTTAAACATAGACACAGCGTGGTAATATTGTAAATGGCTGTTTAAGTTGAGTTACAGCTATTTTTTTGTGTGGGAGGGTTTATTCTGGTTTTTTTTGTTGTTTTATTTTAATTTCTAACTCATATCATTTAGGATAATATTATAAACTGCTGAGTAGTGATTCTTAATATTACTTTGAACAGTTAAGCTACAAACATTTCTTTCGATGCCAATCACATTTTCTAATGAGCTAGAAAGATATTGTCTCATACACCTGGAAAAGATTCCTATTTTTTTTATTTGAGGCATAATGACACCTAATTTTATAGCAATTATTCCAGGATAAATCTTGCTTAGAAATGACATGTTTAGTCAAGTTAGACACATTTTGCTTTGGGAAACTAGAATTAATTTTGCATTTAAAATGAGATACTCTTTGTTAGTGGTGATTTACTTCCAAATGGAAGTAATCAGTCCTCTGGTTAGCTAAAGGAAAAACACCACAAATTTACTTACGGTAGAGTCCCTGTGTGACAGAGTTTCCTTTATGAGCAGAGGATAAAGCTTCTGGAAAATCTTACACAGTTGAGAAGCTGGTCTGTCCTTCTGTGCTTTGGCTTTTCAGGGATGAAAACTCCATAGCATATCCCTGATAATCCCTTCAGTGTAACAAAGTGAGTTAGGGCAGTGTACATCCTGATTGCTGGGTGGCCCCCTTCATGGGGCCAGGGGATGGTTTGGTGTCCTCGCTGTGTCTTCAAAGTTGTTTCTTCATCAGTTACCTTAAGGACATTGCATCGTTTATGTTCTTTAGCACACTCTCGGGTCGGTAACTATCTCCCTATTGGTAGATGTGACCTACCATTCCATGTACATTGCTCCTCTGATAGCACCAAATTGAAATCTTGTAAGGTCTGAAGAAAAGTAAAAAGTAGAGGTCTCTGGGAATTTCATGTCTTGATCATAGTTCTGATTTTGTTGTTCCACATAGTTAGAAAGGACAGGCCCTCAGTCTGCCATGCATGATGACCAGAAATAGTCTGCCCACACCACCAGGCCTCCAGTGTCATCCACTGCCTACTCATTTCTCCCAGCTTACTATGTGGTCCTGTTTCTTGGCACTTGTAAGCCTCTCTTGAGTAAAGCAGGAGCTGACATTTTAAACTGTAAAGCGGGAGGAAGTGGAGAGGAACAGAAATGTCATTGTACCCATCTCTTTTCCTGCCTTGTCTCTCAGGAAAAACATTGCAGGAAGCTCAGATTGAAAGGGCAGCATGGCATAGACAGCAGGACTGGAGCCTGGGGACAGTGTCTCCAACATGTTCCCATGCAGGGCGGGGTCATGTGACCTGACCCCCACTCCATGCCCTGCAAGGGGGCTTTGTCAGAGAGAAGTAACACGAACATTTAATTGGCGCCAATATGAATTTTAAATGTCTGCAGTTCTCTTTAAAAGATCCAGTCAATAGAAGGAAAAGATAGTGGGTGTGAAGGTAGAATTTATTGTGCTAAGGAAATTTACTTTTTTTCCTTTTAAATATGAACGTGCTAAATTCTGTTTGGCTGACTTCCTGCCTTTAATATGTATATTCAGTTTCAACAGCCCCGGCAAAGGACTTACTACAGTCAAGTCACAAAATCTAGGCGAAACACTAAACACAGACTTAAAGTACTGTCCAAAACCGTAAATCCTTCAGTAGTGTAGGAGATGTCAGACTTCTTTTCTTTTATTAAGATGTAAATCTCTGTCAGATCTTCACAAGAAATGGTGAAGAAAGGAACACACCATATAGTGATTCTTCTCCCATCCCCACCCCCTCCAATTTTTAAAGTTTAAAAGTGCAATTGTTCTAGATCAGTGTCTACTGGCTGGTCAGAGTGCAGTGTCCTTAATGGGGGGCAATGTAAAGAAACGAAGGTTCCGCTGAGTGGACAGGTAAGTGCTTAGTGTGCATTCTAAACAGACTGCTGAAAAGTAATGTCCCTCCCTTCTGAAAGTAAATGAAAACCACAGCGTCGGGCTTTCCTTTTGAACCAGGCGCACGTAGCCAGGGCAGAGTACATGCCTTTGATGATAGTAAAACCTTCCGAGGAAATGGAAGAGATTCTGGTCTGTTTGACGATCTGTTTGCGTTCCTGGAGTGATTAGACCCAGGTGGAGGCTTGGGTCATTAGAAACAACCATTAGTCACTGTTTTAGAGGAGCACACGAGCAGCCTCTCAGGCCGACGTCACTTCTCACAGGCAGCTCTGACAGCCAAGCACTGCTCTTGACGTTGGGTTGTTTCACAGACATTTCTTATGCCTTCAGCGCATCTTCTCTTTCCTTTTAGAAATCCCCTTTGCCTTCCTTGCCGCACAGCCTTTACCCTAAGTGCAGCTTCAGCAGCACTAACCCATTTGCAGAATCTCTCCAGCTCACCTCTGACAAGGTTGGATAATGCCCATTGTCTTGAACTCGCCTTTGCAGAATGTTTTGTGTTTCTACTGTGCCTTTGTCCCACTTCACTGTTTATCACACTTAGTCAGAAAAACAAGGGAAACAATGGTTTATTCCGAGTGGACAAGCACTTTGCCCTGCCAAAGAATATTTATATTTTTACGTGTACTTAAAAGGTTCCAGTGTTTTTCCTGCATTTTTTATGATTTTTTTCATGCTTAAATTTTAGTTGCTATTTGTATAAACTACTTTTATGTATAGTTTTCAGAAACATTGTATTGTCTTAAAACAGCTTCAGATTTGTACACTGAGCAAACCACTCTGCAAATAAGTGTGAGTGTGCTTGTGTCTATGTGTGTGTTCATGACAAAACCTTCTGAATATTCATGGAGTAAGTCTATATAAATGCCAGATCATGAAGTGTAACTGTTTCTATGCTTGTCATTTTTCCTAGTTTATTCTCATATTCTAATGAAATTATAAAACCAAATTTGAAACAAAATTTTATAAAAATTCTTTTATATCATAATTCAGTAGCAGAAAGGGAGAAAGCTGTCAGAATTTTGCTTTAGAGACCACTTTATGAATATTCATTGGGTTTTCGTGTTACTATGTCACGGATCAGAACAGAAGCCGTACCTGGAGGGTGTTGTCTGTGACCATGACAGTTACAACATTCGAGCACTGTCACCTATGATTCCCCAACTGACCCTTTGTTCCCACACCGTTTAAGGTTTGTCTCCATGCATGTTTGGAAAGTGGGTGTGTTTTTTTGTGTGACACGCATGTTCATTTATTTGCTGTAAGCACAAGGGCTAGGGTAGTTTCATTTGACCGTGGTGAAATACATATCTTGTTAAAAGACTTCAAAAGATTGTCAATAACAAACCAGTTACACTGTCTTAATACAGGCAAACAAGAGACTGAACGGCCCCTCCAGGAAGAATCAAACATTGCTTCTCTGATTAGTCAGTTGGCTTGGAATAGAGTTTTGCTGTGTAGTGTTATGCCTACAGTCCTGACGAGGTTTTAAGATGGTTAGATTTTTTTTCCCTCATTATTTAGTAAAATAATAACAACAGCAAAAAGAAGGTAGAAAGAAATATGAAATAACATATCCATAGATTTGAATGAATTCATGTTAGGCAAATAATACCTTTTGATTATACAGAGAAGTAATTATCTTCTTAACCAGAAAGTACGTATCTTTTTTCCTTTAGAGTAATATCTAAATTTTCGTTGAGTCAAGTGAACTTTCCGGTGTGTTTGCACACTTTTATTTGTACATTATTTGAACGACTTCTATAGCACACTGTTCTGGACGACAACACAGATTTCATTGGCACATGTAACTCGTATTGTTTGGCCAATGATGTGTAAAGGGAATACTGTTAGTGCAGCAAATCATGCTCCTGAAGATCAGTTGTCCTGAATTTGTCAGCCAGCCCTGTGCCTTGCTGGTAAACTATATGCATTTTAAATTAGCAAAAACATTATATTTCGTGCATGAAGCTCTAGTGTTGATGTGTTTCATGGTATTCCTACTACCAGCTAATCATTCGTAAGAGTTTAAGATTGTCTTCTTTTAGAACAGGTTACTTTCAGAAAATAACAAACATATACATAAATTACAGCAGGCAATGCAAGTTTATTCTTTTTATAAAAGTGACATAAAGAATAGAAAAACATATAGATTGAAAAACTATGTATCAGAGACTGCCTGATTCTAGGCACAGTGCTTTATTTGATTGTCCCCGATCTTGAGACCCAGGTACTGTCTTACTGTGGATGCTGGAGAAGATAGCCAGGTTTAATACAAACGTCACTATGGTAAGAACGATAGAAACTTACCAGCAAGGTGGCTTAGCATCACGGTGCCTGCCATCAAGACCAATGGCCTGAGTTCAGTCCCTAGACACCACATGGTGTAGGAACCAGCTCTAGCAAGCTATTTTCTGTGTTCCATGCTCACTCTGAGGCATGTGCACTCCCAAGTCACCCAAACTACCATGCTAAGATAGAAAAGAACAAAGGAGAAAGAAGTCTAGCGCCTGATTTTAAAGATTCATCCTCCACAGGCCTTAGTTTGTTCATCTGAGCAGTAAATCTCAGGAGCTAATCTGGGGAGCTAAATAGTTTACAGGCCTTTTAAATCCCAACCTGCTGCCTGATAATAACTCATATGCAAACTTGATTATAACGAATTAAATTCTAAAGTAATACCAGTGGTCCTGAGAGACAACAGGCATGTTGCATCTGGCTTTGTTGAAAGGATCTCTCATGAGCCACCATAGCGATAAAAAGTGGGAGGTGGTCTTGAACCCACACCTGACAGAACTGTGTCTGTTCTCCATTTAACAAGCAGGCTGTCTTGGGGGAGCAACCTGCATGGTTTCTATGGGTTTGTTCAGAGTTGTTCAGAGAGGGGATTCAAGTAGCAACAAAGAATTGCTCCATGGGCTGGAGCTGTGACTCCATAGAACACCCAGTGTATACAGGGTCCTGGGTGCAGTCCCCAGATCCACAGAGAGAGAGAGGAGTGCTCATGCATATCCTTGCTTACAAGTGTTGCTGTTATTGGCATTGTATTCATTTATTTTGTGGGTGTAGGTGTGTGGACTTGCACATGTATGGTCTATGTCATGGAGATCATAAGTCAACCTGTGGCAATTGGTTCTTTGTTTCTACTGTGTGAGCCCAGGTATTGAACTCAGGCCCTTAGGCTTTGCCCAGGTGCCTTCACCTCCTTAGCCATCTCAGTGGCCCCCACTAACGCATTTTAAGGATAGTTCCTTGTTAGTTTGCTTTCTATGGTTTGTTTGGTTTTTATTCTTGACAGACTTGAATGACCTCTAAGATCTACACAAATCCTTACATTTTTCCCCCAGTAGGGAAATTTGAACATTTTTCTCTCTTAGGTCATTTAAGCCTTCAAATTCATTTGTTTAAACTAGCAAATAATAATTTAATGAATTATGTTGATTCCCAAATCCTGTCTAACACTTCTTACACTCACATGTAAGCTTTCTATTATTGGAGAATATTTTAGAACTGGCATTTGGTTTTGGAATTATATTCTTATTTGTTTTCCTTAAAGTTTTCGTGGTATCGCACATGCCCACTGAATTCTTTTTGTCCCCGCAGGCACCCAGCCAGTCAGAATCCGAGTCGGAGAAGGCCGCATTGTGCAGTGTTCCTTCCCCCTCTCCTTCAGTGTTCTCAGAAATGAGCAGTGATTGTGCACAGCCATCTGCAACCACAGTCGCAGAGGATGAGGACAAAGAGGATGAGTTTGGTTACAGCTGGAGTAAGTTGTCTCTTTGTGATGCCCTTAGTTCTAAGAAGTGTTGAAGTAGCTCTGGCTTTGTTCTGTGTGTTAACTAGTGATATATACTCAGTTGTAGCTGGGAGGACTACAGTTTGTTTTCCTTGAATATAACGTGCATTCCTGAGGCATGACATCATCTTCCTCCTTTACTTTAAATACACATTTCTCATAAAGCCCTCTTGCTTCTCATATGAAAATTACAGCAGTCAAGACATCGCAACCAGCATAGGATTGGCCGGCTCTCTTCAATACCCTCTGCCCCTTACAGGCTTTAGACTCCGCCTTGTAGTATTGGATGGTTATTGGTATTATGCCCTGAAATTCTGGTATTTCGGTAATTATAATTATTAAGATCAACTCTTGGGCATCTGACAAGTTGTCTCAAGTTTTAAATACAGTTCTCTCAGGTTACTAACATTGTATTTAGGTAATGTCTAAGGAATGCTGACAGTGCTCCACGCATAAATTGAGCCAAAAATCATGAATGTTTCATCAAATTAAAAAGTTTAATTACAAAAATATTTTAGATTTATGTGTTTGATCTTATGTGGATGAATGTTTTGCCTGAATGTGTGTGTGTTCACCACATGTGTGCCTGGAGCCATTGGTAATACTAGGAGGGCTCAGATCCTCTGGAACTGGAGTTATAGGGGGTTGTGAATCACTCTGTGGGTGCTGGGAACTGAACATGGGTTGTTTGCAAGAACAAAGAATACTGTTAACACTGAGTCATTTCTCCAGCGCTCAAAAAGTTTTATTTTAAAAACCTAACCATTCCCTTTAAGGAGTCTACACTGCACGTACTTTAGAAAGCAGAGAACAGGAAGGTTACCCCGCTTGATTGCAGAGGGAGTGCAGAGATGTTTATTTGACCGATGTAAAGAGTCAGCGTAAGTGCAGGTCATAGGAATTTTCTAAGAGATGATTTGTCAAGTGTGATCACCAAATCAAAATTATCCAAATGTTACAGGTGGTTGTTTGGTTTCTAAATCAGGTTACCGCAAAACATAATGCCTTAAATAAAATAAGAACTTAGGACTACTCATGCGGGATGACTGACCTGCTCCTCAGGACTCCTTTCTAAGATGACTCACTGACACAGGCTGCTGCTTTGAGCACCTACTTATGGCCCTCTCTCTCAGTTTTAAATGTGTGGACAAACTGGTGATAAGGAGAACTAGTATCATATAGTCAGGGCATACTGTTTAAGGCTGGGAAGAGTATATTGACTTGCTCTGGCCGAATGGCTCTGTACACCGAGGAAGACCACTCTCTTCCATCTGGATAGCTGTCCGTCATGATGTGATGCACCCTATGGATTTGCCTCTGTTGAAGAAGCTTCCACTGACCAGTGAAGTTGAGAATTCTATGTATTTTAACTCCATTCTCCTCTGCACGTGTTCAGTTGATTTTTCTGATTTAATCATAGTCTTGGGAGATTATAGATTTAAGTCACTTCTCTTGGACCCAATGCTGCCAAAATGAACTAGGTAATAGTCTGAAATTATACACAACAAACCAACTGTGAAAACAGCCCTTATGTTCAGGCAGCCATTCTAACCTTTAGCTGCCAAAGAAATTATTATATCCATTTAGATAAATCTAAATAAGTGTTTCTGTTAAAGCATTTGTCTGTGAATTAACTGTAAATGCATTTGTTGTTATGTGTAGAAAATATCCAAGAGCGTTATGGAACCCTTACAGGCCAGCTCCATATGATTGAGCTGGAGAAAGGTCATAGCGGTTTGGGTCTAAGTCTTGCTGGGAACAAAGACCGAACCAGAATGAGTGTGTTTATAGTGGGGATTGATCCCACTGGAGCAGCAGGGAGAGATGGCCGACTACAGATTGCCGACGAGCTTTTAGAGGTAGGTGTTGGTATATGCTATTGCTACATCAGATAGTGGAAAGCTCAGTTTCCAGAAAGTCACCCAGACATTGCATAGTGACTAAGAAAACCACCCGTTGCCTAATAAAACTGATGCAGTGCAGCAGATTTGGCTCTACACCAGATCTCTACAGCATAGCTTGTGTCCCATTAACTCACACTAAAGGCCATGACTCTGCGGTTCCAGAAACAGTTTTTGTCCCAAGATAGCAATAAAAATCACACTTTGAAAACGTTTTTGTGTGCTTTATTTTTGTTTGGAATTTTTTAAATGAGAAATGACCAAGCATTCCCTGGTAATGATGCTGACCCACTGGACATGTGGAGGTCAAATCCCTAATGAAATAAATATTGGGGGTCAGGTGAGGTGACGCCAAGTCTCCCGCAAGCAGCATCTCAGCCTGCTAAGCAATGCAGGTTTCCTGATCACACTCTCTAGTGGTTAGACTTTGTTTGCCTTTCCCTTGCCTCCTGAGGCAGAATCAGCGTACCTTCACACTGCCTTTGAGCTCTTGTGAGGTCTCTGCTGTCCAGACTAGCTCTGGTCTCAGGGGCTTGACATCTGGACACGTGGCCTGGCAGCTTTATTTGTGTAGAGTGCTACTCTGCTTACAAATCTGCTGCTCTGTCCTGAGCCTGAGAGGAATGACTTTTGGTACCCTGTTTCCTAGGACCAAGACCTATCCAGGACCTAGGATGAGACGAAGGCTTATCCAGGTGTCCTTTGCAAGCCACAGAGCCTTTATCTGTCAGGAGGTTGACTGCCTTCTCTCTTTATTGGGTCAAAATGTCATTTACAAACTGTCCAGGAATATCAGAATCGATGCACGTCATAGTCACATTAATGTTAGCTTTAAGCATTCTCTATTCATATCCAAGTTTTGGGTTCTGTTCTGGAGAGGAAAAAATGTATAGTATAATAAAGAGAGCAATTCAGTTTTTATTAGGTAGACAAGAAGATAACAAAGAAATGAAGAGTTTTAAGTTCAGCTAATGATACTTATTCCTCATAGATCAATGGCCAAATATTATATGGCAGAAGTCATCAGAATGCTTCATCAATCATTAAATGTGCTCCATCTAAAGTAAAAATCATTTTTATCAGGTGAGCATTTTCTCTGGTTTACTAAATACTTGGTAAACATTTCACTTCAATTATTTTCAATATAAATAAGACATTTGATACATGTCCACTCATGACTGGGGTTAATAATCTTTCTGACTCTTCAAGTTAGGGGATGGGAATACTATCACAATATGACAGACAAATGTGTTCTTCTTTTAGAAATGCAGATGCAGTGAACCAGATGGCTGTATGTCCAGGAAGTGCAGCAGACCCTCTACCTTCTACCTCAGAAAGTCCTCAAAATAAGGAGGTAGCTGTGAAATTTTTATTTTTCAGGGAAGATTTGCTTGATATATCTCATTAACTTATTAACCATAGTAGAACGTTACAGGGATTCAAAGATAAGCTATAAGCTTGACATTCAAATTGTTACCACCAGACAGAACTTATGTGAATTAGCATACCACTTGTGCAGAGGCCACCTGAGAGCCTGCATGTACAATATAGAGTGGTCTGTTCTGCTCAGGAAAGAGACTTTGTGGAGGAGATGTTACATGTGAGGAACATGGAGGAGGGTTAGTGGAAAGCGCTGTGCCCAGAATACGTGGGGTAAGTAGGAGCACACATCCCAGCAATACCTGAACCTGAAACTGCCAAGAGTATTAAGGAATGGTACTGGGAAAGTAGTGCAGTGTCGAGAAAGGGTCCTTGAGAAAGGAGATGCTCTCAGGCTTGGGAATCACTGTGAAGGCCAACCCTGTTAGTCACCATCATCATGAAAATCCTGGTTTAACTCTGTGGAAGTTCCCACATGCTTGCTGCTGGCAGAGAAATGACCCACAAGAGGCAGGAAGGAAACTCAGCATGGCTCAGCTAGCTGGACTGGTTCAAACTTCTGAAGTCTGATCCCAGCCAGTTTATTTTAGATGTAATTAAGTACAGTACAAGTTTGGGAAGAAGTTTTTTTGGTAATAGTGACTTCAATCCCATGTGCACAATTAAGCTTAAAGCATGACTACATCAAAACTCTTTTTGCAAAGTACATGTGATCTCCACCATTAACATCGTTTGCATAGCTTAAGGACCTAGGATCTGGTGTGGTCTCTGACTAAGATAGTTGATAGGTCACCAGACTACAAAGTACATGTGACATCTCCCAAGAACAATTAAAAAAGATACCAGACAGAAGACCTTAAAATTAGAGGAGCTAAGGGGTTGTCAGTGCCAGAAGGTGAGGGCAGAATTCATTCTTCCTTGGATGAATGTTTGAGCAGAAGGCTTATTTACATATAAGACAGATAAAGAAATCATAACCTGTTTCAAGCTGTTTACATAAGTTTGGGTAAGTTAAAGATGGTAAACTTGTATTTTCATATTGCACCAACTTTGTCCCTTAAATGCTGTAACTTAATAACTTTTACGGAAAGCACTTAATAGTTTCTGAATACCTATCCTAACTTGTGAGGAAAGAGTGCTGCATGGTGCCTGTTCTGTCAGCATAGGCTCCTGTCGCAGTTCATTATGGAGGAGACTCAGTGTAGGCTGAGGTGCTGTCCAGTCACACCTCCCAAGTATTTTAATATAAAATATCAGATATTAAAATGTAAGTAATATATAACATGAATCATTCTGATTAAGTGGCTCTTACATTTGAAACAAACAAAAATTGCTAGCAGTTACCTTTTGCATTTTTTTCTTTGTCAGGTGGAACCAAGTATTACTACATCTGCTTCAGCTGTGGACCTCAGCTCACTTACAAATGTGTACCATCTGGAGCTTCCCAAGGTACGTCTGTTTGCCTGGGACTTAAATGATTGTGTATCCTCACACATTGGTACTGTTCACTGGCTCCCTGTGGCCCAGTCTCCAGAGAGCCCTATCTGCACCATCTGGGGTCTCCTTAGAAATGCAGGTGCTGGGACCCACCCAGGGCTTCCTGTGAGTGGGGGGCTTTAGGAGTGGGCCTAGAAGTCTGCTTTAATAAGCCCCCTTGATTGCACTGCACAGTAGTAACTCCTGAAGACTCCTGGGCTAATCAGTCCCTTTACTGTAATCCAGCTTTTCCTGATTTTAGTGTTATTTAAAGATAAGAAATGTGTCATCTCTCTATGATTTATTTACTGAGATGCTGGTCAGTAGATTCTAAGATGAAGAAACAAGTAAAAATTACTGCTGTTCATAAAACTGAAAAAACTAGAAGTTCAGATGTTAGGCTCCTTGGAAAAGACCTGACTTTCAGGTTCAGATACTGCTTACTGAAATGGTTTGCTGTTTTCACCTACTACAGTTGATACTGAGAAGCATGTGGGCATCGGGGATCTGAATAAACAAGGAAGGGCTCAGGCACAGGCAGTGAAGGAAGTGAGAGAAGGCAGAAGTCTGTCTGCAGGAAAGGCTGCAAATGCAGATGGTTGGAGTGGCCCACTCCCTCCAGCCATGTGGCCTGGTCTTCTGAGCCTGGGTCATTCTGTCTGGGCATAGCCAAAGCTTCATCAGAAGCATTAATTTCTACAACTATAATTTGAAGGCAATAGTCATACTTTTGTCTTAGTCAGTTGTGAAAATTAAATGAATTACTTATATAATAGTGTAATTCCTAGCACACAGTCAGACTATTGGAAAAATCAACTGTATTGATTTCATTTCTTCTTCTTTTTTAATGAAACAGACCTGTACAAAGGTGGACTGCTTCAGTCTTTTTAACATAATATTTTTATTACTTTTTCGAGAATGTCCTATGTACACGCAGTATATCAAAATACTTCCTCTAACTCCTCTCTGAGAGCCTCCAGCCATGATCCAGCCCCTCCCAACTTCCTGGTCTCCTTTTCCCAATTTGTGTTGCATATGTACTCCATGGTGTGGGACAATCCAGGGGAGCATAGTTGACCGACCAGGAACAACACTCTTAAGTCATCAGACTTCATGAGCCCCCACCACCAAGCACTCAGGACTACTTGGTTTTGTACAGGCAGCTACAGCTGCTATGAGGTCTTACATGGCTATAAAAACAGAGTTTTTATTGTGAACTATTTTGCTTTCGACAAAGACAACAGAAGTCATTAAAAGCTTTTCCTTCCTGCCAAAATGGTCTATATATTTTAATTAGAATCTCTCCTGTTGCCATGTCAGAGTGATTATGTCCTCTGCTTCTGTCCAAATTTCAGGCCTTAGTTTGTTTTAAATTTGTAAATGCCAAAGCCACTATTTAATAATGCAATTATCTACCTATAGCTTAATTACAGTTAATTAGGAAGCACTTAAATGTATGCTGAAATTTTGGTATGAATTTTTTTCATCAGTTTATATTTATCTCTAGAAAAGTTGAAAATATGGTAAATGTCTCACATGCCCTTTTATAGCAATTCAAGTAGATTTCCTCATGTTTAATTATGCTGGAGTGAACATTAGTCAGAGAATGCTAGACAGTGAGCATGGTAGGTGAGAGGCTTACAGTTCTATTGAAGCGCAGAGCACAGACGACTCCGGACTTAGACCTTCCTAGCCATGACACTGTTACCCAGGGCAGATGCCTGCATCAGCACGTGGCTGCTTTGTATTAATTATCCTGACAAAAAGCAACTAAGGAAAAAATGGGTTTATTTGGGCTCACAATCCAAGGCACCGTCATCACAGGTGAATCATGGCAGCAGGAGTTTGAAGAAACAGATAGCCACATTGCATCTGTAGTCAGGAAGCAGAGAGAAATGACTGTTGGTACTCAGTTTAGTGTCTCCTTTTCATTCACCCTAGGATACTTGTGGAATGGTGCCACCTACTTATGGTGGCTATTCCCACCTCTATTAACCTAATACATATAATCCCTAGCAGGCGTACATAGTAGCTAACCTCATCTACGTAAGGTCTTACAGGAATATCTTGAGACTTCTGTCCAAGGTGATTGTAGAACCTGTCAAATTTACAATCAATATTAATATTAGGAATGTGGGGTGTTGCTGGGATGAATCTGACCATTTTGTTTCTTGAGAGGGTTATAGCATTTTTTGGAGTTTTAGATTTAAAAATTTGGGGAAATCTCTGAAGAAATATGTCCTCAGGGTCATCATGCAGAAGTGTGATGTGGCCAGCAGTGGCCAAGGGTACATCTGTAGCTGTCAGGCAAACTTGGTCGCATGTAATACTCATCCATATGTCACTGATTTTTTCCATGGCCTTCAAACTACAGGGCTGAAATGGTCATGAATGGCAGCCAAGGCTTGGCATTAAAGAGGCCAGGAGGGCCATTGGTGAAGATGCAGGATCTTCAATGGAGATCCTCAAGATTCAGGAGGTTATGGAGAGAAGCTGAGCTTAGCACCAAGGGCTTATTATAATGGCCATTGGTGAAAGTGCATCCTCAGTTGGAGTGGAGGTCTCAGCATTAAAGGGGTTGGGACTTGCCACTGTGAAGCAGAAGCACAGTGCCTGAGGAGAGACCAGATTTGACACTGAACCCTCCTCAGTTGTAGTGGACATTCCAGAATTGAAGGGTTTATGGAGAGGAACTGACGCTTGGCACTGTGGGAGGCCACTTCAGAACATACAGCCTTAGTTGCAGTGGAAATCCCAGGCTATTGGAAAAACCTGGACTATGGGGCAACTACCAAAAGGTAGGAGGTGTGGAATGGCATGAAGTGGGCTGAGCCAAGGAGATGAGCTGCATGTGTGATGACAGCAGAGAAAGGTGGGGCTTATGAAATCCAAAAGATCCAGATTGAGTCCAAGATGTTGGCCTCTGACCTGTTGAGGTTTGGTCTCACTTTGATTTAACTGTGACTGTCTCTTGGGTCTTCCCTCTTAGAATAACAAAGTATGAAAATTGTTTTGGACTTTACAGGATCCCACAGTTAAGAGACTTTAAATATTTAAAGAGACCTTGGACTTTGCTTTTAACTTTGTATTGATTCTTTGTGAGTTTCACATTATTCATCCCAAGTGACACAGGGCTTCAGGGCACTGTGTTTTCTAATCTTTGTTTTGCTTACTTTGTTTTGTTTGTGTTTTTTTTTCTCTTCTTTTGGGGAGGGAGGTTGCAAGGGAGATTAGTGGGACCTTGAACTTTTTAAGTTTTAAAGACTATGGGGGTTTTAAACTTATACGATGTTTAATATTATGAAATTACATGCGATCTTGGAAATAAACAAAAAAAAAAGAAATAGATGGTTTAATAGCGGTATGTTTGTGTGTCAAGTTAACAAGTGGTCAGTTGTGCTGGAGTATTGGTCAATTTTACATAAATTAGAATTTCCTATGAAGAGAAAACCTCAACTGAAGAATTCCCTCCATTAGACTAGCCTGGGGTCACACCTTTGGTGCATGTTCTTGATGTGGGAGACCCAGGCTGCCTATGGACAGTGCCATTCCAAACCATTAGTCCTTACTTGATAAGAAGGGAAGCTGATCAAATAATGAAAAGCAAGCCATTGTGGATTGTTTTTTCATGGTCCCTGCTTTAGTCCCTGGTCACCTTGAGCTCTGACCTGCTTTGCCGTGACTGTGGAATGTTACCTGGAAGCACAAGATGAAATAAACCCTTTCCTCCCCACTTTTGGTTGCTTTTGGTTGACATTTTATCTCAGCAAGAGAAAAGCTAACTATAATATAACTATAATACTCTCCAAAGTTAGGATAAAGAATAGTCCTCACTTGGTAGTTATAGGGCATACATACATACTGGGTATTATACACACACACACACACACACACACACACACACACACACACACACACACACACTGGGGTGGGGGATACACATGCTAATTATTGGGAATTAATATAGTTTTTAGAAAAGAATAAAAGATATCTCATTGCTGATCCTAGTGTTCTTTCTTCCTGCCTAGGGACACCTTGTTGAGTTATTCCACACATGTTTGCATTAATGTTATCCATTGCTCAGAACCTTGGATAAAAGCAATGGATAAAAGTAATACAAACGGACTGAAGAGATGGCTCAGAGGTTAAGAGCACGGACTGCTCTTCCAGAGGTCCTGAGTTTAATTCCCAGCAACCACATGGTGGCTCACAACCATCTATAATCAGACCTGGTGCCCTCTTCTGGCCTTCAGGCGTACATGCGGGCAGAAAACTGTATGATGTATACATAATAAATAAATAAATGTTTTTTAAAAAAAAGTAATACAAACATGTATGGAATAACTCAACAAGAAACCTTTCAAAAACTTTTACTGTCAAACAGGATAAGTCAGTGTTCCTTTGCTTGACATTTAGTAGTGAGGTAGACAGAAGCCTGCCTTGTCCACCAGAAGCCATTTGACACCCTGAGAGGTCACAGATGAATTGCTAAGCTTATAAACCTGGTTAATGATCGTAAGGCTGCCCAAGTCAGTTACTGTTGAGTTAGAAGAGACCCAGAGCAAGACTCCTTCATCATAAACCAGAAAGCTTTGCCTTGCCTTGACGCTTCTGCTGATTTATTCATAGATGTTTGTTGTATGAACTCCCTTTCTGATGTTGTTGTTATCTGGTGAAAATCCACGACCTTGGAGAATGTCACTGCACTGGCCCCACAAACTTCCACTCACAAGGCAGTTTTATGGTAAAATAAAATATCAGGGAAATGGAATGTGTTCTTTTTCTCAGTGGTCAAAGGGGCAGGATAAGGAGACTATTTAAGAATCTTTTAAAATGAGCTAGACAAAGAGGCAAATAATTATTATTTTCTGGGTTTTAACTATGAACATTAAGTCACTAAGTACTTTGGGTTCATATTCTTTATCAATACAGGAGAAATTGCACTTTTATAGTGAACAAACTATTCTGAGGGTTAAGTGAAGCAACGAATGTATAGACTTGTTACCATTGCATTCAATTTCCCATAATTTTTTTCATAAACATTTTTAAACTCCTGAGGTTTGGAATACTCTGTAGAATGTATCCTTGAAAGTTTCCTTTGTGGAGATCTATATGGAAAAAAAATTATATATCCTGAGAAGCTTGTGAATGCCTCACTCTGTGAAGATGGCATGGGACTGAAATGCAGGGAAGCAAAACCAAATAAACAAAGCAAACAAACAAAAACAAAAAACCAAGCAAATGAAAAAGCCAAGAGCCATCTAACACTGATGGCTCATCACAAGTCCTTTCTCCCTTATTTCTCCAGAATTTTTCAAATTTTACTTGAAAAACAATTTAATAGTAATAATACGTCTGTTACGACATCTACTGTGTAATTAACTATGAAATATTGCCTTCACTGCCCCACTCTTTGTTGCTGGTCTCTTCCTATCTGAGGCTATGTCTCTGAGGTGTTCCCTTCTGTTAATACGTGGAAGTGGGAGTCTAACAACAGGCCAAGTCTAGTTCCAATGCCCAATTACTTTTTCTCCTACTATTTTTAAAAGAGGGATACAAATATAAAATAAAGTTGTTATGTGTATAATCTACAACCTTGGTGGTTTTCTGTGATGCAAACTCAATTAATAAAAACTTTGATCAGAAATTTATTTTTAGTATGTTTTACCCTAGAAAAGTAAGTGTAGATTACAGCAAGTAACAGATTTTACAATTGTCAGCAATAGGTGCCACATTCATGTGATTTTTACATAGAGGAAATCCTCAAGTTACAAGTTAGGATTACAAGTTTTTCTTGTGAATTTTAGAAACCCTTTCACTTTCTGATAACAGCGGCTTGTTCATTTTGGTCTCACTTGTAATTCTTATTTAGGGCTCTTACTGCACAACTTTATGAGCACTCCATAGTCATTTCACGTGATGGCATTTTAAACTAGCTCAGGATAGGATCTCATGTCCTCTCCTGTTGAGGAAGGACTCTGTCCACTGTGCCAGAAGTAAGCTGGAAAGTTAACAGTTCGGTAGGAAAGGGCACACTCACACTGTCCTCCCCTTTGGTATGTGTTGTTGTCTACTTCTCTGGTACAATTTGTCTACAGTATGTGCACTTGTATTTGTAATGTCCTCAGTGGGGTTAGGACCTAATATACACACAGACATTTGACTTATTGTTGCTTTGGAATTCATATTGAAAACAACCAAAAACACAAGCAAAAACGTAACTAATAGGAGAAAATTAACTCCATCGAGCTTAATAAAAGCTCACTCTTGGAATGAATGCAGGCAAGTAACCCACATCCTTCTTCGTGGCATGTCTGAATAGGCCCCTGCCAGGGCAGTAGGCCTTCCCACAGAACCAGTGATCAAAGAACCAGAAAGAAGCAAGCCTGAGTGTTTTCTGTAGCCAGCTGTGATGTTCCCTTTCTGTAGCTTGCTTTGTTAGAATCAAGTCAGTAAGTGTATGCCATCCTCCTAGGTTCACTGCACCAAAGGGAAGAATATTGAGATTTTCTGTGCATATTTTCAAATCACCATCCAAAACTCAAGTCAGGAAGAAGGGAGAGGACAGAAAGATTAAAGGTGAGGAAGATGGGAGAACAGTGAGAGGCAGTTGGTAGGCTTTGTCCCCGGAGGAGGAGCTAGGCATGCTAATGAGAATGTGCTCGATGCTACCTAGGCTAAGGTGAGAGTGGGTAGGAGATAAACAGCACCCTCTATGTTACTAAAATCAATGTCTTAGTGGAAAGGGCTATTATTGTTTTATTTTTTTCTTTTAGGTAAGAAAACTCTGATTTTTCTTTTTTCGTAGGAAGGAACATTAGAGATCATGGCATACCTAAATACAAGGTCGATTCCAAGTCAGGAGCCCTCTCTAATCGAAAGTGTGGCTCCAGGTGTGTTCTCCTGAAACTGTACATGTTTGCCCATTCTCCATGTGACTCCGTATGGAATTTCTATGGATGAAAACCATAATGCAAAAAGTGACTAGCTCTGGCTACAACAAAAGGAAACAGAAGAAGATAAAGGCTATGGTTATTTAACATTTTACTTTCGGTTTAGTTTACTGTTGAAAATAATAGATCGTGCAGCTGTGGCCAATTCAGACACATAGCTTAGGCATGAATGCTCATTCTGCAGCAAACAAGGACTCTTTTTCAGAAGTGACTCCGAGGCTCTGTCCCAGAAGGGACTCATATGCAGCATAAATCATCCCTGTCCTTGCTTTTGTAGCCCTTGGGTTGATGGTATTTTGGCTCATCCTGGCTACACATCTTTACATTAAATCAGTTTCAAGTTTCCTGACCGGTCTTCATTTCCTTGTCTAGGATCAAGGAGGCTTAGGCATTGCTATCTGTGAGGAAGACACACTCAATGGAGTCATGATCAAGAGCCTAACTGAGCATGGGGGAGCAGCCAAGGTGACACTCCTAACTTTCTCACTGAGAAGTGCTGGAAGGGGGTAATTACTCTGAAGTGGTTACTAATATCGTCCACATTTCACCTTAGGATGGAAGGCTCAAACCTGGGGATCGCATCTTGGCTGTAGATGATGAACTTGTTGCTGGCTGTCCTATTGAAAAGGTATTTTTGCAATAAAGGCAGTGGTGCTGCCAGCCCATCCTTTGGCCTGGCTCAAGTGTGGGCATAGGAATTGAGACTGGGTAGATATGCAAAAAAGATTCCTGTTTACAAAAGAGGGTTTTTCTCCAGGTCCCCCAAACTTTGTTTTCTGTTTTCTAATCAAAATGATGTTATGATTTTCCCTGATAAATTATTTAGTCTTCACTGTTATTTCTGACAAATGTTGCTTCTGGTTTCTTTTGAGAAATCTGGGACCACTGAAGAGTAGCTCAGTTCATGTTGAGAATACAGGCACATTGTTTACGCTTAGCTCTCATGTGTGTTGCTATTAAGTAGATTTGAATATACAGCCATTACATGTCTGACATCTTTTAGTGTTGAACGGCTCCCGGAATCTATAGTCTCTATGATGTTATTTATATGTAAGTGCCAGAGTAAAAGCTTTATTTTCCTTAGATATGATATTCTCCCCACAACCCCTTCTAGGGAAAATCCATTTATACATTGGTCAGCAAGAAAGTTAAAGCTATTTTCCAGTCTTTCTATTCTAATGACTGTATTCTAATGGCATGGTATAGCTTGAATCCTTTAACCTATAAATCTGGTTTTGCTTTTGAGTTTGCCTTGACCTTACTGTTGCTGAGTTTACTGCTCTCCATTTACTGTGCTCACCAGTGTGTTCCTATCTCCTCAGAAGGGTTTGTAGAAGCATCATCAGATCCCTTGCACAGTCAGAAACTGGACAAAATGCTTACTATGTCATCTAGTGCTGTGGGGATTGAGGAAAACAGATGAGAGTGATTAGAAATGTAGCAAGTTGAAAGACACTCATACATTTCACTAACATAAAGAAGAATCTTGACAAAGGTAGTGCGGAAGGAGACTAGAAATTGACTATAGCTATAATCTCATTGGATAGTTGGAGGACTAGAGGAAGCATCTTTCTTAACCTCTCTGGGAAACACAGGGAAATCATTTGTTTCATTTTTTCTTGGTGACAGATGAGTTAGAGACCAGAAACATTGGGTCTGGGGAGTTAGCTCAGCCAATAAATTACATAAGAATCTAGAGTCAGGGTTCGGTGGTAAAGAGTGCTTCTAGGTATCCAAAGTTCTGTTCCCAGTCCCCATGTCAGGCAGCTCACAACCACCAGCAACTCCAGCTCCTAGGGTTCTGACAGTCTCTTCTGGAGTCCACAGGCACAAACATACATGTGGTATACATACATACATACACACACACACACACACACACACAAATAATAAATAAATAAATAAATAAATAAATAAATAAATAAATAAATAAATAAATCTTTGAACCTAAACAAAGAGCCTGAGTTGGAGAGTCAGAGCCCATGTTGATGAAAGGAGGAGTGGGAGAAGACATAAATAGCCGGTGTGCTGGCGTGCCAGTTCTTATAATCCTGGGATGAGGAAGCAGAAACCACAAATCCTTTGGGATTCACGAGACATCCAGCCCAGCCTGATCAGTGAGTGCCAGTAAGAGACCCTATGGCCTTTACATACCTACACGTATGTACCTGTACACACACAAACGTTCATACATATGACCATGTACACATGCATACACACACAGCAAAGAGATTCCAGCCATCTGGTGACTTATTTGTGTGTGTTTACTCATTTTCTTTCAATTTTGTTTTCCTTTATATCAATCTCTGGCCAGTTCATCAGCCTTCTGAAGACAGCAAAGACAACTGTAAAACTGACTGTTGGAGCTGAGAACCCGGGCTGTCAGGCTGTCCCTTCAGCAGCTATCACAGCCAGCGGAGAAAGGAAAGACAGCTCCCAGTCCCCTGCAGTCCCAGCTCCAGACCTGGAACCCATTCCAAGTAAGGGCTGTCGTTTGAGAGTCCAACACTACCATACATATGACAGCCCCAACGTAGTGTTTTCCTTCAGAGCAGGCCTGAGCACAGATCACTGCTTAAACGTTAAGTCAAAGAGTCTTTGACTAAAAGAGGGCACAACAGAGTAAAGTGTAGTCCCTGAGCAATAACCTGCATCTATAAGTTATCCAACTTAGGAAGGTGCCTGCCTTAGCCTCTTCCTCCCCAAACCAAGGAAGCGGTCTTTGCTCCCAAGTTCTTGCTAAGGGTACGTGCAATTACAGGCATCCAAGTAAGGAACCAGCTCTTCATTTTGTAACTTCTGCTGTTGAAATGGGAAAGGAGCTCATGGCTTCAGTTTGGTGTTGTATAGGTTGTACACGATGATCTGTTTCACAACTAGGATCAGTACTGGCTCTGTGCCACAAAGCTGAACTGTTGGCTACTGCTGTGTATGCGAAAGATCTACACTGGGAGCTGAGGGGCTATGGAGAGCTCCTGTCAGATGAGGGAGTCAGGGACAAGGCTTTCCTGTATCTCTAAGTGACAGTTTAGTATATGGATAGAAGTATTACTTGACTTCTTAGAAAAAGAATACTCATGGATTAAAAAAACAGACAAATAACTCCATATTCTCTAAAGCATCAATTAGAAATAATTTAAACATTACCTTTTCTGTATGAGGTGGGAAAGCGGAGAAATAGTCTTTAGGAAACATTTCATTTGTTTGATAGTCTGTTAAGGAGAAATGGGCTGAAAACATTCATAATACACCTATTCAAAGAATTACTTAAAAGTATGTCGGATTACTTTAAGCTTGTGTGTAGAGGGCTGAGATTCATTGAAGTAACCATTAAAACTTTAACGACTTTCTCATTTAATGTTCGATCCTAAATAGCATTGTATATAAAATATGAAATTCTCAATGAAAACTTTGCATAAGTGAAAATGTCATGCACCTGCTTTTACCATTTCTGGAGCATAGCCTGTCTCTGACTTCCCAAAATGGGAGAGCTTGTCCACAGCACACACTGAGCGAGAGCGGTGCTCTGAAACCTCCTTTTTCCTGGTGTTGTGTGCACTTGGAAGACGAGCTGTGGGATTGTTCTCTTTAATTTTTTTGCATCATATTCTTATCTCCCCAGTTCAGAAAGGTGTGTAGCAGGATTTGATGTCAAGTATAAAAATACCAAGTGAGACTCAGGAGAAAGATTAGAAATTAATAAAGTGAGTTTATAAATGCTCAGCATCTATTACATGAGAGGAGACTCTTGAGGAAACAAAGAAAAAGAAAATAAAAACTGTCATTCCACGGTGTAGCACCATGACCAGAATTCACTATGAGCTTCCTTCCTGAGTGTGCTTGTGAGTCCGCACAGGCCAGCCTGTCTCTGAGTGTAGTGACCGCCCTTCTGAAGAGCATGTGTGGCTTCGGTGAAGTGTAGGCTATTGAGTTCAAACCGGAGGCTCAACCCAGCTCTAGCCTGTTTTCCTTCGTGCTCTGTCTTTTTACCTTCAGCAACTTAAAACGTACAAAATAACAACAATGAAGAATAATAATAAGTAACTGCATGCCTATCCCTAGTTTAATGATGATGAATTAGTCAAACTACTTTGATTATTTGACATAACGAAGAGCTACAATACTCAGGACAGATGAAGGTATCTTTCCCCTGATCTTTTTCTCCATCCTCCAAGGCAACTTGTGCTCTGATTTTGCCATGTGTGTTTTCTAAACATTTTTATCTGCGGCTCATTTGTTCTGAACTCATTTCTAGGTACGAGCAGGTCATCCACACCAGCAGTTTTTGCTTCTGACCCTGCCACCTGCCCCATCATCCCTGGCTGTGAAACAACAATTGAGATTTCCAAGGGCCAAACAGGCCTGGGACTGAGCATTGTCGGGGGGTCAGACACGTTGCTGGTAAGTATTTCACTCAGAGGAGTCCTACCACAGGAGCCCTCAACTGTTCCAGGACACCATGAGGAGGAGATTTCTGTTATTTTTATTAAATCTGATGTGAAAGCTGAGAAAAAATTTATCATTGGTAACAAAAATTTAGGATTCTGACTTTGACTAAGTCAAGACCAACTTAAATAGACTCTGTTACACATAAGATATCAGAGTTTGTATCAGTTCACTGGCCCTTGGCTTTGTTTAATTTCCTCTTTACTTATACCCAGGTTATCTCAGCCCCATATTGGGAAGAGTATGGAATACTTAATATTCAAAATTCTTACATATCAGAATACTTAGAAGATTATTTTCATTTGTCGATAGGGAAGTTATTATATCTCTGTTATATTCATGTATGCTTTATAAATCTTATGAGTTTTATCTTCAGATTTCATTATCCCTAGAAAAAAGTACATGCTTCTTTTAGCCTTTTGATCCTATCCATAGGTGTTTTCCTACATTAGGGTGTGTGGCTCACGTACGGACCAAGCAAGTGCATGTCCTCGTCTGTCTGTCAAACTACAGTGTCTTCTGTTCTTTCCTCCCCGCATTCCTAGGGAGAATGGATAACACTTGTGTATGTTATGTTTGGGCCCTAGGGCGCTATTATTATCCATGAAGTTTATGAAGAGGGAGCAGCATGTAAAGATGGAAGACTGTGGGCTGGAGACCAGATTTTAGAGGTACAACTGCTTCTTTATAACCTAGTGTGAGAGGCAAAGGCCAGGGGTAATGAGCTGTTTCTCCCTTCGTTCTTTCTCTCCTTCCTCTTTCCTGCCTCTCTCCCTCCCTCCACCCACCTCACCCAGCTCCTCACCGTAGCGACCTGTTTCCACACAGGTAAATGGGATCGACCTGAGAAAGGCTACACATGATGAAGCAATCAATGTCCTGAGGCAGACTCCGCAAAGAGTACGGCTGACGCTCTACCGAGATGAGGCCCCATACAAAGAGGAGGATGTATGTGACACCTTCACCGTCGAGCTGCAGAAGAGGCCGGGCAAAGGCCTTGGGTTGAGTATTGTTGGCAAAAGGTGTGTTGGCGAGAACAAACTCAGGGTGCCTTTGAGACTGAATGGCACCTTAATTGAATGCATCAGTAGTTTATGCTCTGCCATTGTAAATAAGTGAGCCAGTGTATTACAGGGTTGTATAATCTTCTGCAAAAGGTCAGTTGGTATGAAGTATCTGCTGTGTTATGTCTTGAGGACCAGTTAAATAAGAAATAATCCTTGACCTGTGTTGCGGTAACTATTAATAAAGAAATCTCTACCATCCCACACTAGTGCCAGCTCCGGTGGGCCACGTGGCATCTGCAGGGTATTGTTTAAATTTATTTTTCTTAGATATTCTGTGTATTTACATTTTAAATGTTATCCCCTCCACCCATCTCCCATCCCCCCTTCCCTTCCCCCTGCTTCTATGCGGATGTTCCCACTCCCACCTCAATAAAGAGCAGAGCATCTCAAGCCACCTTCCGTCTCATGCTGCGGCCGGCTACTCTCTGAGCAGCTGCGCTCTTGTAACTCTGTAGCTGCAGACTCTGCTCACGTTCTCAGCATCCACCCCCAGGGTTATAATCACAACTCCCAGTAACCCATTAAACTCAAAAATCAATACGCTTGTAATTTAGCAATCAGATTTACATCTTAAATTCTCAATCCACAATATGTCCACATAACAAACTCACAACCAATTGATAATGACATAAACTGCCCACCTAGATAAGAAATTGTCCAATGAAAATCCATCCCTTAAGAAATGTTAATAACTACCTGGGGCCATTTAAGGATCTGGGTTGTCTTTCTCCTCCTCCATCTTGGTTCTCCCTTTCTTTTCCTCTCTCCTGCCTTACAAAAACTCTGTCCCCGCCTTACTTTTTCACTACCCAATCACAGCCCTTGCCTTATCTTGCACCAGCCCTCATCTGCATATAGACATCAACTACAGACCTAGGAAAATTCATCCTTAAGGCTGGACACGCGGCTCAGGGCTGTAGAGCATTTGCTGCTCCTCTATAGGTCCAGGGCTCATTTCCCATCACCCATACTGGGTGGCTTGCGACTGTAAGTGCGGCTCCAGGGGCTAGACGCCCTCTTCTCACCTACTCACACACAAGTGGCATTCACATACTTGCAAAATAATAATACACAGTTAAAAATTAAAATCCTTTTAAAATTTCATCCCCTGATGATGGAACCTCTAATTCTTATAGCAAATTATTTAATGGAGAGCGACACATTGGGGGAGCTAGAGAAGAAAGGGGACCAACTGAGTTCCCTATTTAAGAAAGTGCATTGCTGAGGAGTTTCAAGAAAAGAGTGTCTAACCTAAGGCTTAAAGCGGTCAGGGATAGTTGTTCTGTTACAGACAAGGGAGGGTAGATAGCCTCGGGGACAGGAGTTGTCCTATGAGGCATGTGCCACCAGCCGAGGACTGAAAGCCTAAAGGAGGTCTTGGGGGCAGATGAGTGACTACGTATTATTGAAACATAATAACTACATAATAACTAAAAGATACTGGTATGTAATTTATATTGACTACTGTTTATAGAAGTCATACTAACCAGTAGTGAATTCCATAGACATTTTCCCTTATGTATTCTAAGGCCATCAGGATCTGAATCTGTCGAATAGTTAAGCAAATGTGTCAGAACCCAGAAGCCAGGTCTGTGTAGTCTGCAGAGGCCCCGAGTTACCATCAGCTGTCTTTACTCCTCACACACCAGTCTCAAAGCAGCCTTGCACTGAGGCCCCATCTATGATTCATGATAGCCTGTTCCACAGTCACACTGGCGTTAAAAGGTCATATTTACAGTTTATTTTTGCAGAACAAATAAAAGGCAGCATTATTTGCTCCTTGTAATAGTGTGTAAATAGTGTGTGATGCTCCTTGAATCTCAGTGGAATTATGTCTGGGAAATACATATGCGATATAGTACTGTAGTCTTAGCCTTACAAAATCACTTCAGTCACAAGGTTCCTGCGGCACTAAGTAAACCTCTGGTAACAAATCCTAACCTTTTCCTCCCTGAGAACATCCAAAGATACCATCTAATCCTAACAGGCTATTTAAAGAGGAGAAAATCCATGGTTAGAAGGAGTCATTTTGTAATTACATGCAATGTTTAAAGTCCTCTGGTGCAATTCAGAATTTACTGTACAGTACTATTTATACTTAACCTTTCTATCTTAATGAGAAGTCCCAGAGGTTTGTTTGTAGTTTGTTTGTTTTTATTAAACAATGAGAATAAGATTAATGTTTGTTTGTTTTGGATAAATCAATTGTATATAAAAGTTAACTATAATGACCTCAAATATGTCATAGTAATGATGGTTAGGTTGTAAGTAATGGTTTCTGTTTCTAATATATATCGTCATTTATTTTCAATAATGTTAATGAAAATCTCAGCATGACCACATGACTCCAGGACGGTGTCCATAGAAAACCTTAGTGTGGTGTGGAAAAGCCATACACTCGGTACCCAGCCACTAACAACTTGATTATTTTTTTTACCATCTTCTAGGTGTGTGGCCCATAAAACAAGAATTGTGGTACTCACTTATTCAGAGTATATAACAAATGAGGACTGATAGGCCCATGAGAGATACTTTCTATCTATGAAATACTCTCTTAAAATAAAATTCACTGTTGTTTTTCATCTGTTAAAGCTGCCCCAGTATTGCACAAAACTGTAAAACCTCTTAAAAATAGACACAATTTTCACTTCGAATAATTAACTTTTGATTAAGCAAGCATTGCGTTGCAGCTGAGAGCCAGGCTAAATGCTGAAACCCACTGTTGCTTGCAGAAATGACACTGGAGTGTTTGTATCAGACATTGTTAAAGGAGGCATTGCAGACGCCGATGGGAGACTGATGCAAGGGGACCAGATTTTAATGGTGAATGGAGAAGATGTCCGTAATGCCACCCAGGAAGCAGTTGCTGCCCTGCTCAAGGTAGATATCAAGTACCATAATTTTGTATCATCTGTGTTAGTAACCATCTCAGATAAAACAGAAGTGCGATACCATATCTGAACAGTAGATTTGTGACCATTTATTATATTGTTATAAATCTGCTTAATAGCTTTGTTAGAAGAATCCAGGACATGAGTACCTGAAATGACAGCAAATCTTTAAAGCACATATTCAGACCTCCAAAATCTTAACGTATGTTCTTTCAAGTTTCTTTCTGGATTTGTTCTTATAACTTGGCAGTCCATCGTCTGAGGCATTAGGAAGCCCTCCAGGCTCCCCACAGCATCACAGGAGGCAACGTTTTCTGACCACTCCTCTTTAGCTGCTTTTTCAATCTCCTTTCTAGGCACAGCACAATTGGTTTTTTGTCTTGTGTCCCTAAGTGGCAGCCTTTCCCTCTGCTTTACACAAAGGCATATGTAGCCCAGCTCCCATCTGACCCGACAACATTGCTCTATTTTAAACTTAGAGTAAAGCTATTCCTCTGAGAGTCATGCTCAGCAGTGGAGGGAGCTTAGTGTAGACTCAGCCATCACACCAACACTAGGAACTGCTCAGACAGTTATAAGGCAACCTCCTGGCATCACTTGCACTAGGTTTTTAACGTCCCTGATGCTGTGACACTTTTGATGCAGTCCCTCATGTTGGGGTGATCCACAACCATAAGATTATTTTTGTTGCTACTTCATAACTAATTTTCTTACTGTTACGAGTCATAATGTAAATGTATGCTGTGCAGAATATTTGCTACCTGTGACTCCCGTGGAAGGGTCAATTGACCCCAGAGGGGTTGCAGCCTGCATGTTGAGAACCACTGACTTGGTTCTCTAGAGCACCTTACACCGTGAAGTTAGTTTCCTCAGAGGAAAGCTCAGCAATGAAGAACCATTCTCTTTTGGAAGGTGGACTCATCTCCCTCTGAGCATAAGCTGTGACCTATAGAATACTGATCAGAACACTACTCGTGGGAGGTAGAGTTTCCTTGTTAAGAAATGGCCCAGCCTCTGGAGAAGACTGTGTTATCAGTACAGATCACTTACTGCATTGTCTGTCGCCTGGTGCAGTTTTTACCTGAAGTTTAATTACACGTGGACTTGAAAAGGCCATTGTGGCTCATATCCCACGTCTGGTTTGAGCCTGTATGTCTCAGCCCCACAGCTGGTAGGGCTGCTGGGCCTTGAACCAGAAGGAACCCCTCAGACTGGACTCCCAGAGGCCTTTTCCAGGTGGAGCTTCACCTTAGCCTCTGTGGTTTGAATAAGATCCAGCACTATAATTAATTAATAACTGTCATTAGTTATTAATGGAACACACAATAAGCCTGTTAACTATTAAAGTCATCAAAACAAAGCAACCAGAATTTTGTTTTGTAGAGGCATGGGATCAGTGTTTGACACAGTGTTGCTGTGTAACCCAGGCTATCTGAGAACTCACTGTGTAGCCTAAGCAGGCCTGAAACTCACAGTGACCTACCTGCCTAACCTCTTGAGTGCTAGGAAGCCAAGCTATCCCATAACCAGATTTCTTTAAGGAAGAGCAGCTTCCCTTTGGAGATAGATTAGGGACAGAGGTTAGCAGTATAAGACTGAGGGAAAGAGAGAAGCAAGTCTCACTGAGATCACATAAATGGTTCTAAAGTCAGTTCATTTAGCCATTTTACAAATGAGCGAGGCAGTATATAATGAGAGCCATAAACATCATAAACATGTATATGGTGTGTGCTAGCTCCAGATTAGTGCTGTTTTGTCTAATTTTTCTTATTTTGAAAGACATGATATTTAATGTACAAATCATTTATGTACATAAATTTTATTGAAGGGGTTTTGCAATAATAGGAAAGCTGTCACTAAAAGTGCGAAATCGAGACACCTCCCTGCACCACCTCCATGATTAGACTACACTGCATTTCCTACCTAGAATCAGCTCTTAAAGGATGGCAAGCAAATTGCAATCATAACATTACAACTGTAGAAGCCTTTGTGTAAGTTTTATGTAGTGGGTCTGCTCAGTGTCCGTGCAAGGAAATGTGACTAAATTACTTGAATGCATTTTTATTAAGGAAATGTAAGTTGTGTGGGTAGTAGCTTTTAGAGCTTTCGTCTGCATTTTAAACCCTGAGTATGCCTGACTCATTTGCCCTTCTTACATTATGCTGGCTTTTGAGAAATTACTTAATTCTCAATTTCTGTTTGTGTTGATAGGAATGATCTCCATGTAGATTGTGGGACTCTGAAATGAGCACTTACGACTGCTATGTTGCTATTATTCTTATAGTATAAATGTTTAAAAATCCATTGTTCACAAAGGATTGGGATCGCCCTGTCTATGGAATTCATGAAAGGAATATGAGTTTAGTTCGAGGCCGTGCTCTCCTAAAGTTGGTTGTAAAATTTCATTTTAATATTTTCATAAACCATCTCCATCAGTGTTCCCTAGGCACAGTAACCCTCGAGGTTGGAAGAATCAAAGCCGCTCCATTCCACTCAGAGAGGAGGCCTTCTCAAAGCAGCCAGGTGAGTAGCTGTGGAGGTTAAGATGAACACAAGTCCATGTGCGAGAGGGAGTGTAGAGCTGTTCCCCGAGAGACTGCCTAGGGTCACAGAAACATGGCAGGTAGGCCCACTGCACCCTGAGGACTCTTGACAGTTTAAAGGTACTTTGTTTCCAGCATTCTTCTTCCACAATCTCAAGAGTTAGCCACCTAATCAGAATAGGCTAATCCAGTCAAGGTGACATACTCTAAGATACTGTCAAGCACACATCAGTCAGTACCAACTAGAAAACTCCAGGTCGATGACTGCAAACCATCTCTATACAGAAATATGACTGGGCTAAGGAGATAGTGCATACAAAGTTGGCATGAGTGCTTAAGTTAATTCCCAGAACACATGAAAAAAACAAAATTTTTGGTGCTTTCAACCCCAGTTCTGAGTTGGTAAAGCAGCTTGGTGATTGCTGACCTACTAGCTTACCCACATGGGCAAGTCCCAGGTCCCAGTGAGAAACCCTGGCTCAGAAACCAAGGTGGATGCCTCCTGAGGCAGGTATGTAAGGTACACTGTGGCCTCCAAATTCATGCATGATTATATGCACATGTAGGCCTCCTACACATACATACAAACACACACACACACACACACACACACACACACACACACACACACACACACACACACACCAAGTGCACGATTTGTGGCAAGCCTTTCTTCTCAGCATTATCATCTGATGACAGAAACCTATTTTCATGAATCTGTTCATAAAGACCATTTATGGACTGGCATTGGGTTCTAGCTCACTGCCCCCCTTAAATAGTTTTAAGCCCTAGGTGTTATGTAGTAGGTTAAATTCAAAGAGACTTAAAACTTGAAAGAGATTATGGAAAACTACTAAAATTTTCCATAGGTTGAAATCAACTTCAACTACCCTTCAGTCAGATTATCTTCAATTATTTATGTCATTACTCCTTAAAATAAACAAACAAAAAGAAACCAGTAAGTATGCTTAAGTTACCTTTAAAATTACCGGACGCCACTGTTGTTTAACCGTGTTTTACTTTAGATGAGATTAAACACATGGAATGGTGGAATCCTTTTACTTAGGCGGTTATAAATCCCCATTCTGCCTGTGTGATAATTGCCATATATTTTAGGTGAGTGAGAGCGGCCTGTCATCCTTCAGTCTCCCACTTTCTGGAATACATACATCAGAATCGTCGGAAAGTAGTGCCAAGAAGAGTGCGTGTAAGACTGGCTTTACTTTATTTATGTTTTTACCATGGAGCTGCTTTCCTCCCCCAGACCATCCTGTATCCTAGTGTAGATAGAAAACACGCACTGGCCAAAGTCCAGACCAAGGGGAGGCGCCCTGGGGCGGCGCTCCCCACTCTCGTTTGCCTTACAAGCTGTAGATGCGTCTGTAGTTTTTTCTTACTGAGCAGATCAGCTATTTGACTTTGTTCCTTTTCTCTGTTGAATGTAACTCCAGTAAATCAGAAAATACCGCTAAGCAAAGCCTTCTTTTTTCCATGAAGATTACAAAAAGTTTGAGGAAATCAACACAATCCTCCTGTGTTTTAATTACATGCAATCACGGCATGGAGGATTTTTGGCTTTGTGCGTTGGTTGAGAGATTTTCAGATTGAAGAACCTCGCCATATGGCAGTCTCTATTTGCAATGTGACTAATATTCTAGAAATTTAGACACTTAGTGCATGGATTTTTTTAACTCATCCCTAACTATTCCTCTGAGCTGTGTGAGCAGCTCTCTATCCAAAGCATATTCTGTTCTTAATTCAGTCCGAGTGGATTGTACAGTTGTATAATCAGAGCTGAACCCAGAGGGAAGAATGGCTTGGCATGCATGTTTTTCTGCTTGAGGACAGAGTTATGTGTGAGCTGGATTTAATTATATGTACTACTGATAACCAAGTGTACCCTTCTGAAAAAAGACAGCCAGGCGGTGCCGTCCAGCTTCATGCGTTGGCTACAATGGGAATAAACATAAATGTTTTAGCAACCAAATTTTATCTGTTTTTGCTTTTACAGTAGCATCTGAAATTCAGGGATTAAGGACAGTCGAAATAAAAAAGGTAATTTGCTCTCTTGCAAGGCATTTTTTTGATTGTTTTTTGTTGAATATTTTATAGTGCCCATCTGAGAAATATATAGTTACATTGTAAGCAATGGAAATAATGCAATTCAATCTATGCCAAATTTCTTAACCGGAATAAAGTTACTTATATTTTAATATATTTTACTGAGTAAATTATAAGTAATTTATTCATTATATTTTATACTGTCAAACATAGTATTATCTCTGCCTCTCACTTCTTGTACTGATGAGTAAGCTTTCTTTAGGACATGTGGCCTGACAGACCACACAGGCACCGTTTGCCGAGACCTATTATATAGGCTTCTCCACACTGGATGCCATCATTGTGTGCCTCATGCACACTGCAGGTCTCCCTGAGACCCAGCCAGAGCTTTGCTGGGGTCAGTGCATGTGCCGCAGGCCTCTCACTAGACAATGTCCTCCTTGTGAACATGGTCCTACTTGGTTTTACACACTGTGGTCCTCTCCCTTCTCTGAGATTGCCTGCCTTTTATCAATCTCAACATTATTTAATGTGTTTCGATTGCTTTTACTTTCCAAACAGATGCTTTTTTCCCCCTAAACTCCTTGCACCAAATGAAGTATTTTGCACCCTCATACCTAGAAGATCCTAGCAATAGAATATTGTGTACTGAAGAACAGACAAAAGGTCAGTTTAGAACACTACTTTGACCAAAATGCATCTGTCTGATGGCAGGGGCCTGCTGACGCACTGGGACTCAGCATTGCTGGAGGAGTGGGCAGCCCGCTTGGCGACGTTCCGATCTTTATTGCCATGATGCACCCAAATGGTGTTGCAGCTCAAACCCAAAAACTCAGAGTAAGTTTTTCTACTAACCACAGTGCTCCTAGCAAATCTTGCAGGCGTTTCCACCTCTCAGTCTAACCACTTACAGCAAGGAAGTTCTCAGAGTTTAAATCTGCCTTTAAATAACAATGAAGTTATAGATGAGCTTATGTAAGTGAAAGGTCAAGAATAGCAAAAGGGAACATGATGTGGCCAGATGAAGATTGTAAGGAAATTACAACTTTGGAACACATTAAAAAGAAAACAAAGTATGTTCAGAACACAGTACAGAAGGAAACTTCTTTCATATGTATTATTGATTTAAATGCTGACTTGATCATACCAAATTGGAAAATGTTGTTTACTTACTTTATTATAAATTTTACCAAAGTTTACTGTAAATATAATTTCAAATGGTGTAAAGCATACACATTTGCTTCAAGGCTGGGGATAGCCCAATGCTGAACAACACTGTCAACCAAGCACCCTCTACTGCAGCAGCTTGGTCTCTCTGAAGGAAACCTTTTATGCCCAAGCTGCAAACAAGGTCTCCAAAAGAACCATGTATTAGATAAATAACTTCAAGTTCAGGAATGATCCAGCACCTATAAATTTATGGTGGGCACTGAGAAACTGATTATACCGGAGTGCCATAGGTTCAGTTAACTTCCTAGGAGGCAGCGGCGGACACTCTAAACTGGGCATAGGACTCTCACAACGACCCAGCTCTGTCCTGTGAAGAGCCAAGTAAGCTGCTGCCTTCCAACAAAGTTGATTAACTGAAGTGAACACTAAGCCAGCTTGGCTCTGCTGCTCTTGGTTTGCCAACCTCTGACTTATGGTCTCATCTAACTTGGTAATAGTATCCAGAGAAAATCTGGCTTCCAGATGACACCGATACTTTATGGTTTTAATAAGTAATATCTTTCCCAGGAGAAAGAAGGACCAGGGATGAGGGAGGGAGTTTGTTCTCATTGTTCTCCCTCCCCCAGGATTATCAACTCCATCTCACCCCTCCCTTTTGTGTTGCTTCTTAGATTTGAGTTAGTGGCCTCCTGCCATATTTCAGAAGCTGGTGGCAGCTTAGGTGTGCTATGAGAGGTCGAGAAGAAAGGCCATGTTGGCCTGTCAGCCCTTCTCTGCATGCTGGCTACTTGTCTTGCAGGTTGGGGATAGGATTGTCACCATCTGTGGCACATCCACTGATGGGATGACTCACACACAGGCGGTTAACTTGATGAAAAATGCCTCAGGCTCCATTGAAGTGCAGGTAAGGCTTTATTCCAAGCTCTATTCACAATGTAGGTAGCCTGAGGACATGGGAGCTCTGGCGCTAGATAAAATTGATTCACCCCACTACTGTTTTACTTAATATATTCCTTGAATGACCATGCTTAGATTGAGGGCTCCAAGAAAGCATTATGAAGCACACGCTGTAAATTTCATCCTGGTGCCTTCATTATTTCATATTTTATATCTAAAGGGAAAAATACAGCACCTCAGCAGCCAATGAGAGAATCCTATGTGCTCTGTGAGTAGCATGTCTTCTATAGTCTCTGAAAAACAGTTACAAATGAAGCCATGATTAGAAAACAAAGAAAATTATAGAACTTAATTTTGGATATCTAAGGTTCCTGGGCATTGTGAAGTTTCTTTCTTTTCAATAATGTTTTAATCATTTCTGTGTTTAAGTAGTCAGTCAGTAAAAACTCTCATTTTAATCTAAGTTCTTCTTTGGAGCGGTCTTTTGGGATCCCTTGGGTTAGGTGAACATGCATTTCCTCCTCTCACTGTGCCCACACACAGGTGGTTGCTGGAGGAGATGTGAGTGTGGTCACGGGTCATCAGCAAGAGCTTGCCAATCCTTGTCTTGCTTTCACTGGGCTGACATCCAGCAGTATATTTCCGGATGATTTAGGGTGAGCAATACATTATCGGGTATGTCATTTATTCCTTGAGACAATTGCAGTCTCTGTCCCATGTTCTGGGCACTCACACTGAGGTAAAATAAATGGAGAGAGCATATAAAGTAGAGAGTGTCAATGCTTCTAGTCAGCTAGTCCGATGGGTGGGTTACAGACCACTGCCTGGTCAGAACTGCTTCGAGTATAAACAGTTACCTAGTAAGAGATGAATAGACTACAGACAGCTATTCACCCTGCCACACTTCCTGAATTTTCAGTTTTGATATTTTTGAGAGGATATTTTCTTGCTCTTGTTCATTGAACTTTGATTGAAAATACTGAATATATTAGAAAATAACACTAAATATAAAGATATTGGGAAAGTTGAAAAGTAAAGAGAGACATTTAAATTTTCAAGTTTGATGCTGCCCTCATTTTGTTCACAATTGACTTTCCTGTCTGAAGTTGAAACTATTGTTTATGACCTTGCATTATGGCCCTTTGAACTTTCATCCCCTCACAATAAGCTGGAGAAAAATGAGAATGAGAGTTTCTGTGCCATGAGAACATGCAATAAATAGCATTTTCCTTATCTGTAAATGCAGAATATGCTAGCTATAGTCTGAGTCAGGTAAAGCACAGAGCCAAGGGTTGGGGTGGGGGTGTTTGTGCACACATGCACGAATATGTGTGTGCACGTTCAGTTGGGAAACCTTTTTTCTCCTTTCCTTTTCTGTAGCCCTCCACAGTCTAAGACCATAACACTAGACCGAGGACCAGATGGCTTAGGCTTCAGCATTGTAGGTGGCTATGGCAGCCCTCATGGAGACTTACCAATTTATGTTAAAACAGTGTTCGCAAAGGTAAGCTTGCAGTTTTTAACCACTCTGTTCCTTACTAAACATTAATTAACACTGGTCAGCAGCTGGCTTATTAGTTTATGGCCTGAGGTGATGCCAAATGGTTAACACTGATATTTTCTTTTGAAATCCCTGCAGGAACAGGTCATTAAATATTTTTGTCCTGTTTGAGGTTTCATTATGTTTAGAGAAAACTAGTTCAAATTGTAACTCCATGGAAACTCTCAGCAATATACATGACATAATCAATGAAGCCTGTCCTTTCCATTTAATAGCAAGTCACACACGATTATCTTTGGAAAATGGACTTGCATAAACTGTCTACTGTCGAGGACTGGCATGCTTTCCCCTGTGTTCTTTATAGTTGTGAAACCTAAAGTAGGTACTGAAAAATACACAGAATTAATCTCACGTCATGACTAGGGTGGTTATACATTTGAAGAGTGGTGAGCAGACCTGCTGTCTACAATAAAGCAGTATTTGCAATCAAGGAATTCAATTACTTTGGAAAAGAAAGCTCTGTATATAGTTGTAGTCATCTACTAAACTATCTTGGGAATGTTTAGAATAAGAATAAAGAGACCGTAGTTTTGATGAAGTCATTAAAATAATAGAAATGCATATAATGGTTGATAATGTGTTATTAAGACCTATTTTCGAAGACTACAAAACTGAATAATGTTTCCTGCAGAAGAAAACTAAGAATCTCACATTTTACAGCACAAAAGAGTGGAGTGAACATCAGGCCTACAGAGACTTCGTTCAGGCTCTTTAAATTCTATGGCCCTTGATTTTATGGAAGTTCCTATTATTTTAGAAAAATACTACTATTTTCAACCAATTTAAAGTGCTGTTCCGTGGCAAACTAGCTGTAGGCTTAATTTGTGAGATTTTTTTTAAAGTTATTGGTATATCCAAAAATACAGACTGCATTTGCCAATGAATAGAAGCACCATGCAATCCTTTCCCTCGGCCTAGGAACAATTTATTTCAGGCTTGCTAGTTAGAACATATTTTAAGAATTTCATCATTATACTCTCCTCATTAACTTTTCCATATTTTTAATCTTATATTTAATTGCATAATTATCGTCTATGTGCGTGCCTTAGATGGAGTTTTTTTTTAAATAGTGATGTCTGTGTTTAATCATAATTATTTAGGGCCTATAGGAATAAGAAGAATCTCTTTTCCCTTGTAGTAAAAACCAAGACGGCTTGAGCAGGCTTTCTTTGCAAAGCGTAGAAAGGATTCCACTTAGCGGTGGCTGGGGGCTTGTGTCTGAAGTTTGGGCTGGGCTGGAATCAGAGCTGATGGCCGCTGGACAGGCACTACATGAGGGGTGTCTCCCCGGACCAGCAGTGGCTGTTAAGTCCTCACTTTGCCTTATGCTGATCAGCCTCTATGTGGGCTTTCTCTCTCAGGAAACCTGTGGACTCTGAAGTGTCTGTAGCTTTGTTTGCTAAGGCTGCCTTTGTTCCTCCCCACTCCTTTGTATTTCTGGAGGCCCTCTTTACAGTCTAGAAGAGCCTAAGTCTCTATAAAAACATCCCTTCTAGTTAGATGACCAAATATTCCTTATTAATTTTAGTTGCTACCAACTACTCTGGTCAAGGAGGAAAAAACAAACAACAAAATCCAGCCAACCCCCCCCACACACACCAAAAAATCCAGCTGCTCTGTACTGCTTACTCTACACCAGATTGGCATCTCAGTGTTAAAACAGTTTTGGAAGAAGGGCCTCTTTTGTGTATGTTCATCATGTGTAATGGTATGGGGTGCCGGGAGCAATGTGTGTACACACGCAGAGCGATCTGCATTCTTGTGCAGCTCCTTTTCTTTGTGTGAGGCTGAGTTCTTTCACAAGTAAAGAAGCCTACTTCATGATTGCAGGGAGCAGCGGCAGAAGATGGGCGTCTAAAGAGGGGCGATCAGATCATTGCTGTCAACGGGCAAAGTCTAGAAGGCGTGACCCATGAAGAAGCTGTTGCCATCCTTAAGCGGACAAAGGGCACTGTCACCCTCATGGTTCTCTCTTGAATTGGCTGTCAGAGCTGAAGCAGCCAGCTACGTGCTCACCTCCTACTGTAACAGAGTGGAACTGTTCACATGACCTGTTGATTGGGGAAAGCTACGCGGGGCCGAGAAACACAGTGATTTGTTACTAACAACCAAACAGCATTTTTCCTTTACCGTGGCATTTCATAGTCTTATGCTCAAAAAGAAGGGAGATTTCCAGAGGTAAACCTCAGTTTTATCTTGAAGATATCTAACAATTTATAGTCATGTGGACAGAATTATTGTATGCTCATTTTGTTAGTATGGAAACAAAATAACGCAAAGTTAGCCAAGAGAAATGGCTTCAGAAAAATTAAGATAAAAGGTGGAAATTTAGAAAAAAGAAGACAGTCTTGAGTTTTATAGAACTTCTCCAATCTAGAAGTCAACAAAAAGAAAATAAAGTGCCCGCAGTACTCTTGAATAGTCTACTGTTTTAAAATTGTGAACATTGTGACGTACTGGTTCTCCTTACCTCTTATGCGTATTTTTTCTGCTAAAATTGTTCAGCAGTCTTCATAAGCTTTAAAAGGAAATTGTGTTTAATGCATATCTCAGTGTTCTTTTTTAGTTTTGACCTGCTATATTTTCATGTTGTTGTATGTAAAATAATGTTGCTACCCTGTGTTGGCCGCAGTTCTTCTAAGAAACATCCACTCCATGTAGTCATGGAAGACAGAGAAGCAGCCCAGAACGTTCTAATGCTGATTTAACGGACTGATACAACGTTGAAAACACGTTCAGTACCATGCTATTGTTTTTACATTAGTATTAATCTTAATGACATAGAAAAAGACAATGTGTTAGTAATTATTTTGGTTGTATGCCATTAGTAAATTGACAGAAAAATTAAGGGGGTTAATGTGACTTCATTTCACTGCTGTATATTAACATCTTACAATACAATAGTTTAAGACTAAGGGAAACAGATGGAGCTGTTTACCGAGCAACTGGTGAGGAATTATGTGTTCAATCCCATTTTAGAGCGTGAAACTCCTACATTAGAATAGATAAAGTCACTTTAAATATTATCTATATTTGTAACAGAAGTCGTATACATATATTTTATTATAGCATTCTTGTGTAAATGCAGAATTAAAGTGAATAAATAAGTTTTTTGTGGTGTACAACAAACAAGCAGATGCTGTCTTTGTTTGTTATATTGGGGAAAAGTGTTATAATTCAAGACTCACTGTTTTAAATTAGTGAGTCTCGTCATAGATGCAATTAGAGCCTTGGACAAATCCTTGTGGAAACCTCAGTCTCTTTCCCCCACAGTATCCGAGAGATTCCTAGGCTCCTTGTTAGCTGAGGATGATGGCATAGGGAAAGAAGTGTTCTGCTTCCAAACTGGGTTTTCAGGGATGCTACCCATGCAGTGATCTTGTCATCAGGTCTCTAGAGAGCTAACATGCATCAGATGGAAATTATCTTCCTGAATAAGGCTCGTCTGGATGGAGAGCTGAACAAGAAAGCTTTGTATGCAGATTCTGTCTTAAATTAGCTAGTGAGAGTGTATTGTCTCTCGCTGGTTTCTTTTTCTTCTTCTTTTCTGTAAGATGATAGCTCATTTTATTGAAAAAACCTTGAGTTCATTTTTAAAATATAGGAGAATATTTTTATATAACCATCCTGTGAGTTTAGTTGTCCATGCAAAATTCAAAACAAATTAACCAACATGCGGGTTGCAACAAGTCTTCCTCCAGTCCTTGTCACTTGAAGTAGTTGGTTAACAAAATCCATCTCAGTGTGCTGCTACTCTATTGGCTTTTGGACATCTTTTAGTGACCCTCTCGTATGAAGGTATGCCCCAATCCTTCCATAGTATTCTATGGATCCTGAACTTATCTGCTTCTGCAAGTTAGAAGTTAAAAAGACTTTAACAGGGAATACTACTATCAGTACTGGGGAAAAGCCAAGCAATCAAGCTGATGTTTGAGACAGTATATCAGAGTAACATTCATACACACAGAGAGATCTTCACTTAAGTAGTGTTCTCCTACGAGTCCAGATCCACCTGAATCTCAGAATGTACTATTTAGAAATAGAGTCTTTGCCCGTGTGATTAAGGCCTGGCAGTATTGGGATAGGTCCTGCCCTGTGATTGTGACAACCCAGCTACATGGGAGATGGTGGCCATGTAGAGATGGAGGCAAAGGCATGAGCCAAGGAAACTGTAGAGGAAGGATCCGTGCCCATGAAGCCTTTTATGGGGATTTCAAGTTCCTGACCTCCAGAACTGAGAGAAAATTACTGTCTTAAGCCACCAGTTGGCAGTACTTTATAAAGTAATCCCTAGGTAATTAATAAAATATCTTTATGTCATGAACTTCGGTGATAGTGCTATTAAGAAACATGAGGAAGAGGGATAGGTAATAAAGTTTGAAAAAAAACAGGAATGTAGATTCCACCACATTTATAGAGATGGCACTTTTTGTGCTGAAAGAAGAACATGATTTGCTTAGGCAGAGAGTTTAAAATTAATCTTACAGCATTAGTGTTGTGTATGATATAAGACAATGGATTGCCTATGAATTTGGTGTTATTGTTCAACTTAAACTGGAGACCACCATGGATTTCTGGTGCTGTTCCTCACTGCCAAGGAGTAATTAAAGCAGTAACGATGTGTTAACTTCACAGCTACCCATTTGTAGCATCAGGAGTAGTAAGCAGTATATAATTGTGCTGTGGAATTCCTGAATCAGAAGACTTAGTCATGAAGGAGAAGACACAGAGGAGGTCGTTTTTATTTTCACCTTAAGGATCCTGAGAAAGCAGATGTTGACAGACATGAAGCGAGGAAGGGAACTCTTCGCCTGTCTGAGGTAGATGGCATTAAGCCTGGTTAGATTTGCTCAGGTAGGGTGTTGTCGGGATGCCAACGCCCCTCTTCAGCTCTCAGAGTGAAGCTGAGAGTTGAAAGGTTGCCTGCAGAGAGACGGGAGGAGCGGGCTTTGTGCTCTTGGTGTGGGAACGTCAGAACTCTCATCACATGCTTTCTGCAGCCCTGCTGTGTCCTTTCCAGTTCATGACAGATCTGGAATGCATTTGATTTGTGCAGAGATGTTCCTGGACTTCGTCTACTAGGAATTAATGTTAAACGTTGCCCTTTGCAAGGGAGCTGTTTTTAAGGCTAGATTGGCCTTCTTTACTTCAAGAGATAAAAACCAAAGCTGCTGGTGCCAAGAAAATGTCTATTATAACAGAGTACGAAACCCAGGGAAAACAACTATTCTTACAGTGATTTCTGTGTGCTTGACGTTGCAGCTTCTCTTGCCTCAAGATGCAAGTATTCAAAATTGTCCATTTCATTGTAAACTAAAGACAAAATATTTATATAGGCATTTGACTGTAAGCCAAATGCTAAAACTTCACAGTAGGCCCTAAAAGAAATTCTAGCAGAGAGGTAAATGGTAATAATCTCAGAATTGTCCGGGAAGACTGCCTTAGGCAACTTTGTGGAGCAAGTTTCTCCTCACTTTACTACTGGGTATTATTTCTTAGGAGACTGTGTCTGTAATCCATACCATTGACCTGCTTCTTTCTCTCTTTGCATACTTACAATGTTGTCTTTTCATAGAACCCCAAAGTTCCTTCATATCTCTCTTCTCCTGCCTCTCCCTCTCCCCCCCCCCTCTCTCTCTCTCTCTCTCTCTCTCTCTCTCTCTCTCTCTCTCTCTGTGTGTGTGTGTGTGTGTGTGTGTGTGTGTGTGTGAAGTCGTATGAAGTTTCCTGTATTTGTGTGCCCAATTCCTCTGCTTGATTAATTGTCTTCTGATACTCCAGCTTCTTCTTGACTTGTTGTAAGGCTTTCCACTGAGTTTTCCAACTGTATTGTTGAGTTTTTCAAGCCTGTCTTCATTTCAACTTCACTGCTCTTCCATAGTTCTCTCTTCACTGAAGTCAGTTTTCCAAACCTGAATTGTGTCTGTCCCCTTTCATTCAACTGTGTCTTTGTGTGGGCTTGGACATCACTCTGGTGATTCCTATCTTTTAAGTTCATTCAGTTGTTTGCCATGTGCATATTCTATGATTCATTCTCTTTTTGCCCTTACCAGGTGTGTTCAGAAATACACATATCTTAGGGAAATTCTTCTTCCTAGAAATTACTATTCTTGCCTAAGTCTAGCTGTTGCAATTCACATGTCATTTCCCCTAGAATTCACACTTCCATTCAACAGAAATTGACTACAAATCAACTTACAGAAAACTTTCAAAATGTCAATGTTGTGTTTTAACAATCTTTGTCATATTTCCTGTGCCTTCATATGCCTGTATTATTAGTGGTTTATTTTCCTTTTATAAGTATTAGTCATTGTTCTGACTAGATTTGTGCCAACTTGACACAAGCTAGAAAAGAGGGAATCTCATTTGAAAAAAAAAAAATGCCTCCATTAAGATTCAACTATGGGCGTTGGTGATTGGTGAGAGAGGGCCCAGCCTGCTCTCCCTGGGCTGGTGGTCCTGGTTCTATTGGAAAGCAGGCTGAACAAGCCAGTAAGCAGCACCCCTCTGTGGCCTCTGCCTCAGCTCCTGCCTCCAGGTTTCTGCCCTGTCTGAATTCCTGTCCTGACTTCCTTCACTGATAAACAGTGATGGGGAAGTGTAGATAAACACTTTCCTCCCCAAGTTGCTTTGGCCATGGTGTTCCATCAACACAGTAATGACCCTAAGAAGATGACTTTCAACATAAATTGTCTTGAAAGGAAGCTTATCTCATTACTTTATCTGAGAAGTCAGCATGACCTGCCATAAATGCAAACAATAAAATTAGAAGTTATACCCAAGTGCTATTGGTTAAGTTGAGGCTTGTTCTTCCTTAGTAAGGGGTACTGCCATTGTTAGCATGACATCAGCTCAGTGGAGACTTTTCCTGGACTTAAGAAACTGGAAGTATTTTCTTCTGTGATGCTATCCTTGCTAGGCCACCTAAAGTGCTGTGTTTCCCCTTAGAAAAATTGTTCCAACGCAAAGAAACTCTGTTGAATGCGCTTTTCTTTTGCAGTTGTGAAAGCATAGCCAGTCATTTCTTAGCTACAAAGGTTGCTTAATACTGTTCATACTATAATATGTTCGCTAAAATGAAATCAGGACATGATATCTATTGATTTAGTTTGAGCAATCTGAATTTGAAATAAAGGACAAATGACATAAATTAATGAAGTAAAATTAATGCTGTGGTAATATTAAATAAAGCAAGTGCCTTTTGCACCTGGAGGGCTCTGCAGATGGCGGTGTTCCTAATTACACACCCTGCTGCTTTTAAGTGCACTGATTAAAAAAAAAAAATCTCACAGCTGAGTATATAATATGCACTTGCTGGCTCCAGGAAAGGTTGATGGAGACAGCCAATACACAAATGTTACGTTTATGAAAAAGTACAATTCTTTAAGTGAGATAAATATTTGTATGATTTTTAAAACAAACCATTATAATCATTGTCTTTTCTGTGAATGTTGTGTCTGAAAATGATTTCCCTCAAGCCAGTAAGGAAGTACTTAACTGCAAGCATATTCTTACTAAAAGGAATAATTTGCTAGTAGAATTCTAAATAAGTTAATTTTCTAGGTTTAAGTTAAACTGGTCAGTTATTGCTAAGATGTTTATAAACCTAATTCTTTTTTTCTTTTTTTTTTTTTTGAACAAGACCATAGTTAAACTTTATTGTCTCTTCGCTTGGTGCATGTTTTTGCTTATTTTTTTACTGGATAATTTATGTATTTACATTTCAAATGTTATCCCCTTTCCAGGTTCCCCCCTCTTCCATGCCCCCTCCCCCTGCTTCTATGAAGATGCTCTCCCTCCCACCAACAAGTGACTTCTCTAGAACACATGTTCCAATAATTACAATTTAGTGCCTAGGCAATGGTTTGCTACAGAATTTGCAAAAAAGACTGAGCATTGACTCCACATGTGTCTCTCTCTCTCTCTCTCTCTCACACACACACACACACACACACACACACAGAGAGAGAGAGAGAGAGAGAGAGAGAGAGAGAGAGAGAGAGCCAAGTGCTTCTTTCAATTTCAGAATCATGGTTTAAGTCACTTTTGTAAAAATACTTGGTACACATACTCAGCTTCTTTGTAGTTAGATATATATTGGATACTTATTTTTTCTTATAACTAGATACATGTTGCTCACTTCTATCTTCAAAGTAAAGGACTAGAAGCTGAGCAGAGGACTCTGTCAATGAACTTCCTGCTGCAAAAGCAAGAGGGCCTGAGCTTAGATCTTCAGCACCTATGGAAGTGCCAGGCGTGTTTAGACACATGTAATGCCAGCCCTGTGGCAGGGTGGTAGAGCAGAAACAGACAGATCCATGGCCCGGCAGCCTACCCAACCAGTGAGTTTTGGGTTCAGGCTTCAGCCCTATTAAAAATAATGTGCAGAGGGATAGAGGAAGGCACTCACCTGTGCCCTCTGGTCTCCACACCTGCACACACACACTGGCACGCACACTTGTACACATCCACACAAACGTACATATACTAACTATGCACTAAGTGCATAAGAGGTTAAATGTTCTGGTTTGGATCTTAGATGCCTTTCAACAGTTATGCATGGAGTTCCTGGTACCAGTCTGTGCCACTGTAGGTGATAAAAATGTTGTAGGAGGCAGGGTTTGCCTAACAGACGGAAACTAAATCATTTGAGGAATGCCCTTGAGACATTACTGAGACCTGGTCCTTTCTCTCCTTGGGGCTTCCGCCCTGTTACCCTGCCTCAGTACAGTCCTAGAAACAGTGGGGCAAAGTGAGCTCAGACTGAGACCTGTAAGACCTTGAGCCATCATAAGACCCCTTTCTTGTGAGTCAAGTGTTTCTGTCACAGCAACAGCTAACACAAGTAAACTCTGATTCCATGGGATTCCCACCCAAATAGAGAATGTGCTGTCAGGTGTTTGCAGTAAAGGACTGTGGGTGTTTTTTTTTTTAAGAACAAGTGGTTTGCTTGGAGACTCAAGGGGTGTTTAGTCCTAATCTTGTTAAATTATACATTTAAACAAAATTCATAATAGTTATTACCAGTTGGATAACAGTCACCCATCCTCCACATCTGTTTGCAGATAGTTTGTACTTTCTTCTGATTTTTTCCTGTCTGTATATTGTAACATTGCCAGCAAATGCTGCCATCTGTACCCTCCCCCAACACTTGCCTTCCTGTGTTTGCATTTACTGTGAAGCATCCCTCCCAAATGCCTTATGCATTCCTTTGAACTAGAAGTTACTCAGAAGTGCAGAATGAAGAGTCAGACCTTTGGCTCTTTGAGCCTTGGCTTGGCTCCTCACTTGAAAGCCTCTGTGCCTGTCTGTGAAATGGGTCTGCAGGCTCATTTGATCACAGCTTCCTCAGGTTGCGTTTTTTATCAAATGACAGTAAATGTCTACATATGCTACTAGTAAAATGTCAGTGTGCACTAAGGGCTGTGATGCGCAGAGTGCCGTTGTAGATGTCACAGGCAGTGTGATAGCGCTATTCCTAATGTCATTCTGTCTCTTCATAATTACTGCTTAGAAGGGGAAGCCAAAATACAAAGAATCCCAGCCTGGGCCGTGCGGCCTCTTCCCTTGGTTGCGTGAGTGTGCCTTAGTATTGTAAGAAAGAATTGCTTTCAGTGGGAGTTTCTTAAACCCAGCAAGAGTTTCTATCGATGATTGAAGTGTCAGTGCTTACATAATAAGCCAGATACTTAGTGTGCAAACTAACCAGGAAATTGTACGTTGGGTGTCATTTATATCACACTTACCCAGTCCTCTGTGTTAGATTAATTAGACGAAGTAAATCCATTTCCATGCCGCCTTTTTTAGATACAGTCATTGTAAAAGCAGGGAAACAGAGGAAATGAGATTGTTTGACTTAATAGTCTTATAGAAAATGTTGAGTGAGACCTAGCTGTCTGCCAAACATTGGCTTTCTTCAACATTGGGCTCTTTTTCATACGGCAATAAGGAGGCCTGTGGGTTTTCTGTCACTATTGTTTATGCTGCAGATTGATACTACAGTAGAGAAAGCCAAAGAACTTTAGGTCTACTTGTAGTGACTAGACCCTTGACAGGCCATGCCAATTAGTCAGAGTCACATCCTCAGCTTTCCAAACACTCCACAAGCCACCTTTCTGGCTCTGAGATTAGGTGGGGTAGTGTAGGGGGTTGATCTGGGGTTTCTATGTATTCAAATGGTAAATCCTGGCCCCTGAGATATGGTCACACACCCCAGCTTTGTTGTGGGAATGTTACTCCCCAAGTTCATTGATCAATAAAGGGTCAAGCCTGTGATTGAGCACTAGAGGTAAGTGGGTGTTCAGTTACTGGGCTAGGGTCACAGGTAGAGAGTGTGGAGAAGAAAAGACAGGGAGAGAAGAGGAAGCAGCCATGAGAAGAGATGGACCATGAGCACATGGCCGGGGGAAACAGCAAGTACCAAGGGACATATGGCTGGATGTAAGTTAGAATAACTCCAAAATCTGCCCAACCCAGGCTCACCGCTTGTAAATAAAATGCCTGGGTTGTGTGTCTTTTAAATGGGCTACAAACAGTCTCGACCCCCAGTTGAGAGTCAAGTGTTTTGTGAATATCTGCCCAAGAAACCATGCATTTCAAGTAGTGAAAGGCAGTGCAAGACCAAAGAATGTTTTCGAAACATTAAAGATTTGCAGTCCTGAAGATGTGCATGTGGCCAAACTGTGGTGGAGCAGTTGCCTGCAGACAGGTGTGTCCCTGTGCGGATAGACAGACAGACTTGCAGTCAAAGTAGTAACACAGTTTCTGCAGTGTGAGGTTCTTTGGCGTGTTTCCCTTTCTGGCTATATTTTGGGGAGCTGAGATACATTTACATGACTTTGCTACCTACGAGGCTTAGTACTTTTCAACTTTCCAGTGAAAAAGTAGACGGTAACTAGAACCTCTGCCTCGTGCAACACGAGGATCTGAACTGGAGAAGCCTCAGTTGCTAAAGAATGTGCTAAGATTTTAGAGCACGTTGATCTAGTGGGACAAAAGAGAACAGTGCCACAAATTGTGTCTACCTTCTCTAAATATATTTCTTTATAGGAATGATATATCTCCTGAGACATTAGAGTCTTAACTATGTAACAAATGTGATTTTAAGAAAAACATACTTATATTTATTAGTTTCAAGTATGTGTGGGTGAGGGTACTACATGAGTACAGGAGCCTAAAGAGGTCAGATTCCATGGACCTGTAGTTACAGACGATTGTGAGCTGCCTGAATTGGGTGCTGGGAACTGAACTCAGGTCCTCTGGAAGAGCAGTGGACCACTGAGCCATCTCACCAGCCCCCAACAAACATGAACTTTGAAAGAAACAGAACACTATATTATTGGGATCATTTCCGTGGTCCATTACAGCAATGTAGGTCACTGTTTAGACATATGCAGTATTTCTACCATGCGTTTATAGCTAGTTTGATTAAAAAACCATTACATCGACATACAAAGCACAACTCTACAAATATCATCTGTCATTTCCCCGCTACATAATCTATAAATGAAATCTTAATACCTGTTCAATAATAATAGTAAATAACATGCCACAATAATTCTGCAAAAATATGAGGTGAAATATAACTTATTTCTAGTCATGGAGCCAGAAGTCTGAGAACTAAGGCTCTCTGATGTAAGCAGGCTTGTGAGCCCTTTTGAGATTCCAGCCAGAAAAAGTTCATGCCCAGGACCATATCTGCAACTGCCTCAGAAGAGCTCCTCATCCGAGCTCGGCAGACCAGCGCGGGAGCTAGCATACGATTGTAACAAAAACACACACAAGCAAAACATTGTCTGCATTGAATCTCCACATGGCTATGGGTCAAGAGGTGGGAGGAGTGAATCAGAAAATGTTTAGGGCCAAGAGGATAATCTCTAAGGAAAGCTATGTGTTGCTTCTGGACACATTGTGATTAGAATAGCCTAGAGTTGATTACGCGGTGACATGGCCCCAGCCTGCTCGTCACCTGCGTGGGGTTTGTGTTGAGGTTTTGACCTGCATCCAGGAGTATCATAGTCTCATGGTTGATCAGCCCACAGGTACGTGTCAGCTGATGACGACTTGGGTCTTCCCTCACTCCTCTGGGATATCTGCTGGTCTTTGGGATTATATTTTGCATCATTCATCATGAATATGTAGTTCTAAAAAAAAAAACCACAAGAGGTCAATTGAAGAAAAAGGCCCATATTCATCTATAGCATGACTTACATATCATCTTTATCTGTCCTCTATCTTAGATATGGGTGATTTATAACAGTTTGTACTGTCATTAATCTACATCTTCCTCTTGGTTTACATTAGACACAATATTAATGCAAGAATTCTCCTCAGTGCAAGTGTTGGCAGGAGGTAAGATCGGAATGGGGTGGGGGATGAGGACGAGGAAGAGGATGAGGAGGACGAAGAGGACGAGGAGGAGAGGGGAAGTCAGATGAAGGTAAGGGCATCTGCTTCAAATCTTCTGTTGATACTTCTGCCCCTGGCTATAAAAGTGGACTTCCTCAGTCAGGGAGCGAGCCCATTTTCTAATTATAATTTTAGATGAAAGACAGAACTTATAAAATCTTGCATACAATTACTAACTTTATAAACACTTGCTAAACAACAAATGTGAATTAAAGGTTATAAATACATGATAGAATCATTTCAGGACAGACTTGAAAATAGAAAAAAAAAAGGGAAAAGAACCCAAGGATAATGCAAATTGGACCAATAATAGTTTTCATCTGCTGTCTCTTCTATTCCTTTGTAAAACTTTTTAATTTATGAAGAAAAAAGCTGAGAGAATCTCAGAGTGTCGTGGATTTGTTTCACACAGTGAAGAAGTGAGAACTGTGCATTGTCCCCAGCACATGAGTTTCAGAAAGCAACTGCTGTTTTTCTTTTGCAGAGATTCCAGAAGCAAGGCCCAGCAGCTGGTCTCCATGTGAACGCATGGTCTGAGCAGATGCAGGCATCATGGTTCCAGGCTTTCAGAGTAGCAATTGTTTTGAATTGAATCTGCTTCCAAGACGGTCTTGCTTACCAAACCACCAACTGTGTGATATGTACCTTCCTTAAGCTCATTTCCAAAGTAAACGCAGCATCGACTGACTGTATATCTTTCTAGAAATCACCATCTGGGCACTGTTTACTCCTTGATCTTACCATGGACAATAGTGAGGATAACCACAGTAGTACAATCCATTGGTCCCATGATGGCTTTTTTATTTCTCAGCTCCTGGTGAGTTTCCCATGCGACAATTTGATGTCAGACCCTCAGTGGTCACCAAAACTACCCTGAGCCTTTGAGTTTGTTATCTCACACCCAGGAAGAGTAAGATAACGCAGTCATGGAGTCCGTACAACAAGCAAAGTGATTAAGGGGAACTGAGAAAGGATTCTCAGGAGTGGGAGGGGATCCCCGTGAGAAAAGCAGCCGGGTTGCCCGGACCCACTGAGTTTTTAATGGATCTTACGGAAGAAAATGGATGGAGACCGAGGCACTCTCCATTGGGATTGGTTACTTGAGTTCATCTTAGATCAAGCCAGTGAGGAGATCCCAGGCTACATGCATACTCCCTTGACCAAATAGAGGTGCCCCAGTCAGGAGAGAGGTTCCAAGACTGGCTCATGGCCAGCATGGCCCACTGCCCTTGGGTTTAAAATGTAAAGGCTTTAGAAACTTATGGGAGGTGGTATGAGAGAAACAAAGCCCAAATTTAAGTAAAACAGATAATACTTTTTATTAACTATCAACCACATTGGCCTATGCTTAGGAACAGTTCTCGAGAGTAGACTTGGCTAGAGGTATAAAAAAACTAAAGTTTTAACAAATACTGACCACACATGGCAATGAGTTTTGTATCTGAGTTGATAGTCAGTTGGTCTGAGGGACAATTTTCTCCAGTATCCTGCATGAACATTGTAGACAATATTTTCCAGAAACAGATGGCAGACTATGGGCTGTAAGGACAGCACTGATATTATCTTCTCTCCACTTTCTCCTTCACCAACGAAACTGCCCTGACATAGAGCCAGGGCATGCCCTTGTCATTCATACCACACTGCAGTTGGTCCCATGTCACTCCAGCATGCCTTTGTCTCTGTGACTGTCTGTATTCTTGCTCTGGTCATAGAGAGAACATCTTCACCAACACCTCTTCCTGAAAGTGGAGTATAGATGGTTAGGATGATAAGAAAGGACAGGCCACTGACTGCAGCTGAGCTGTTTAACTGCATAAGCTGGAGAACATGCTCGGATCCGTCCCACTGTCACCGGCCCATAATGTCTGCAACCCCTTCTTAATGGATGATGAAACCAATGAGGTTGGGCATCAGGTGATGCCATGGCAGACTCTCCCCACCTTATGTTTCCATCTGCAGGAAATTCTAACATTCCTGACTGCTTTAAAGTGAACATCTGGGGACAACCGTTGGTTAGAATAAAGCCGTGCTTATTTCAAGGGCCTGCGTCCTGAGAAAATAGAGGGAGTTACCTTTTCCCCCAGAGAGTCAGTATTGCATAGTACAGTCTTCGTCATTTGGGGCATGAGCTTTTTCCCCTAACAGGAACGTTGCAATTTACTTTAACTGTGTCAGGCTAGGCCCTGTGATTCTGTAGATAAAGTACTCTCCAGGGTCAACCTCAGGGCACTCCTAAATACTGTGCATCCGCGAAGTTCAGAAGTACAGAATAAGGAAGCCTCGCTTACCTACGCTGTGTTTACTAAGGAAAGACTTTCCGTCAGGTAACTTCTTCAGCATTTTGGTGAAACCTCAATTTTCTTCAGAATGTCCAATGCCACCAAGTGCAGCTCCCAAAGGAGTTACCACTGGTATATTCCTGCCTGCCATTATTTGACTGTTTGTCACTTTTGAGCTCTTTCGAACCCTGGCATCTGAAAACTCCTTATTCCCTGGAGCTGGAGTCTAAGGCCTTTCACCAGGGCATAATCAGTGGTTTAGTCATAATTTTTATTTCAAAGAAACACAGACTAGCAAGGAAGCACATTGATTTCTTTATTAAATCATAGCCGTTAAAACTTTAAGGTCCTACAATTATTATGTCCTTAGGCTGCCACACTCAGGGAGCAGGGGTATGAAAGTATGTCCCCACTCAGGTCAGCCCACAGGAGTCTCCTCACATCTAGTGCTGCCTCATTCTCTCCTCCACCTCACGTGGGGGTGGCCACTTCTGCCTGCCAGGTACATACTTACTCTTTGTAACACACTCAACATACTCTACAACTAGGGCAGCATTTTATGATGGGCACTTTTTTAAAAGGAGATTCAGCATACAAGTGAATGAAAGAATCTGAACCATAAAATCTGCTGAGGCAGGAGGATCATAAGCTCAAGGCCACCTTGAGCTAAAAACATTAAATTCTGTCCCAAAAAGAAAAACTGCTTGGAAAAACCATGGCCTGCTGCACAGTATGTCTTCAAGTGAAAATATGTGAATATGTGCCTTTTATACTATCTGTCTCTCTGTCTGTCTGTCTCTGTCTTTGTTTGTCTCTGTCTGTCTCTCTGTCTCTCTGTCTCTCTGTTCTCTCTCTCTCTCTCTCTCTCTCTCTCTCTGTGTGTGTGTGTGTGTGTGTGTGTGTGTGTGTGTGTGTGTGTGTGTGTTGTGTTCTCTTCCCTTATATGCACATACACTCTCCCTACCACTATGGTGACACTTGCTGGGTCGTCTTCAGTATTCGTCACCACACTGACCTGATGCACAGCTGAGATGATCTCAAGACCTTCAGCTTACAAGACTGTGATCTAGATAAACTTATCTCTATAATACAGTTGCCCTCTGGGATTTCATTGCAGTAAAGGAAAATTGACTAATACGGGGGCATGGTAGTTGGAGACAGAAAATAGAACCTAATTTGCCACTGATATACTTAATGGTTAGGTTTTTTGAGTATAGACTGAGTTAAAAAGGGAATAACTTTTCTCCCTTGAGCTTGAGTGGAAATTCACATTCTTAGTTCGAAGAAAGGGGCACCCTGGGAAATCTGGCCAATGGCCTTTGTAAGTTTCCCCAGTGTTCTTCCCATAAGCCACACTTCTCTTTGTCCTACCACGCTCTCCACTTATCACATCTAGGGCAGAAATTCCAAATGAAGACCCCAGTGTCATAGATAGCATGCTCTGTACATGTGTGTCCTTCTCTGTTGCTAACCTGTCCTTTGGCACAGGAACTCAAGGAAAATGTGCTTCTCTCGCTCTCTCTCTGTCTCTCTCTCTCTCTCTCTGTCTCACTCTCTCTGTCTGTCTCTGTCTATCTGTCTCTCTCTCTCTGTCTGCCTCTGTCTGTCTGTCTCTATCTGTCTTTGTCTTTCTCTGTCTCTTTGTCTCTCTCTGTCTCTTTCTGTCTCTGCCCTTATCTCTCTGTCTCTCTCTCTCTGTGTCTCTCTCTGTGTCTCTGTCTCTCTCTCTGTCTCTCTCTCTCTCTCTCTCTCTCTCTCTCTCTCTCTCTCTCTCTCTCTCTCTCTCTCTCTCTCATAGGCCCAAACTACCCCTCACCCAGCACCCAAACATAATGTCCTTTATATTTTTTTAGTATGACCTGTATTTATTGCTAGCATCTGCCCATGCTCTGGAAAGAGTGCTATATTTAGTCTCTTCGCCCTCTTTGCTCTTTCTTTATAGGGTTGGAAACAAAGCTTACGTCAACACTCTGCCTGTCCGCTGACACTAGCAGTAGTGCATCCATCTTTCCTGAGTGAAGACCCTTTGGTTTTTCACTAAATCCCTCTGGGTCTTCTTGGTCTCCCCCAAAATGTTTGCTCAGAAAATGGGTTAAGGTTTTTATGGTTGGTTAAATAACAAACACTGATCTTATATATGCTGATGAACTCAAGCTTCCTAGAGGAGCTAGAATTGGGGTGAATTGGATGTGTTTGTGGGAAGCCACATGTAGAGAAGGAGTGTGCAGATCGGGAAGAAAGTCCTTGGGCATTCTAATGCTGTACATTGAATTATAATCCTATAATCCTAATTTCCCTTCCCACTATGTGGCATAGATTTCATTTGATACACATGTGAACATGTGTGGGGCTCAGTTGTTAAATCTCCCCATTTCCTGCTGCAGCTTGCCTCAGCCTGCTGATTGAGTGAGAGACAAATGCTATTATCTTATTAGTATTAAGGGCACCTATTGCTTAGCTTTGAGTTTTGCCTTTCTCTAGGATGACCTGATCCTCACTGAGCTACTGTTAGCCTCTCCTCCAGACCCTCTACCTGCATTAAGTCCTCTGCTTAATGAGATCATATGCACTGAAGTGTGTCATGTGTAAAATCCATGAATGCATAGTATAATGTACACATGTGCTTATATATTTTTACTTATTTAAAATAAAAAAAGTCCTAGATGGTTCAAAAATAAAATGTTTGAACATTGGTTTCACACAGAGATGTGGGTTTTTTGGGAAACATCAAAACATCAAACATAGTAATATATCATAACTCATCATTGAGTGATGAATATCATTTTCTAAATCTCTTTGATAAAAATATCTGAAGGGATTAAAGTTCCGAGCACCATATTTCAGGAAAGCTACCTCTGTGGCGCCAGACTTTCATCTGCGTAGCATGAAGGAAACTCTCAGTGTGAGGGACATTGAGGAGACACAGGACTGGAGAGGAAAACGACAGATCAGCAATGTCTACTCACTAAGTTACGACAAGTCAGAGCGAGCGTACAAACCAGTCCTTTGATGGTTCCTGGCTGCCTGGCTGTTCTCACAGTGTACATTCTTGTATGTGTGTGTTTGTCTTTGTTGTTGTTGTATTCTAATCCTCTGCCATCTTTATTGTCGAATTTTACCTGAACACTGGCCACCCAGTGTAAGGTAAATATGCTAATATTCCAAGCTTAATAATTGTCAGGCCTGACCATCCTTCACTGCCAATGAGATTAAACAGGCTGCACACTTCAGCACCTGCCTGCTAGCCCAACACTAAGGAGGCTGAGTGAGGAGGATCATGAACTTGAGGTGAGCCTGGGCTACCCGGCAAAGCACTGTCAGAACCAACAAACAAAGTGGGAAATAATTTAGTTCCCTAATTTTATAAATTAGTATAAAAGCTGCCATTGAAAACTATATTTTCTATCAAATGATTCTTAATTTAACTGAAGAGTGTAAAAGTGGGTTTCTTTAAAGGATTAAATAATTTAACATTGATCTCCCCATGTTTTACGTTAAGGGAATTAGCAGGCAAGCATTAAGCGTGCACATTGGAATCTGGGGTGACGGGAATGAATGGAGAACAGCTGGAGATGTCATTAGCAGGTGCTTGCTTAGCTGCACTCTCCAGAATCCAGACATTACACCCTCCCAGCTTCCAGCCATCCGTACATACATTTCCACCAGGAGCAACTTTTTCTTCTTCATGGAGCACGCCTCTGCAGGTGAGCAACCTTCCCAGCAACTCCTAATTGTGCCTATGACTCAAAGTTGCTCTTGTGGCTATGCCCGCAGCGGTGTGAAGCAAATTCCCATAGAATATTGCCACATGCTAATATTGGGACATTTAAAGAGAGAGAAAAAGAAGAAAGACTAAGCCAAAGAGGCATATCGATTACTGTTGTGTTTAGTACTGATATGCTAACGCACACTTGATACATTCTCCATATTTGTGTAATAGTGATTGTAATATCAGGTTTTGCACTAATTTACGGTTTGGACAGTGTACAAAGCACGTGTGCACTATCATTTGAAGCATGTGGGACTAGAGAGCAATCCTCTGAGTGAATAAACAGAAAAAAAATGGGTGAAATTAAGACTGGTCTGAGCACCATCAATGTCTTTGTTTATATGTGTAAGTGTATAGTGTACGTTTCAGAAGGAAAGGTTAGAAACTGAAAAGTTAGAATTAACTGCAGTAAATAAAAATGATAGATGAGAAATTCACATTCAAATATGTGGCTCACGGGGGACTGTCGTCCTCAGCCAGCACTGGTTTCCGCACAAACAGTGCAACAGTGACCCCACTAGGCACACTTTCTCTTCCTTTTCTACCTTTCAAGGTGAACAGAAGGAAGTGATGCAGGCAATTAGGCAAAATAGGGGTGTTTAGGGTGTGTCCGGGAGTGAGCCGAGATCTTAGTGATATCATTTTAGTGCCAATGCAAATGATCTAAATTATTGAATCGGAGTAATCTAAATTACCGAAGGACTAGCCAGATCTCTGCTGTCCCTGATACCGGCGTAAAGTTGTCTTTAATTAAATGTACTTGAAATAATCCAAAGTAAACCCGGGAGAGAGAGAGAATAAAACAAATCCATTAAGGAGGTTGCATTTCCGAGGTCGAACCACTAGAGGGCAGGAGAGCTCTGCTACTTCTGTTTTGCAACAGTCCCCTGGCCACCGAGCCCCTCACCACTTACCCCTGCCTGGTCCACACCCCCTGACTGGTTAAATGGTTTCTGCAGGAAAGGTCTCCATTCTGGCTTCTAAAGTACCAATCTGTTACAGTTCCCCAGAGACTTGTACAGAAACAGAAAGCAAGTATGTTCCATACAGATTACATTGTTTCTGGTTCTGGGGAACTTTGCTTTTTGCTCTGGAGAAAAAAGGATAAAGCCACAGACTTACATGTTTTTGTTTTGTTTTGCCTTTTTTTTTTTTTTGTTTTGCTTTTAAATAGACTCACCAAATCAGCTGATTCTTTAAAAAATACCTTCTTTATGAAAATCTAATTTAAAATGGGACAATTTTAAAGACAATTTTAAAATGTAGCTAATTATATCCCAAACTAAAAAGATATCCACACTAAGTGCCAGAAGCAAGGCCTTTTATTAATATCACTACTTCTTCACAGAATTTTAAAATTACTTTAAAAATATATTTCATACTTTTCTCCCCACCGCACCCCACCGCCCCCACCACCCCTGCTCTCTCAATAAAGCTTTTATTCCGATAGAGTGAAAGATTTGGTTGAGTTTTTTCTGACTTAGGTTGAAGTCCGTTTGAGTGCGCTGCTTCGGTGCTTTAGTGGAAAGGATTCAGCGAAGCCTGTCTCCCTCTCTCACGTCCTTCAGCATCCTTTTTGGTTAGGTTTCATCTTTAGAACAAACAGAAGTAAGCTTACCTGGCATCTTTGGCTCGGGACTCTTGGAATTACATTTCTATAGTCAAACGAACCTCCTAACTTTCCTTGCTGTAGAAGAGTATGGTTTGAGGAACATTTTTTTCTTCTGGAGAACATGCACATAAAGCTACACATACTCTAGCTCTTAAGGTCACCAAAGTAGACTTCGTTTTGTTTAATGGCAATTTGTATCCATTGACCATGGGAAAGTCTGAAAACTAAGGCATATTACCCTTAGATAAGAGCCAAAAGTCACTAAATTAATAAATATTAATAAATTAATAAATATAGGTATTATTAACACTCCTGGTATCTGCCTAGTTTTTGTTAAAGTCTCCCCCCTTCACAGAAGCTTTCTGACACTTTACAGTAAGTAGGTTTTTAAGCCGAGATGGCTAACGCTGTACTGTGACAAACAGTGCTGGCAATTTCTAGCAAAAACAAGGCATTTCTGCAGAATCCTTGTGTGTTTTCTCCCAATTTTTCGTTGGTAGCTTCTGTCCTTCAGGGAGGGATTAAAACTTTGCTGGGCGTAGATGGAGCCCAGGGCAACTTCCCAGAAGGCTTTGCTGAAGCCCCACTTGAAGCTTAGGACTCCCGGCTCAGCTTAGCTTTCCCGTAGTGTGTAGGTCAACTATTACTCACGGTGGTTCAGTCTACACTGATCTTTGGGGAACCGCAAGAACCCAGTAGTAAAACAGAAAACAAACAAAGCAAAAGCAAAACAAACAAAAACACCCGCCCCCCCTCCGCTGCACCTAAAGGAAAGTCCTTGCAAGGCCACCACCAGCCACGCTTCCTACTGTCGTGGAATCTGCTTTGGCTGGCAGTCTGTGTTAACCGCAAAGACGGTATCTTTATTTCCTTGGAGCAAAAGAAAAAACCTCGTGAGCCTTGGAACGGTCCTTGAAGTCCTGCATTTGCCTCATGGCTTTTTTCAAACGGAAACCTGTCCCAACTCCTGTTCAGTCAGCTACTGACTCCCCCAGTGACTTTCTGTGAGGAACAGCACTCTTCTGGAGTAGCCGATTCTCTCCTTTGGATAGGATTTTAAGTAAAAGAGATCATTTGACAATGTTAAGCTTGAAATGTAGTGACCTTAGTTAATCTATTATTAATCCACTTCAGGTAACACTCCAGTATGAGCTGTCAAGGTTCCCTCTATTGGACACGAGGCCCACCCTGCCTGGAAAATAAAAGTCATTTAAATCCTTCTAATGGGGTACTGTCTCTCTTTAGTCTATATGTGGGTGGGGGTGGGGGTGTCAGCGTTTTAACCTTTTGTTGTTGTTGTTAAAAGCTCTGGTTTCTTAATTCAGCCATCACTTATTCAGCACGTGTCACGCACTGGTCCTGCATATACATTTTGAGTATGGATATCCAAAACACTGGGGATAACCACCTCCGTCCATCCATCTTGATCTATTTAAATTGAGAGGCAAGAGCCTCAGTGTAAATAGAACAGGGTGACAAAGCCCTATCTTTCAAAGTTAATAAACACTTCTATTTTGGGTAAAAGTATAGTTGAAGTTTCAAGGCTGGTGGAGGGGGTAGCAGTAAACTAAAAAAGAGTTTGAAGCAGAAGTCACATTGGTAATGACAATGACAGGTACCCCCTAATGGAGTGTTCTGTCTCCAGACCTCTACCCTGATCTCAGTTTTAACAAGATATCCGTTCTGCAGAGCCTTTACACAGGAGATCTGCCACAGGATCCTGCCCAAGTGTCAGGCACACTGTAGCATTTTACAGAGCTGCAAAACAAGTTCAGACAACCTAGATCTTTATCTGCTTTGCTGAAAGGGGCTGGTTACATTTTAATCTCGGTTATATAAATGTTTGTTTTGAAAGCAAGCTGGCACATCTCAAACCCCTTCCTTTGATTTCCAGTAAATAACCTCTCCCTTTCCCTCTCTCCTTTCCTCTCCACTCCCTTCCTCATAAAAAGCCACGTGATATAGAAAATTAAATATATCAAATGATGTAAATTATTGAGTATGTATTCTTTCTGCTTGTGATTAGATGTGCTGTTTAGATAGTTTGTGATGTCAGCCAATTATAGTCTAGACTGTTTTTTTTTTTGCAAGTGTGTTGTGTGTTCACTGCATGCATGCATGTGCGAGTGTGTGCACACATGCTCGCAAGTGTAGATCAGAAGCTACAGATTGGTAGCAGTGACTTTCTCCATTCCTCCCCACTTGATTAGTTGAGTCATAATTTTTCAGTGAACCCAACTAGCTCACCATGTCACTTGTCTCTGTCCTCAGAGTATTGGGATTGCGGGCAGCCACAGAGCCTGCATAGCGTTTATGTGGGTTCCAAATTCCCGTCCTCACGCTAGCACAGGCAATGCTTTATCTGTGGAGTCCTGTCGCCAGCTGTAGTCTGGAATCCCTAAACATCAACTTGAGTAAGCTTAATTTATATTCAGTCAGATATACCCCATACCCCTTTTGACTATGTCCATTTTCTGTCATGAAGGCCCCTTGTCACCTGGAAGCTATGCTGTTTTCTAACACTATAGATAAAATTTCCTTATTAGAAATTCTTAGCAATTAAATCACAAAGCATGTTTTTCTATATTGGTTTCTTTTGTTGTCCAATGTGTGGGAGATTGTCTACATTGTGTGTTTATCCCGCTCCTGAGTAGCATTCCTTTGTGAAAATATTCAGTTTAATTACAATGTATCTTTGTTTCAAGTGTCCAGTTACCATGAATGTACCTATTAACAATGCATGAGAGTTTTCTTATCAATGTAGCACATACTTCTCTTTAGAGGAATATAGTAAGATTGCTATGTGGGAATGAAGTACATCCTTGACCTGTGAGACAGTTTGCCCTTTCAGTAGCACCTGTACACCCTTAAATTCCAACCGACAAAGGCTGATGGCTTCAGTGTCCTATCAGCATTTGGTGAGGTCTGTCTTCTGAGTTCAGTTATCCCAATGGGTACGTAGTGGCTTCTATCACATCTGATAATGACCAACGGTTGTGCCTGTGGCTATCTCTATAGCGATCTTGGTTAAGCTCTCCATATACCTTATACCCTTTAAAAACAAATTGTCGTGATTATTATATATATGGGGAGGGAGGAGAAAGAGGGAGAGAGATTGTGTGTCTATTTCCTTGTGGTTTATCAGTTTCTCTTTTTGTTTCCATTTTTTTAAAAAAATAGTATTTATTTTTATGCTATGTGTATGAGTGCATTGCCTACATGTATGTACATGTACCACAAGAGTGTCTGGTGCCTGTGGAGGCCAGATGAGGGTTAAGAATTAAAGATTGTTGTTAGCTCCCTCGTGGGTACTGGTAACTGAAAATTGATCCTCTCTGTTATGAAATATAAATGCAATGACAGCAGTACAGAGGTACCTTGTGGACCCATGACAAAGTGTCTCCCTGAGAAATTATACCATGCAACAGACCTGGTAAAAGAGGGGTTTATTTGGGAAAGGTGGGGGAGGGGATACTTGGAGAAAGGGTAGGGGACATAAAGACAGGAGCAGAGCTATGAGGGCAGAAAAGGGGGCATAGAAGGACAAAAATTGAGAAAGAGGGGAAGATAGGCCAATTAGGAACACATGGAAATAGAGAGAGAGGGGGAAAGAGGACAAGAGAGGGGCTTGGGGAGAGAAGGAGGGCTGGGGTAACAAGCAATCTGCCTTATATGCTGCCTTACCTGGCTTGTTCCTGGTAGGTGGTGAGTGATGATGCAGGCCCAGGTCCCTCGGAGGGGTCTAGCAGAATCCTCTGTTACCCAACATTCCTCTGCCACCAAACCCAGTCACTGTTGCTGATGGCCAAGAAGTGCTTGCTGACAGGAGTCTGACATGGATGTGTCCTGAGAGGCTCTGGCAGAGCCTTACTGATACAGATGAGGATGCTTGCAGCTAACCATCAGACTGAACACAGGGACCCCAGTGGAGGAGTTAAAGAAAGGACTGAAGGAGCTGAAGGGGTTTGCAACTCCATAGGAAGAACAATATCAACCAACCAGACCCCCCAGAGCCAGGGACTACACCACCAACCAAAGAATACATACGAAGAGACTGATGGCTCCAGGCACATATATAGCAGAGGATGACATTGTCTGGCATCAATAGGAAAAGAAGTCCTTGGTCCTGTGAAAGCTTGTTTCCCCAGCGTAGGGGAATGCCAGGAAATTGAGGTGGGAGTGGGTGGGAGTGGGAGCATCTTCATAGAGGCCAGGGAAAGGGGACGAGGTTTAGAAGGGAGGAGGGGATAACATTTAAAATATAAATACATAAAATATCCAATAAAAAATAAATCAAAAATAAAAAATGAGGAACTAGGAAGAGGTAATTGTGGGGCAGGAGTAAGAGTTACTTTTTGCTGACTTTCTGTCTTCGAGAAACCTAAGAAAATTGGGATGCCGATCAACTTCTGGGAGAGCTGGCTTTTTCATGGCTGTCCAGGATCTGTGGAACCATCTGTGGCTAGGAGCGTGCAGGCCCAGTAGAGGATTCTGGGAGGCAGACTGTAGCACCTGTGGGTAGCTTTCCTGACGCTGTTCTGGATGCAGATTTTGAGTAACCTCCTGGACTTGCCAGGATGCTGAAACACAAACACACATTGGAGGGAGAAAATAAAGTTAAGTAGTTTAGGGAGAAAAAACGTCCTTAGGAGTACATTTGAAACCTTCAGATGCATGGTCTTAGTAGTTGAGGACAGGGGGTCCCAGAACTGAGGAATGTGGAAGGAATCCCATCCTCTGGCATAGGTAACAGGTGGGAAAGCTAGGCTATTGATTGACTGAGGTACTTATCGGGACAAAGTATATTTGACCCATGGGAGATTGATCAGAGTGGGTTTCCTGAAGCTTACAATTATCTTTTCAAGTTTACAAAAATAGGTGTTAAATTGTAGTCTGTATTGAACTCCACATTGTAGAAAAGGGTAGTAGATAGCATATTTGTGTCACAGTCGAGGTATGGTAAACAATTTTTGTTAAAAGTGTGGGCAGTCACTAAAGTGAGCTCAGGGAAGACATACAGCTTTCATGGAACAGAAGGGTCAAGAGGAGCATTTTTATCTCCATCTGGAAGACTGGATGCACACAAATTTAGCATAGTGAGGAACGCCTTTAAGTCCATAGTTAAAAGACAACCAAAGGGAGCTTAAAATCTTCAACTTGTGACTATGATAGTGGATCATAGAGTGGAATGCTTTACAGTGGGCTAATAGTTATCAGAACTCCATTGATTAATGTTAGAACTCTGAAGTCTTAATTAAACACTCTCCAAGAGCAACAAGTGCTCTTAAACAGCCCAACTTGGTGTTTTCTCGAAACAAGGTCTAACCGTATGTCCCAGCCTAGCAGGGAACTCCTGAGCATCAGCCTCTTGAGTCAGAGTGACAGGCCTGTGTCACAGCTGTCTGCTCCTTCATCGGTGTCTTCGAGGCTGGAGATTGACTTTGGAAGACTGGCTATTGCTCTGTTCTTTCATGGATCATTAAGTTGAAGACCCTCTAAACAAATCCTGACCTACATCTAATTTGCAACATTTTCTTCTAAAATGTCAGCAGTTTTTTTTTAGTTGTAGCCATGAAATTCGTGTTGAGCAGCCTCTGTGTGTGCTGTGAGGTATACATCCAAGTGTTTACTGCGTATGTGATGTTCGTAGAAGTCAATCACACTAGTGTCCTTACTAAGAAAGCTGTCCTTTCTCTACGGCTTTGCTTTTTATCTTTGAGAACATTCATTTATCCACATAGCTGCAAAATTACTTCTCCCCTTTTGTTTCCTTCTTCTGTCTTAATGTTCTAATGCACCACCTCAGTTATTTGCAGGCTACACTTTAAAATGTGCAGCGTAAGTCTGCGCTTGCCCTCAATGTACAAAGTGTTCGTTTTGACTGCTTTCGTTCCTGCTCTGTTTCATCTAAGTTGTCGGCTCCGCTTTTCAAATTCTACCAAACAATCCTGTACATATTTAGGATGGAATGGTGTTGAGTGTGGCAGTCAGTTTGGAGCAAGAGCCATGGTAACAGGGTGAGCCCTTCAGTACCGTGAGGTTCACTTAGTCACTCATTGATTCTATTGCTTTCGCAAGCTCAGTTATGGCAAGAATGTTATTGTTTGTTCTGTCTCTGTCTCCAAGGGGTTTACTGACTTTTTCCTCTCTCAATTCCCCAGTTCCAGGTTTTATTCTAAGGTCTTTCACGTCTTTGGAGTTGGTTTTGCACAGGATGAGAGATAGGGACTTAGTTTGACTCTTCTCTGTGTGCATATCCAATTTTCTCAGCACCATTGATAAAACAAACAAACAAACAAACAAACAAAAGACTCTACTTCTTCTCCAATGTACATTTTTGCTGTGTGGGTGTATGTCTGGGTATTCCATTCAATTTCATGGATCCACACATATATCTAGTGTTGTGGTAATAATACCATGGTGTTACGGTGGCTCTGTGGTATAACTTGAAATTGGGAATAACAAAACTTCTGGTATTGGTCTCTGCTCAGCTGTGCTTCCATATACATCTTAAGAATTTAAAGATCTCTTTTCATGGAGAATGGCATTGTATGGATACCAAGGGAAGTCATGCTGGTACTTTTGGTACTTTGGTATGATAGCCCTTCTCATAATATTAATTCTTGTGATCCATCAGCGTGGAGGGCCCTTCCATCATCTAGTATCTTCCTCAGTTTTTATTTTTATTTTTATTTTTGTTTTAAATGTTCATTGTAGAGTTCTTTTATTTCCAAGGTTAGGTTTCTTCTAATGTAGTTTTCATTTTGTTATGCTTTGGGCAATGGTGGAAGGGAGATTTTCCAGAACGTCTTTCTTGATCTTCATAGATAGGCAGGCTATTGCTTTTTCTGTGTTTATTTCTGTGCTTCCAGGTTACAGAATTTATTAGTTCTCAGAGTTTTCTATTGGAGTCTTTATGAGTCATATAGAGAATCATATTATCTGCACATAAAGTTAAGTTAATCTTCCCTTCCTTTTTATTCTATTATTTTCATTGTTCACTGTTCTAGCTAAGACCAGATACTATATTGAATAAGAGTAAACAACTAAAAAGAGTTTGTGTCTTGTTCCTGATTATAATTTAAATGATTTCAGTTTTTGCCCCATTTTGTATAATATTGATTGTAGATTTGTTGTATATAGTCTTCATTAAGCTGAAATATGTTCCTTCTATTCCATGTCTGTTTCTGGCTTTTATAATGAAGAAATGTTAGATTTTGTGAAAAAAATAGAAAAATAGAACCTATTATGATGGGCATGTGAATTTTGTCTTTAACCCATTTTATGTCTTTGGCCTGAAGCTCATCTTCTTCTATCTTTACGTTACATAAATTTGATCTTTTAATGGTGCCCTGTAGAACTCACATATGTGCACCATTCACAGTTTCTTTGTTAATGTCTCAGAACTCCAATTTGCCTATCTTGTCTTCTATCCATGATATTCTGTCTCCTACTTATCTATTCTATTGGTAAGGAATAATACTCAATTTTTTTTTTACTTACTGAATTCTTCACTTCTTTGATTTTTCCCCAATATGTTTATATCTTCAATAATTTCTGATTCATACCCTATATTAACGTTTTTATTTCATTCAAATATTTATTTGGATATTCTTTGATTTCTTTGATCATCTTTATCACCATTCTTTTAAATTATCGTTTATGATTTCATACAGTTCATTCTCCTAAACCACCACCATTGTAGAACTAGCATTGGAGATGAGTTATGCTGGTTTGGGTTTTTTTTTTTTTTTCTGTTTCTTATATACTTAGCTGAAAATTTTTTGTTGTTGTTTTGTTTGTAATCAGCTACGTTTTCTCAGCTGATGTATTGACAATGTTCAAGTGGGGATAAGTGGGCCTTGGTCCACAAGCTCAGGGTGCCCCGCAGGACACCTGTATTTGTCCCAGAGTAGAATTTTCACTGCAGAAATAATCAAGGTTGCTGGATAGGACCACAGTGCAAATGCTGTATTAGTCAGTTGAAAACAAGCAGCGAGGGCTGGGGAAATGGCTCAAAGCCTAAGAACACTGGCTGTTCTTCCAGAGGTCCTGCGTTCAATTCCCAGCAACCGTATGGTTGTTCACAACCATTTGTAATGGGATCCTATGCCATCTTCTGGTGTGTCTGAAGACAGCTACAGTGTAAACATATAAAATAAAGAAATAAATCTTTTTTTAAAAAAAGCAAGCAGTGAGCCACATCATTTCAATAAGTAGCAGTTAGAACATGAACCAAGGTGAATAGTAATGTGTTTACTAGGAGCAAATTAGCAGTGGAAGGGCGTAGGTAAGTACAGAGGAATTTTTATAGTTCTGTACATTTTATATATTTGTATATTCACAGCAAATGTACTTTTATTCAGCTCAGATGTAATTGCTTCTTCATTCCATGTGTTATTTTACATCAAAATATCCTGTGATTGCCCCTGATCATTCTGTTTACTTCTAATCTAATTCCACTTTGGAAGATTACATTCTTTGGCCAACTTGTAAATATTTTTAGAGTTTTAGAAACTTGTTTCAAGTTCCATTTTGGGTAATGTTTGAGTGCAACAGAAATGGATATGTATTTTATTCTTGTGTCAGTGATCTAAGAATGCCAATTAGATCAAGTAGGCCGATATTCTGTGTTATTACTGATGTCTTTTTACATAGTACATCACTTTAAATACTGTTAGACTTATTACATGCATGATTTCTTTTGTATTTCAATGATCTTTTTATGTGTTTTGAAGCTATACTTTCAGCACATAAATATTTAGGAAGTCTATGTCCTTTTATAAATTATTCCTTTTACTTTTACAATTCATTGGCTTTTTGTTTTTTGTTTCTTATTATTTTATTTATGTACCTTCCAATCGTTGCCACTTCCCTCTTGGTCCCCCCGTCATAGTTTCTCATCCCATTCCTCCTCCCCATTGCCTCCAAGAGGGTGCTCCCACCACCAGACCTCCCCTTTTCAGGGGCCTCAAGTCTCTGGAGGATTAACAGCATATTCTCTCACTGAGGCCTGACCACGTAGACCTCTGCTATATTTGTGCCGGGGACCTTGGACCAGCCTGTGTATGATCCTGGTTGGTGACTCAGTCTCTAGGGTCTCCCTGGGTCTGGGTAAACTGACACTGCTGATCTTCCTATGAGGTCACTCTCCCCTCAGCTTCCTCCATCCTCCCCTAATTCAACCATAGTGGTCCCTGACTCCAGCTCAATGGCTGGGTGTTAATATCTGCTTCTGTTTCAGTCAGCTGCTGGTAGGGCCTCTCAGAGGACAGCCATGCCAGGATCCCGTCTGTGAGTACACCATAGCATTAGTAATAGTGTCAGGCCTTGGGGCCTCCCCATGGGATGGATCCCCTTTCCCTCAGTCTCTTCCGAGTTTTTGTCCCTGCAGTTCTTTTACACAGTAACAGTTGTGGCTCAGAAATTTTGACAGTGGGTTAATTACCTGTCTATCTACTGACAGTGGACTTTTCAAGTTCCCTCTCCCCAATGTTGGGTATTTTTGGCTAAGGTTACCCCCTTGAGTCCTTAGAGGATCTCACCTCCTGGGTCTCTGGTACTTTCTCAAGGGTCCCCTCTCCCTCATCCTCTCCCTCAGGCTGCTTATTTCCATTCATTCTGTTGGCCCTCTGGGCTTCCTTCCTGTCCACCACCCCCATACCTGACCCTGTTCCCCTTTTCCCTCTCCCTCCCCTCTCCCACCTAGGTTCCTCCCTCCCTCTGCCTCCTGTGATTATTTCTTTTGCCTTTCTAAGTTGAATTGAAACATTTCAGCTAAAGGCCTCACTTGGGCCTCTCTGCTTGTTACACGTCTGTGGGTTGCATCCTAGGTATTCTAGGATTTGGTTAATATCCACTTATCAGTGAGTATATACCATGCATGTTCTTTTGTTTCTGTGTTAGCTCAGGATGGTAGCTTCTAGTTCCATCCGTTTGCCTGCAAAATTCATGATGTCCTTGTTTTTAATATCTGAATAGTGTTCCATTTTGCAAAGAAACCACATTTTCTGTATCCATTCTTCAGTCAAGGGACATCAGGGTTGTTTCCAGCTTCTTCTATAAACATGGTGGAACATGTGTCCTTATGGTATGGTGGGACATCTTTTGCGTATATGCCCAGGCATAGTATAGCTGGGTTTTAAGGTAGAACTATTTCCAATTTTCTGAGGAACCTCCAAATTGACTGCCAGAGTGGTTGCACCAGTTTCCAATCCCACCAGCATGAGGGAGTGTTCCTCTTTCTCCACACCTTCACCAGCATCTGCTGTGACTTGAATTTTTTTATCTTAGCCATTTTGATTGGTGTGAGGTGGAATCTCAGAGTCATTTGATTTGCATTTCTCTGATGACTAAGGATATTGAACATGTATTTAGACCCCTCAGGACCATTCTATATTCCTCAGTTGGGAATTCTTTGTTTAGCTCTGTATCCCATTTTTAATAGTGTTATTTGATTCTAACTTCTTGAGTTCTTAGCCCTCTATCTGACGTAGGATTGGTAAAGATTTTTCCCCAATCTGTTAGTTGCCATTTTGTCCTATAGACAGTGACCTTTGAACATTTCTGTAAGTGTTTCTCAGCTATTCAAGATTTTTCTGTTCTGAATTCTCTGTTTAGCTTGTACCCCATCTGTTAATTGGGTTATTTGGTGCTTTAAAGGTTAACTTCTTGAGTTCTTTATGTATTTTGGATATTATCCCTCTGTAAAATGTGGGGTTAGTGAATATTCTTTCCAAATCTATAGTTTGCTCTTTAGTTTTATTGACAGAGTTCTTTGCCTTAGAGAACCTTTTCAGTTTCATGAGGTCCCATTCATCAATTCTTGATCTTAGACCCTGAGATATTGGTGTTCTGTTCAGAGTATAATCTTCTTTGCCAATGAGTTTGACTTCTTTTCTGCCCCAGCCGGCAGGGCAGTCAGTGGAGGTTGGGGACCACGTAGGAGAGAATGGGGGACAAGAGACATGAAGAAGGACGCCAAGACAAGAGTCTGATCAAGGTGACAATTTTAATTTTTCCCAAGGCTGAATTTATACCATAGCAGGGGTAACAGAGGGAGGGGGGAAGTGGGAAACATTTAGGAAGGCCAAGGACACAGTGCTCTTGTGGTCAGCTGCTGTCAACAGGATGTTAGGAAGGTCATAAGTTTGTCATATCACTAGGCAACCTGACCACTAGATTTGTTTAGTCTTCTGCTGCTGGCTGGGGATTTTCCATGAACCCAGTCATACCTCACTCTATAATATTAACACCAATAATGGAGGGTTTTAAGGGCATTACTCCCAACACTTTCCCAGTTTCTCTTCTATTAGATTAACTGTATCTGGTTTTATGTTGAGGTCCTTGATCCACTTGGACTTAAGCTTTGTGCAGGGTGATAAATATGGATCTATTTTCATTCTCCTACATACAGGCCATCAGTTAGATCAGCACCATCCTCCTTTTGCCTTTATTTCTTATAATTTTACTTCATTTCTGTTTTAGTTATTATAAGCTACCATTATAAAAATAATATAAACAAAATAATGAACAAATAGGAATCTACTTGCCTCATTTACATAATCTGGAAAGTTCAATATCACCATGTACACAAGTTTTGTACTTGATGAGTAGAATCTGCTTTGTAGATGGTATTTTCTATGATTCTTCAAATGGAAGAACATCATGTTTTGTTTGGTCTTTATAAGATTACTAAGCACATTCACAAGGCCTTTTCTCTTATGACTCAATATTCTTCTACAACTTTAAAAGTGAAAATTTAAAACATTGATTTTGAGAGTCACAAATGTTCAGACAGCAGTCACTATGCATTTGCCCCATATAACTACCTCTTTTGGTAATTTATAGTGTTTCTCATTAACCCATTGTTCTAGGATTTCGATTGCTATGACGACACACCATACCCACAGAAGCTTTTATAAAGGATAACATTTAATTGAGGCTAGGTTACAACTTTAGAAATACAGTCCATTATCATCATGGTGGGAAACATGGCAGTGTGCAGGCAGATACGGTGCTGCAGGAGCTGGAGTCAAGGGTTCTACATCTTGATCCAAAAGCAGCAAGAAGAGATTGTGTGTCATACTAGGTGAAGCTTGAGTATATGAGACCTTAAAACCCACCCCCATAGTGACACACTTTCTCCAACAAGGCCACACTTATTCCAAGGTCAAACTTTCTAATAGTGCCACTACCTATGGGCCATGCATCCAAACACATGAGTCTCTGGAGAAGAAACCTATTCAAACTTCCACACCAATTATATGTAGTTTTAAACTCTATCACTTTAATTTTACTTTGATAATGTACTAGTATGCTTCTATTCTTCCACCCTAATGTTTGTGTCAACACAAATCATGTGTGTTTGTTGATGCTACAAGTAGCACAGTACCTTGTTAGTATTTTCTAAGCAGCCAGTTATGACTTAAGTAATTAGAAACAAGTCTCATATACTTAATCATGTGTATTAGTCATTTTCCTTGCTGCTCTGATGAAGTTTAAGAAGGAATGTTTATTTGGGCTCATCATTGATGGCTCAGTCTGTTATACTGTGGAAGTGTGATGTCAGGGGCGGGAGCAGGAGGCAGGAGCCTGATGACAGGCAGCTGGTCACTGTTAGGAAGCACAGAGAGATAACGCCAGTGCTCAGCCTCATGCTTCCATTCTACTCAGTTTGCCAGGTGGTGTACATCTTCCCACTTCACTCAACCTGATCTTAATATCTCACAGGCCTGCCCAGTGACAGGTCTCCTAAGTTATCTAAGATCCTGCCAGGTTGACAGTCGGTATTAACCCTTACCACACTGTATTTTTCATTTAGGCAAATTTCATGTGACCTTTTGGCAGTTCTCCTAAGAGGGCTGTGACAAGCAATGAACCTAGTTCACCTAGCTCTCTCAGGATTCCTGTTTGTGATGTGGCCATTCTTTCTGTGTTGCTCTATGACTTTACCACAGTCACTTAATGCTCTCATAGAAGGCCAAACTACCAGTCTTGGATTTTAGATCTATAATCTCATCTTTATATAGACTTAAGTATTTTATTTTTATCCATCATTTCAAAACACCTTCCTGTTATCTGACGTTATAGACTGAATTTGACCAGTCAGAGTGGGGAGAAGGCCCAGTGAGAGCAACTGAGTACATGATCTACTCCTCGTCAGGGGCGGTCCCTTTCAAGGAAGCAGCATTAACATCAAAATACAAACAGCACCAGAACAACCCACAATTAAATATACAATATACATACTTACATACATGCATGCATGCATATATACATAGATGCATAATATTTCATGCAGTGTGCATTCATGTTAGATAGAGATAATTTATGTTGTATCATGCATATCTGATATATCCAGTTTGTTTTGTTTCTCTGAAAACCCTAAGTAATGAAATGATCTTGGTACAAACAAGCAAAAGATTTTCAGGGAAAATAAAAAAACCTCAGAAATATTTCTCACCCCAAGAACTATGAAGAAATGCACTTCTGTCATTGTAGACACCCACTCCGGAGAGCAGACCACAGTCACCCAGAGGTAACTACATACAGCTTGTATGTATAGCTTGCAGTTTCTGACAAATTGGGTGTTATTCTCACTTTTAGTGTGTAAAATGCTATGTTCCTTCTGGCATTTATGGAATTGTGTTTTCTGACTATTTTTGCTGCAGGTAGTTTACCTTAATGTTTTCTTAAGATTTATACTGTGTAGTTTAATCTATCTGTAACCCTGCGTTTCTCCACCCATCATTCACTTGCTTCCCCCAAAATAACAACTCTAAGATTTCTTATATATGAATAAGTGCTTAGACCAATAGCTTTGCCTCTGTGTTCCCCGACGAGCTCATATCTCAAATATTCTGTTATTCTATTCTATGTTCTGCCTCATGGCTGGTTACTTGGTCCTCAGTTTCAGGAAACTGTCTTCCTACAGAGTTCGGGGGTGAATCTTTTTGCACTAGGCTCTATTTCCAGAAACCGGCTCTCTCTTTCACTTCCCTACTTCTTGCCTAAGGTAACAGCATTTTATTGACAAGTGATGCTTCCATATAGTACAAGAGATTCTCTCTACTATACTGTTTGTTTATGTGTCTTTTTTTCTTAGATTCCACCAAGCTTGAAGGAAAAAGATCATTATGAAGGAAGTATTCATAACACCATTTTTGAGGGAGGGCTTGAGTTACTTGAGTCACTCAAGTCACTTGATATTAAGCCATGGACAGGTGTCTGTGTTCTGGTTTTTGTTTGTTGATTGATTTCAGGTTTCTGAGTTTCCATCTTGAATTCTGGTGTCTTTTCTATGACAGGGCATGTTGCTCACCATGTCCATTGAATTTCAAATTTCATGTCTTATATATTTCAGTTCTAGGATTAACATTCTAATACTTTGCACCTTTCTCTTCATAACACTACACTGGCATTTATAGTTTTAATGTATATTATAATTCACTTAAAACTTTTGCTAATTTCATCATCACTTTAATTTCTGAACCATTTCTAGTAACTGGTTTATCCTTCCTTTTAAATGATACCACATTGCCTACCTTACTGCACATTTAATTTGATATAGATAATTTCCACACAAAAACAATTATGTTTTTAAATTATTTATTTATGGCTCCTGGTGTTTTGCATATACATCTGTGTACCATTTGAGTACTCAATGCCTGAGGAAGCCAGAAGGGAGGGCTCTATTCTCTGGGGCAGGAGTTAACAGATAGTTATGAGCTGCTGTGTAGGTGATGAGAATCAAACTTGGGTCCTTCAGCTGGTGCTTATAAGTGCTGAGTCATTTCTCAGGCACGATTGTTTTGATTAGATCATGTCTTCTTAGTAAGTGCTGGAGTTGGTTCTCAAAGGTAGTGAAGTGACTGCCATATCAGCTTGACATTTTCTGAACTGTATTTTCTGACACGTTGTGATTGGCCACAGTAGCCTTTCCTCCACAGCAGTGCTTCTCAAGATTCCAAATGCTGCAACCCTTATGTTCAGTTCCTTATGCTGTGATGACCTCCAATCATAAGGGTACCTTCCTATTTGTCAATTTTTATGGGTTTTTTTGATACATTGTTACCCAAGACAAATAAGAATTAGTATTACCATACAAATTATGTGTATCACTCAGAACATGTAGAAATTCCAGAACTCCATGGGACCATGTGTTACAATAGCTATATTCATGTAACCTTGAGCATGTATCAAGAGCACTGTTGCCTAGAGGTGCAATCTATGGAATATGGGTGACTCTTGGAGGATATAGGATACAGGACTTAGTGTTTCTTTTGTGACATGGTTTTCAAATTGAATTTAAGACTCTGTAGTACATTCCATTATATATCTATATATATCTATATCTATATATATATATATATAATGTTTCTATATAATGTTTCTATATAGTCCATTCAAATGAAAATATAAACCATGAAGCATTTTTCAGCATACTGTGCTTGTCACGTGTTGATGGTTAGGGCTTGACTAGAAACTTCTCATCTAGTTAAATAAAGCAGCAATGAGTCAGTGAGTGCACATCAGCGATAGACCCTGATCTAGAGTCTGGACGAAGCTCAGCATTTCACTATCTTTCCATCACGAGTATTCAATGGGATTTACTTTCTTGAGACTTTAAGCCACACACGGTGCTATCATAGCGCCGGGCTGGGCTGCACTTTTCTTCAGAGAGGAGTGGTGTTCCTCCTGACATTCTTCCTGCTTCTGTGTGTAAACCACCAAGAGGGGCTTACTCAGACAGAAGCTGCTTCCTAAACCCTGCCCTAACATGAGTTTTATACAGCCACAGGCATGCACTGGGTAGCAGCCTTTGTTCTCTTAATCCACTAAATCGTTTATTTGGAGTTTTTCTGTCTACAGGCATCCGAAGTACTCTAGTACTGAAGGCGTGGCTCTATGTGACCAGATGCAAGGGAAAGGGATATTTTGTGAACAAAGATATGTAATCTTGCCCCCGAGCATACTGATCAGCAGGGAGTGTCACCCCAATGTTATTTGATATGCGTAATTTATTTCTGTAATTAGCAGAGAATAGTTTATATGTTATAACAAATGAGGTCAGCCTGAACATTGCAAAGTAATTGAAAACTGGAAATACTGTTCTTTAGTATAATGTAAAATGTCTTAGAAGTAAACAGATGTTACTTCACCTGTCTTAACTTCTTCGGTGGTAGCTCATGGTAGCTTATATCCTCTGTGAAATTGGTTATTTTTATAATATAATATTGTTACTAAGTTTTTGAGATTTGCATATAAGCATACCATTGTATTTTAGTCATATTCATTACCCATTCCTTCCCTAACTCCTCCCAGAACATCCTTCCCAGAATACCTCCCAACTTCATTCTCTCTATATGTTATAATCCACAGTCCAATCTGTCCTGTCCACACAGTCAGGGGACTGGAAGAATGTAATGAAACATGGTGGAGCTAACAGAGTTCTCAATAGTAAAGAAAACTGACACCTTTCCCTAGTACCATCACCTTCCATCAGTTTCTCAGTTAGCAATGCAGCCATATAAGCTCACCCTCCCCCACCCTGACCCTGACCCTTATGTTGTATGAATGCAGCCATCCTTTCATTCCCAGAAGACACTGTTTTGATCTTCTCCTCCCTGATCTCTGGCTCGTACAATCTTCTAACACCCTCTTCTACAATGATTTTTGTGCTTTGGGAGGAAGGCCATATAGATGTCCCATTTATGACTGAGCACAACACAGGTACTCCCTATTTTTGTTTCTCAGGATCTGAGGGACACTCTTCCAAAGGGACACCCATATGACGTCCTATTATGTAGAGAGATGGTACTGATTTGTAGGTAAGGGTAGAAGCTCTCAGGAAGGGGAGGGTGCTGAACTTAAGAGACTATTCGCAGGTAGGGGTGGGGCCCGATGGTGGGCTGGAGTAGATCCTTGTCTAATGGAAGTAGAACTCAGAGCAGTCAACAGACAGAATGGGAGCCTTGTCTTCTGGATATTCTTTTATTTTTAACATTTTTTGAAAAGTATGTATTTGCAGTGTGTGTGTGTGTGTGTGTTTCCATATGCCATGGTACACATTTGGAGGTGACTTGTGGAAGTCAGTTCTTTCCTTCTGTCATGTGTACTCCAGGGATCAAATCCAGGTTGTCAAACTTGGTGGCAAGTGTCTTTAAACATTGAGCAATTATACCAGCCCCTCCATGGCACTCCCAGAGAATAAAGTGCTGATGCAATAACTGAATCCCACAGTTTATATTAAAGTTCATTGTCTATGTTGGACAATCCTGTGTGTGTTGACAAGTGCATAATGCCATATTTCTAACGTTATATCAATATAAATGGTGTTTTCATTACCCAAAGCTTCCTGTGCTTCACTGATCTAGCAACCACTGATCCTTTTACTTTCTTTGAGTTCTTGAATGCATCGTCAAATTATCGGAATTTTATTGTTTCTGCTCTTTCATTGGCTGGCTTCTTTTACTTAGATGGTAGACATAGGTTTAGTAGGACATGGGTGAAATGAAGCAGGAATGAGAAAAATCAGGGGTACATTTGTCTGTGATAAAGGAGAGAAACATTGAGGCGTGGAGGGGGATAAAGACACCAAAGATGATTGAAAACGCTATAAGAAAACATTTTATGTTTACTTAGAAATACATATATAGCATATATGTACACACACTTAAAGATACATATATAACATACATGTACATATATACATATATACACACACATATATATGTGTGTGTATATAATTGAATATAATTGAACATATATGTATATATAATTGAGTGAAGGGATAACACTTGGGTTATGCTATTCCATGCAAAAGTCATAGACTTGCCAACAAAACACATGTGCCAGGTTATACAACTGCCCAGCTGCATAATGGGTGCTATTCACGGGGATCTGAGGGCTCTGACCCTGCTGGATCAACCAAAGAATTACAGCTCTCAGAGGGCGAGCCAAAGCAAGGCTGGTTGCCAGGCCTCTTCCACCACCACCACTGCCCCAGAGCCAGTGGCAGGGGGCAGGACACAGCAGGCAGCTAAGAGAAAAGGTCTGGGGCCACTGAGCTGAATGTGGCTGCCGTAGACTGGAGCAACTTCCAGTGATCAATTAGAGCTCAATAAGACAGGCACTCTCATACGATCATTGATGAAATAACGCGTGCTTCACTCCTTGTGCATGGGACCTTATTAAACATTTTGAGGTGGATTGGGTTCTAGAGGCAGATGCTGTCTATTGGCTTGGTCTGAGATTTTAGGGATACCTCACCTAATAGCTCAGATGAGGATGCCATTTATCCACCTTTATATCAATATAGATGGTATGTTCATTACCTAAAACTTCGTGTGCTTCCTGGATCTAACAACCATTCATCCTTTTACCTTTTTTGAGTTTTTGAACGTATTGTCAAATTATTGGAAGAGCTTCAGATGTTGTCCCTATGTGACTGATTGTTACAGTCCTCTCCACAGGGTGTCTTGGTCAGGTGTTCCAGGACAGGAACCTGGCTGGGAGTAGATGTTTACTGTTCTCAATTCTGGGAATTGCTAGGGTTCCTGAATCTGCTTGACCTTACCAGGTTTTCTGTCTGATGGTACAGTCCACTGCCCACAGGAAACCTCCTTGTAACTTATTGGTCAGTAAAATCTAAAAGACTCTCAAAACAGTATTGTCATTGCCCTTTGATTCATCTCACAAGTTGAAGGTAAGACCCTATTGCTGGTTGCAAAATGGCACTACACACTTCAGACACAGAACTTCAAGGAATAGAGCTGGAACTTACCTGGAAGCCTCCTCCCTGAAGACTGTCTCTCATACTACATGAAGTTGCTACACAAGCTGCCAACAGAGACAATCAATTGGTATCTTTAGTCGGATGAGAAGCCTGTGGTCCACAAACATGACTGGACTGGCACTATATCCACAATGGTACATTAGTGGCACTTTTAGCTTGGGGGTGACTAAGAACTGTTTCATTGGACTTAAAGGCCATACAGCAGGAGGGAATTCATAATGGATACTGTAAACTTAGTCAAATACACATGGCTGGAACTGTCATAGACTTGAGAAGGACCTTCTCCTGCCATTTTCCTAATATAAAGCCTCATAATATTCTAAATACTTATCCCCAGGCTCACAGATAAGTGTAAGTCTTACCCTTTATCAGGGAAGCTTTCCCCCAGCAAACGGAGACTATTACAGAGATACGCAATGACGAGACAAATATAGAGGTCAGGTGACAGGAGTACACCACCCTAGCAGATGCGCCTCCAATGCAAGGCACAGAGAAAATTGCAATAGAGGGCAAGAAAGCTTGTAGGAACAGATGATTGGGAAGTCTCCTGAGAGACGGTGACAGAGAAGCTGCACCCATGAACTGCCAGGAATTTGGTTGTCTGAACAAAGTCAGCAGAATGACAAGGTTCATTGACACAGAAGGATGGCCAGGGAAGTTTTCTCATGGTTTCATGCCTAGATGAAGAGCTACAGTGAGTCAGTGGGACCAGTGTCTTCCTGGGGCAGGCTGGTCTAAACCCAAGGGATCATGCCTGGACTCAGTGGGTTATATATACAGGTTGCACATATCTCTAAGAAATGACACATTTTTAGACTGAAGTGCAACATCCTTTTACATTCCCACAGGCAATAAAAATCTACTCTCTGTTTCTCTCCATCTTATGTTGCCAGCAGTTTTGACTTTTTCCACTCCAATGTTTATGTAGTGTTAATTCACAATTATTTAGAATTTTTATTTCTCTAATGACATGAAATATGAAAAGAATTTGGATATGTTTACTTGCCAACATATTGCAAATACTTTTAGTTCTGATTTTTTTAGTCCTATATACTTTTGTTCCTTTTCTGACATTCTAGAATATTGGTAGTATATATTAATATATTATTTTTAAAATATTGCTAATATTATATATAATACTGGTAATGTATATATCTTCTTTATTGAGATATCTGTTCAAACTTTTTCTCACGTTAGTAGTTTTTGTTGCTCTTGGTCAGTTTTACCATTCTTTTCTTTTTCGGTCATTTCTGGGTCATATGTAAAACCTCACCCACATTCTCTCCTGTGTTGTGTTCTAAGAGTTTTGTCACAGTTAGGCTTGTCTCCTGTCTAGACCTATATTCTTACACATGGATACACAAATTTCTATCTTCATTTACTGAAAAAATAATTGTCCTTTTTTCTTGAAATGATTGCCTGGATTTACTAGTTCTGTTACATTTCAGTGGGTATTATAGTTTGTCTTTTATTTCATTTTATGTCTTTTATGACATTTTGTAGATTTTAAAAATAATATGAAAAGTAGGAAAAAACCAATGAATAAAGCAGGTCTTTCACTGTTTCGATAGTTATTATTCTTCCCTAATTTAATTAAATAACTGTCAAAAATTAGAATGATTGAAGGCAGATTTATATGCCTGATGACAGTAGAAACCTTTTGGAAAATATTTGATATCATGGTGTTTGGGGATAGTGAAATCAGTGCTGATGGATAGGATGATACCAGGAAATGCCTTGATGTTGTCTGTGGTGCCATGAAATTCCCTAGCGTTGACCTGACCTAGGAGTTAGGAAATAGGTACAGAGCGTCCCTGGTAGCTGTTTTACTCCCTAAGAGTACACGGAGACTTCTTTCCTCTCTTAAATTTAGCATAAATTACAAAGTCTTTCTCCCATTTTAGCTCCGTGACCTCCATCCAATACATAAGGTGTTTTTGACGAATGGAAATTCAGTCTCCTCATTTTAGGTGTTTAACAGGTTTGTTTGTTTTTAAAGATTTATTCATTTTATTTATAAGAGTACACTGTAACTGTCTTCAGACACACCAGAAGAGGGCATCAGATCCCATTATAAATGGTTGCGAGCTACCATGTGGTGGCTGGGATTTGAACTCGGGATCTCTGGAAGAGTAGTCAATGTTCTTAACCACTAAGCCACCTCTCCAGCCCATTTGTTTGTTTTTTTTTAACCTGCTAATATTAAAAAACGTCAGAAAGGGAGCACAAATATATGGAAACCAAAGAATATTAATTTTAAAAAAATGCTGCAACAAAACATGAAAATTGTTTTTCAACTGAGTGTGCATGCTAGACATTTAACAAAACATTTGCCTCTGTGATGTTAATAAAGGTCTCAAAGCAGAGAGGCTGAGGCCTAGGAAGATCGCCACTGGTCCAGCACTCATTCTTTTGCTTTTTGCTCATTTGCCTTGTGTTTTTGTTTGTTTGTTTTGTTTTTGAAGACTGAGTTTCTCTGTGTAGCCCTGGCTGTCCTGGAACTCACTCTGTAGACCAGGCTGGCCTGGAACTCAGATGTGCTTGCCCCTGCCTCCTGAGTGCCCCGATTAAAGGCCTACACTGCTGTGCCAGCCTCCTTTGATCTTAATAGTCTTAACAGACATAGAACTGTTTGGCAGCAATGAAGAGAGAAGTCACATACATTAAATATAACAATCACTTAAAAGAAACATCAGAAGCCAAGAGTGTTCCTCTAACTCTGCTTGTCAATATCCCTTTCATCGACTTACAGAAAATGTGGCCATCAGTCACACTTTGGGCACATTGGCTCCCATGTTTCAGTTTTCATGCAAGCAGCACCTGTCTTCTGTGAGTAAGGAGGTAGGACTGGATGGTTTTTGAGATGATTTGGTTTATGCACATATCGGTTAACCGGCTACGGTTTGTTGAACCTTTTGTAATAGGCCTATGACATAGTCATCAGAAGAATTTTGAGGCAGAGGATTACCAGGACAAACAAGCCAAAAATGACTAAGCATGATCTGAAGCAGGGCCTTGGAGAATTGGTAACAAGTGTTTTGCTTGGTTTTGGAAGGAAGATTCCAGACAGTTAGACATTTTGGGAAAGGCAAGACCTTTGGGTCCATATGTAAGTCCACCTCTGATTGTGGAACTCCATTAGAAATATACAGTGTAGCCTTAAGCAGAAAGCCCACCCATTGAAAGCCACTTTCACCCCTGGTGAAATGTATGAAATGATACTTACCTCATAGCCTGTTGTAAGTTTTCATGGAGATGATGCTTAGAAAACCCTTATCTCTGGTCCTAGCACATAGTAGGTTGCCTATGTCTTTTCAGGTTGTGATGCTTAATCCCGGGGTCCCTCTTCTCAGTGGGGGAGTCACTGGGAGCTGTGGAAAGGAGACGTTCCTCATTTTCCCTCAACTGATAGAGAAAGCAAATCTCCAACCACTAATTAACTAAGGAGGCATAAGCCCTAACGTCCACCTTTAAACATTGTCCACAGATAACTGTAATCTTTACCCTTCATGGAGGAAACTATTTTTTTCTATTTTTTGCGATAGACTAAGACCATTACAAGAAAATCATAGCCAATAGAAGCACTGAGTTGTGAAGTCCAGTCCTGATGGATTTATCTACAAAACAGTCACTTCTACATCTAGGACTCAGGAAACATTGCAGAAGACAAGGGAGAGAGAGCTAGAGGACTTCGGACATTTGCTATAAAATTGTGTCTCCTTTGAACACCACAAGTGGTTGCCATAACGTTTCACCAGCATGACCTGCATACTAATGAACATACAAAACTTGAAGTTCAGCACCTACAAGGCCTCAACTCTAATCAGAGAACCATAGGCTACCAATGAAAGCTGGGAGCAGAAGAAGTGTTCCCGTAATTGGTTTTGCAGTGCCAAAGTTTCAGTCCTAAAAAACATACATACAATTAACATTATATGGACACAATAGGTTATATTTAGGAATATCTATCTATATACAAATACATATATGTATGGAATAACAATTGATAATGAAGAAAATGAAAAAGAGGAAGAGGAGGAGAAAGAAGACATACATTTAAAGGAGAGAAGGAAGGGGCATGTGGAGGGTTCGCAGGCAGCAATGTTTTAATTAAATTACAGTCTCAAAAAAAAAAAAAAAAAAAAAGTATTTTGGCTCCTCAGTTTCTTCACCTGTGAAATAAGTCTCTGCCAGATAGGCGTTAGTGTTTTCTCACAGTTCTTTGATCTACAGTTTGATTCATTCCTTTTATCCCAGTACTGCCCACAGACAGGAAATCCCAAAAGACAATGAAATTCATTGAACACAAGTTCCCAGTGGGTAAGGGAAATGGGCCAGACTTTCCTGCAAATGTGTGGCTTTTCGTCTTAGGCAAGAAAGGCTCCTTTATTTTATAAATCTTAAATGGAGTAAGACTAAGCTGTGAGAGTAAGCTGAAAATGTGCCCATCCCCAGTGCAGCACTATTTAAATCTGTTAATCATTACTGCAACCATGGGCAGACAAAACAGGTATGGAAGGCAGAGAGAAGAAGGGTGTGGGAAAATATGAGAAAGTCAAGGGCAGAATCAAGTTTGAACCTCCTCTTCTTTCTTTTAAAGGGTTGCCAGAAGACCTTAGAGGGCAGGCTGGAGCACTGGCCTGCAGAGGGACCACACTGCTCACTGCGGTTGCCCATAGTTACCTACACAGTGAGAACGCACAGGTAATTCAGAGCTGAGCCATCACATGGACTCCCACATTCTTAACAGGTTTTTCTAAAGCATCAATAAGTTTACGTTAGCTGGAATGAAGGTCTGAATTTAGGCCTCAAAAAAAATATTCCTTTCCCCCACCCCAATCTGTATAATTACTGTTTTTTTCCCTCCAAAAGTCTTTCAAAATACTATAATTAACAGATTGGCAGATAACCCATATAACCGCAGTTAAGGCAAATATAGTATGCAGCTGTCTTTGCATTAAGTGATTAAATCAAATAGCGCAGTTTTGAAGTACATTTATAAAGCATAAATTTACCTCCTGGCAAAACTGTCTCAAGGAACACACCCTGCGCCATCTGTTCTCTCAGCCTTAACACCATATTTCCCAGGATGCAAGTGAGGGAGAGCGCAGCGACCAGCTGTGCACACCCAGAAGCTGCCGTGAGATCCTTTGGCGTATGCATCAACTCCTGGATTCTCTTACAGATGTGCAGAGTAAATCATGTACCTCATGCCTGAACACACGACACGCATATGTGACACGTGGCACAACACGAATTCAGTTCAAGAACGTCTGTCTGCCATTTTGACATTTGGAGAATATAGATCCTTTCCATGAAGGTGATGGTTTTAAATGCAATTTTCAAGGACGTACTCTTTTGTTATATTTTTGGTGTAGATCATTCATTAAATAATGACGTATCCATTGCCTCTGTGACATACTAGGTCCTGAGTACCATGGGTAGTATGATAAATAGTGGCAGTCCTTGCTTTCTTTTTTTTTTTTTTTTTTTTTTTTTTTTTTGGTTCTTTTTTTTTCGGAGCTGGGGACCCGAACCCAGGGCCTTTGCGCTTCCTAGGCAAGCGCTCTACCACTGAGCTAAATCCCCAACCCCAGTCCTTGCTTTCTAAGAACTTACAGTTTAGTCTAGGAGTCTACTGTGCAGCTTTGGTTAAAGTTAATGGTTTGGATATAGCATTCAAGCTCACAGAGGCGTAACCTCATTTACGGTTTATAAAAGTACATAAATACAGTGAAAATGGTGTGATCAGACACTGTCACCAGAGCCAGCCCCATTCAGTCTTAATTCAGTGGAAGAAATGGAAACATTTCATTATCCAGTGAGGAAACCTGAAGATAAGTATAGAAAGAAATGCTAAGTTCGATGATGTACTGAGGGGTCTCTGAGGTATCAAAAAGAACTGAGAATAGGAGGAGTGTGGCGTTAGGGACTACAGCAATGGCTATCAGCCCTGGCTGCTTAATACAGTCTGTTGGGGACACGCTTAAAAACATTCATGCTCAGACACAAGCCCATATCAGTTAATCAGAAACTCCAAGAACAGGCTTTCGGAATCTCTTTTTTATGTTCTTGAAAGTCATTTTAATAATACCTACACAATAGAAAGTGACCTGCGAGCCAGACTTCTAATAGGGCCATGGGCTGACACTACACAATATATTAGCACTGGCCACAGGAATGGTAATTAAATCAAATTTGAATTCAAGTGCCTAATCATATTTTAAGCATTTAAGAGTCACGTGTGACTAGTGAAAAAGTAATATAAATTACACAGAATTTGAATCTCTACTGTCTTCCTATTGATTAGTTCTAAGCGTTTTCCAAATAAGTTTTTTTATCTTTATTAACTTGAGTATTTCTTATTTATATTTCGATTGTTATTCCCCTTCCCGGTTTCCAGGCCAACATCCCCCTAACCCCTCCCCCTCCCCTTCTATATAGGCTTCCCCTCCCAATCATCCCCCCATTACCACCCTCCCCCCAACAATCACGTTTTCAAGCAGTGGCTCCCGGGCTCCATGTTCCCCAGGGTAGATAGGAATGCAGCTCAACACAGAAAAATAAACTTTCTTAAAACATCAAGAGGGGGCAGGAAGATGGCCCAGTTGCTAAAGTGTCTGCCATGCACGAGGACCCCAACTTGATCACGAACACCCACATAAAAAAACCAAATATGTCATGGGCCTATACTTCAGGTACTGCAGAGACAGGAGGATCCTTGGAGTTTGCTAGCCAGACAATTTACCTGAATTAACAATCTTCAGAGCCCGTACAAGACTCCATGTCAAAAAATAATATGGAGCATTGTTGAGGATGACCAATGACCTGGTATCAACCTCTGGCCTCTGCATACCATGTCCCCCAGATATTTGTATAAGTGTACAAACAAATGAAAGATTCTGTGACTTGTTTGGCTACTTGATTACTAAGCATGGACCTTTGAGATGACAATATCACAGTCACACCTAATTGAGAGAGGAAGAAGAGAAAATATATACTACTGCAAGTCAAGAAGGAGTTAGGAAAGGTTTGAACAGTGTGGGCAAAGAACTGGGTGCTTACAGTAGTGAAACAGGTAAGAAAAGAGATTCTTCAGTCAGGCAGGGACACAGGTTTGAGGAAATTAGGAAGAGCAGGTTTTGGAAAATAGGACACAGAGCATAACATCTTTGTTACAGGACAATCACCTGTCGTCAGTCAGGATAACTAGAGAAAGTGCTTGGAGCCTGTGACTCTGATTGGAAAATGGCTTCTTCTGTATTGGCAATACTGAGAAAAGTTAAATGATGGCCTGGTTTCGTCAGCTAGGGCACATGTTAACATTGAAAATGAGGAAGGTAAGCCAGGCTGCCAGAATTTATTTATTCATTTACTGACTTTTTTATTTAACGAGTTAATTAGTTAGTTAATTAATGTGTGTGTGTGTGTGTGTGTGTGTGTGTGTGTGTGTGTGTGTGTGTGTGCGTGTGCCCCTCAGTAGATGTAAGAGCTCCAAATGAATAGCGGTCAGAAGAGGGTGTCAGGTACTCTAGAACTGGGGGTAAGCTGTCTCCTGGTTGCTGGGAATCAAACGAAGTCTTCTGCAAAAGCAGAAATCACTCTTAACCAATGAGCCATCTTTCCAGGTCCAACGTCTCTGTGTTTAGGTGTAAGCCAAGGCTTTTGAGCCACACATCACCACTGTATCTACCCAGACTGTACTGTGGTGATACAATTTTATGAAAATTTTACTTACATTGCAAGAGTCTAAAACTTTTGCTGAACCTCATGGCCAAGTTTACAATATATCTTGAGGTTGCTTGAGACTCAGCATGGTATCCTGCTGTGTACTTACCCTGTTCCTTTCTCATGCCTTTAGGAGCATTTACTTGTTTTGAGTTTCCCATGTATTCCTCCCATGCCCTGACTCAGAAAAATATGTGTGTATGGAGCATGTGAGTTGTGGAAGTCATATACCAAATAATCAGAAAAGTCAGAAGCCATCTTACCTAACAAATAGCCCCACAAATGTTGGAAGGACACACACACACACACACACACACACACACACACACACACACACACACACACACACTGGCTTGACCACTGTGTGTTTACAATGCTGTTTGTTATCTCAATCGGATGGGTCATCTGGAGTTAATAACGTCCCCTCTAAAACTTTGTTCAGGATTTCTGTAAAGAATCCTTTATTCCTTCCACATGTAATGCTTTCTGTGTTTGTTGTTTAAGAAATTGAAAGCAATGCCTTTTGATTGGAACACACTGGTAATACAGACAGATATGATACACACAATTGACAAACTCCAGAAACGCCAGCAACACAGACTAAGGCATGATGGAAAATCAGGGAGAATTCAAGCTTACACTGACTCCTGGTCAGAGGAATCCAAAGAGAAGTGCCATGCTGACTTTCCTTAACGTGACACAGATGCATTTTGGTGCCTCTGAGGCTATCTTTGAAGCACTTAGCTGATGGCATCTGGCTCAGTAGCCTCACTTCCTGTGTGTGGATGAGGGTACAAGCAGTGCCAAATGACTTTCCCAAGGCCTTGCAGCTAGAACGTGAGGCAGGAGCCTGAGTATAATCCAGGTCCAATCTCCACCCTGGAGACTGCACACTGTCTTTCAGATTTCTGGCAATGAGCAAAGCCATACACAAAGAACTTCTTCATTCTAGATTTTTAAATAAAAGCACTTAAAGCAGGAAATATCACATTTAGTCAACTGGAGGAGGGGGCAGAATCAGACTTTTCAAGATTCTTAAATTCTTTTTTCATTTATGTGAAGCATCAGGAACCCCTCTCCTTTCACCGTTTGCTTAGAACGGTGCTCCTAAAGGCATGACAAAGTGTTATCATAGGACACTTTGGTTTAGAGGTATAGATTATTTGACATCTTGGAGAATTTATAATTTTATAAGTCCTGGTCTTCCTATAAATGTCTATTTAACATGAACATGATCATGCTAACATTAGCTGCTATTTTCACATGGGGATAGCTAGTCCATGGCCATCTATCAATTCATCTATCCTTCCATCTACCGGTTTACTCATTCATCTGTCCATTCACTTCATCTGATGCCTTATTATCAAATAAATGCAGAGCTTCTGGTTGTTGCTGTTGTATCTGAAAATAGATTTATTTTCCGACTGACGCTGTATAGTAGCCAGTCTGAGCTGCAGTGGGCAGGCTGAAGAGGAGATATTTCAAGTTTTGTTTTGCTTCAATATTTATTAATGCATAAGTAGCTACATTTAATATGCCCATAATTTACTAGTAGACCTTATCTGAAGGCAGAGCTAGAGTCCGTAATTACTGTGACGCACGTACCCTCCAGGCAGTTCTTAAATCTGACTTTTGTGTACTGCCATTCGGGTTGAACGTTTAGCAATGCGATTCATAAAGAAGCAGTTCACAGAAAACTATGATCTGGCCTAACTCAACAGCTCCCACTTTAATAGTCAGTGGGAGTCAGCTTTAAATTACTCAGCTTATAATTTATATCCGGAACAGACAATTTAATCGTTTTCGGATGTGTTCAAGCACAGCTCACAGTTTAACGGCCTGTGCCTTTTATTTTCTCGCCCCTCCCTGACAAGAAGACTCTTGTGCTTTCACAGAGAAAACAGCTTTCCTTCCCAGTCCTCCTTCAGTTAGATTGTGCATGGAAACACATGATGAGAAGGGGGAGGCGAAAAGCAACGCAAAGCTCCAAGGAGGAAAAACCTGGGAGGTTTCGAGGTGGTGTAAAAATTAACTGAGAAAATGGAACAATTATTTTGACAGCAGGTGGGAGCTCAAAGCTGTTAATTAAGAGGGCAACCATTAAGAACATGAAGACTCAAGTTTCAAGAGGTTTACTAATTCTTTTCCAGTGTTTTGTGAAGATTTGATTATATGGTACTATTTTAAAATATCATTTTATGGTTTTAAGAAATGACAGAGGAAGTGGCTTAACAAAATGATCATCTTGGAGGGACAAGGATAACAGCTAGCATTTGGCAGCTAGTCATTGTATATAACTCTAAAGTGTTATTTACCCTGTGGATAAAAAGACAACTAATTATAAGAAGTGGCGATAAAATTAAACATGTGTGCTGATCTCCAGCAAATCAGGCAAGTTACGATGAAGTGAATGGACAGATGAATGAGTAAACGGGTAGATGGAAGAATAGATGAATTGATAGATGGCATGGACTAGCTATCCCCATGTGAAAATAGCAGCTAATGTTAGCATGATCATGTTCATGTCAAATAGACAAAAGATGAGTCAAAGCAACAACAAAAACTAATAGGAGGGTTATGCTCTCTGTAAGAACAGAGGAAATAGCTAAAGGGTAGACAGATCTTTCTGTTGGGAGCTTTGTCATAACATGAACCACTCCACAATTCCTCTTATACACTTCAGTGAATATTAAATAAATGGAAGTCAGGAGAAAGGAAGAGGGGGAAGGAAAGACTGGTGATATATTTGAAAAAACAAGAATGGTATTTATCCAGTACAATCTAAAGAATCTTCACATAACAGAAGAAACATATTCAACATGTTAGTAAAAACCACTTTAGGCGCAGAGGTGGGGCCCACATGCCCAACTTGGTCCCTGAAGGAATTTAGAAGGTGTGCCCAGATTTGAGATGACACTTCTGAAGTATGGCCCAGGACATACTTCAGTGGTTATCTAATCATTCAAATGAAGGCTTAGAGGGGTGAATAATACTGTCCAACACAGACGGTTTCCTAGTAGCAGGGTAACCTGGGAGGACAGAGAATCAGATGAATCGGGTTTCAGATCCTATGTCTCCATCCAGCTCCCTCTACATCTGCCTTGTCTTTGTTTAATACCATTTATCATTTTAGAACCCATCGCAGCTTTACTCTGTTTTTAGATGGTGGTGGTTTTAGATGGTGGTGGTGGTGGTGGTGGTGGTGGTGGTGGTGGTGGTGGTGATGATGATGATGATGATGATGATGATGATGATGACAGAGTTTTTTTCTTTGCCTTTTCTCTCCCAAACAAAGTACTCTGGTCAGGCATACCTCAGCCTCCTGAAAGCTGAGAAGACTGTTCTGCATTACAAGAAAGAACATACTTACCTCTCTTTTTAGCCAGCTGTTCAACACAACTCTCCCATCCTCTTCAACATTTTTTTGGCTCTGCAGTTGTCCTTTCTATTACACTTCTCTCCTCTCTTTTCCATCATCCCAATGCAAATCAAATCACCAGTCAGGCTGTTTTATACCCAGTAGTAAATTAGCACACACAGTGCCATCAGTGTCCCTTTACTCCCCCCGCCCCAAATGATTAGCACTTAATCACAAAACTGTTTTGTGATTGAGCTTTACTCTACCTATAAATACTGACTAGTGGGACAGACAGTAGTCTACTCTCAGGGGAACATTGGATAATTAAAACACACACACACACACACACACACACACACACCATTATTGTGTTTTTTAAAATCTTTTTTAAAAATCACATATTGTGATCAAAGTGATGTCATCATAAAGATGAAATGATGTCTCAATTTATGCAGATAAATTAATGTACTGTATTAAATAAATGAAATCAAGGACAAAAATCACATGATCATCTCAATAACATGTTTCACTCAATAAAGTATCTTCATGATAATAACATCAAAAAGATGTTTGAGCAGGTAAACATATCTTAATAAGAGCTATTTAATGACACAGCCAGAGTAAATGTCATGCTAACTGGAGAGAAACTCCAAAGCATTTCCTTTAGATTAGAAACAATACAAGAGTTCCTCTCTCTTTATTTGTGCTCAATATAGCACTTGAAGTCTTAGCTAAAGCTATAAGACATGAGAAGGAAATGAAGCAATACAAATAAAAAAGAAGTCAAACTATTTACAAACAATATAATTCTGTATTCAAGAGACCCTCAGGACCCCACTAGAAAACTCTTAGAGCTAAAAAACGCTTTCAACAAAGTGGCAAGGTACATAATAAACACAACCAGTAGCCTGTCAATATACTGATGACAAACTTGCTCAGGACAAAATGGGGAAATGACTTTGTTCCCAATAGTCATAAATCCTGCCCCTCACAAAAACAAAGACAAAAAACAAACCAAAACAAGCAAGATCAAAAACCCCTAAACTAAACAAAACCAACCCAGACATGCAATAAAGCTAACCAAAGAAGTGAAAGACCTCTACGATGAACACTTTAGAATCCTGCATAAGAAAATTAAAGAAAATACTAGAAGGCTTTCTATGCTTATGGACTCAAATAAATGATTGCACGAAAATGGCCATCCTACCCAAAGCAATCTCCAGATTCAGTGCACTCTGCATCAAAATCACAATGCCATTCTTAATAGAAACAGATAAAACAACAATGGCGATGACGACAACAACAACAACAACAACAAAACCCCTTAAACTTGACGTGCAAACCTGGATAGCTAATGCAATCCTGAGCAAAGGAAATAATGCAGGAAGTATGACAGTACCTGGTTTTAAGTTAAACTACAAAGTTGTATCAATACATACAAGGGCTTGCTGAATAGAATTCGAGTCGTTCAGAAAATAAGGCAAACAATCAGCAAATGGGCCCTTATGAAATTAGAAGTCCTTCCGTGCCACAAAGAAACAATCCTACAGAACTCCTACAGAATGAAATAAAATCTTTGCTTGCTAAGCATCTGATAGAAGGTTAGTATGCACAATATACAAAAACAAACAAAAGCACTCTGGAAACCAAGGAAACAAATGGCCAACCAGAACCCAGAATGTGAATTAAGAAATGGAGGCAGGAAGTTCTCAGGAGCAGCCCAGGTGGCTGATAAAAGCTTTTAAAAAGTATTTAATATCCTTAACCATTGGGATAAATAAAACTTAGAACGGCTGTCATCAAGAAGACAAAAAGACTGCTAATGCTGACAAACAGGTCGGAAAGATGATTCTTCATCGAGTGTTAGTGGCAAGTTAATGCAGCCACTTTGGGAACTAGTTTGAACACCTCTCAAAAGTATATCCAAGGGGGAAAAGCATATGACCCATCTACACAACTCCTATGTGACTACTTCATTCTTTGTCTAAGCACACGAGTACATGCACAGTTATGTTCAGTGCTACTCTATTCACAGAAGAAGGGAAATGGAATCATCCTAGATATCCACAAGCTGAAAGCCCAATGAAAATGTGTCATGTATTCAACATAGAGAAAAATGGTTCTCAAATGTAAAGGAAAATGGAGTAGAATTGGAAAATACATTCAATGAGACAACTCGGCTCAGAAAGACAGACAACCACCATGCGTTCTGTCTCCTATCTGGGCCCTAGCTGTAACTTTGATGGTGTGGGAGTTAAGTAGAAAGGTATACATGGAGCAGGTTGAGAAAAGATTCTTTAAGGAAAAGGGGGTTAATAGAAAACATCCTGTTGCATTAAAAATTTTAAAAAAGGGGCACGACTGGTTCCCATGTGTCACCGCTCCACACTGGCCCCCTGGTACTCTCGGGCCCAGGCGGTCACTCCCTAGCATTAGTTCTGGCACCGTAGGGCCATATAGAACTAACATTAATTTATCTCAGCCGTGGCTGGTTCCAGTGTGGCACCACACTACGTTAGCCTAGCTATCTTCTAGCCCCAGTGATCTCTCCACTCCCATGGTTAGTCGCCCTGACCAGCCCTGGGCAGGAACTCAGGTCCCAGCTACCCGGTAACATCAAGGCTCAACAAATTGTAACCCAACAGATTTATGTGTTAAATTCTCAATCTACAATACATCCACAGAATAAATTCACTGCCATTTAATAAAGATAGAAACGGCCCCCCTAGAGAAAATTGACCTAAATCACCTGGATTGGAATCGTCTTCCTCCTTTGTCTCCATCTTCCTCTTCTCCTCCTTCGATGATTTTCAAATGGTAATAGTTGTGCACAGCTTGCATTTGAGAGAAAAGTTTTTTGATTTATTTTTAATTAAACAGAAAGGGCGATCTGTATGTTGATGTCAAGGCAATACATGATTGGACAGTAGATAGTGTGGTGGCGACAAAGTTTTCGTAAGGCAGGAGAGAAGAGGAAGAAGGGGGATGAAGATGGAGTCTATGCAAAGCTTGGAGTAGAAACTGAAGGAAAGGCCATCCAGAAACTGCCCCGCCTGGGGATCCAGCCCATACACATACAGCCACCAAACCCAGACAATATTGCTCATGCCAACACGCACTTGCTGACAGGGGCCTGATATAGCTGTCTCCTGAGAGGCTCTGCCAGAGCATGAAAAATACAGAGGCAAGATGCTCACAGCCAACCATTGAACCAAGAACGAGGTCCCCATTGGAAGATTTAGAGAAAAGATTGAAGGAGCTGAAGGGGCTTGCAACCCCATAAGAACAACAATACCAACCAACCAAAGCTCCCAGGGACAAAACCACCATCCAAAGTGTACACATGGACAGACCCACGGCTCCAGCTGCATATGTAGCAGAGAATGGCCTTGTTGGGCACCAATGGGAGGAGAAGCCAGTATAAGGGAATGTCAGGAAGGGGTTGGTGGATGGGTGGGGGAACAACCTCAGAGAAGAATGGGGGAGGGGGATGGGTAGAGGGTTTATATATGGGAAACTGAGAAAGGGGATAACATTTGAAATGTTAAATAAAACAAATATCCAATGATTAAAGATGGGGTCTAGGGAGGAGGATGGTTCAGGTTTAGGTGACCTAGATGATTTAACTTGTCTAGGTGGGTCGTTTATAGCTTTATCAATTGGCAGTGAATTTATTGTGAACAGTGTATGAAAGATATGGCTGAGGCAGTTGGAGTGTACAGATCTGGTTCTGTTGCCCGAGTGGAGTGAGAACTCGCACGGCCCTGAGAATAAGCTGAGGGGTGTGTGTGTGTGTGTGTGTTTGTGTGTGTGTGTGTGTGTGTGTGTGTGTGTGTGTGTGTGTGTGTGTATGTGCGTGTGGCTAAAAGGGAGACAGCTGGGAGGGGGCGGCTTGTGCTCCGTGCGGCAGGCTAGCAGCTGGAGCGAGCAGATCTGGTTTGCAGGAACTGATAGAAACCGATCATTTTTAATTTTTACTGTAACAACATCCAATTTGAAAATGGAGAAAAACTGAGGGTGGAAAGGTTAGAGTGGACAAGAGGGTCAAAGAGATAGGAAAGAAAGGTCGTGGGAGGAGACTCAACCGGACACTAATATGTGTTTTGAGAAAAACTCCACAGGTCTCAACCTTTATTCTATAAAGTACAGGGTTAAATTGTGTCCCCCTAGTTCATTCCCAGGTTCTGATATACAGTTTTGGATTCCTATGTTCCCTTCTGGAAGTCCCTTATCTTATGGAAATAAAAGTAATAAACGATTCTCTATTGGGGGATAGAGGAAGGCAGTAGACAGAGCTCTCATGGTATTTTCCAGTTCTGTTGCTATGTGGAAAGGGGTTTTTGTTTCTTGGAGATGATTTCGTTCCAAGGAAGCTGTATCTTTTCTTATTTTTTCACTACTTTGTGGGATCTTCGTGGGTTCTTCATATGGCTGTCTGTAAACACTTTCTTCTCTGACTCAGCTCAGCTTCTCCTAGCTCAGATGTCTCCTATTTTCACTCTGCTCAATCTCTTCCATAGCCCTACCCAATCTTCCTTCTTCCTGTGTCAATCTTTCTTTCCTCCTCTCTAACTCTCCTCTCTGACTCTACACTTCTGCCACCTAGAGACCTTACTCCCATCCTTCCCTGGTCCTCCTCCAATCCTATCTCTCTCAGCCACTGCTGGCGTTTTATATTGTCTCCCGTCCCCAGAAGTCCAAGAGGCAACTGACAATGAAGGTCATAGGGTCAAGCAGTTCTAACAGCTAAGCATTCCCAAGGAGTCAGTTGACTAGCCACTGGGATTCTTTTAAAGGTGAGACACAAAATAAACCAGATTACATTTCTAGTGACATTCTTATTTGGAAAGGCTTTCTTGTTTCTTGGATATAATTTTGTTCCAATGGTGTCCTGATTTGTGAACTCTCCATATGATCCCTTGAAAGTAACATCTGGAAAATTTGTATTTGCAGCCAAAAATAAGGCTGCTTCCAAATGAAGCTTTTCCTGAAGCACCTGCGATTGGGATGTGTTACAGCTGCTGTACCTAGGGTCAAAGTCCTGGTATTGTTTCCTTCTTTAGCTAAGGAAGGTCACTCAGTGATATATAGCACAGGGGTCTATGGCAGAAGCTTGTTTCATTGACAATGAGGAAGATGTTTTCACACTGGATTACACTGGGGATTTCTATTATCTCAGTCAATAAAAAAATATTGATTCTGTGTGTGTGCATGCACTGGTGGAGGCACATGTGTGCCTAGGTGTGAGTCAGTCAGAGTCCCACTTCTGGTGTTGATCCTTGCTATCCACCTTGCTTGAGGCAGGTCCTCCATTAATTTTCTACTGCTCTATACCAAGCCACCTGGCCTTCAAGCTTATGGGAATTATGTTCTCTGTCTCTCTTATCCCTATAAGGATGCTGAGATGTGGCTCTGAACTCAGGTTTCTGCACTTGTGGAGCGATTGCTCTTTCCCATTGAGCTGTCTCCTTAGCCCTCCATCTTTTTTTTTTTTTTTTTTCTTTAAATAATTTAAGCTTTAATTGATTTTCTATTTGAGATGACAAATTAAGTTTTCTTGACAATTTTTTTTTTTTTTGTGTTTTTTTTTTTATTTTTTTGTTTTTCTTATCTTGATTTTTTCTTATGTACATTTGGCGATCGTCCCCTTCCCTCCCCCCCCTTCCTTACGGGTGTTCCCCTCCCCACCCTCCCCCCTTTGCCGCCCTCCCCCCGACAGTCTAGTTCACTGGGGGGTTCAGTCTTAGCAGGACCCAGGGCTTCCCCTTCCACTGGTGCTCTTACTAGGATATTCATTGCTACCTATGAGGTCAGAGTCCAGGGTCAGTCCATGTATAGTCTTTAGGTAGTGGCTTAGTCCCTGGAAGCTCTGGTTGCTTGGCATTGTTGTACATATAATTCTTCCAGTTCATTCTCTGATCCAACGGGGGTCCTGTTCTCAGTTCAGTGGTTTGCTGCTGGCATTACGCCCTGTTTGCTGTATTCTGGCTGTGCCAGGTTCACATCCGCTCCTGTCGGTCTGCACTTCTTTGCTTCATCCATCTTGTCTAATTGGGTGGCTCTATATGTATCATGTGGGGCAGGCTCTGAATGGGTGTTCTTCTCTGTTTTATCTCTTCCCTGCCAAGGGTATTCTTGTTCCCTTTTAAAGAAGGAGTGAAGCCTTCACATTTTGATCATCCGTCTTGAGTTTCATTTGTTCTAGGCCACTAGGGTAATTCAAGCATTTGGGCTAATAGCCACTTATCAGTGAGTGCATACCATGTATGTCTTTCTGTGATTGGGTTAGCTCACTCAGAATGATATTTTCCAGTTCCAACCATTAATTTCATAAAGTCGTTGTTTTTGATAGCTGAGTAATATTCCATTGTGTAGATGCCACATTTCTGTATCCATTCCTCTGTTGAAGGGCATCTGGTTCTTTCCAGCTTCTGGCTATTATAAATAAGGCTATGAACATAGTCTTAGCCTCCATCTTAATCATGAACCACTTACCACATCACTAAACACTTCCCATGTAATGATTTGACTAAATAAGTGATACAATGTTGTTTTTCCACCATGCAGGTAGCTAGTATGTAGAAGAACAAAGGCTGGGGCCTGAGATAAATGGAATGCCATTTTTATGCATGGCATCCATTTTGATTTCATAGCTGTCCTTTTGATGCTGATTCTAGTAACTCTGAAAAGCTTCATTAATAAGGTAAGAAATATAAGGAGTACACTATGGCCTCAGTTTTTGCTCAGATAGAGTCTAATAAGGCTGTTTGAAAACTGGAATGCCTCACTTTGGGGGCCTGGGTGTGAGGATGATAGCTATGACCACTAAAGTTTCTTCAGGCCAGTTTTCACTGAGATCATCAAGATCTGGTCATTTGTGTAGAACCATTTATTAGGAAATGATTTGAAACCCAGAAATTGCTAGAATTGATTTTTTTTTTTTTTTAAAGAATGAACATGTGCTGGAAAGTTTGCCCAGCACTTAAGAGCCCTCGATCATTTTTTAGAGAACTCAAGTTCATTTCCTATCACCCCTGACTGGCATCTCATAATCACTTCTAACTCCAGTTCCAGGGGATCCAGTAATGTTTGCAGGCCTCTGTGGTTACCGCTCCCCCCAACACACATACATGCACCCGAGCAGGCACATAATATACATGGATTATAAAATAAAAGGTTTTAAACAACAAATCAGAATAACCCAATATTTTTTACTCAGATTTATTTTGTTTCTAACTGGTTCCAAATTGCTGTGTATGCAAACGCTACCCTGCTTTGAACTTCTGAAACTCAATTACATGCTATCTTAAGGTTTCTATTGCTGTAATGAACACTGTGACCAGAAGCTACTTGGGGAAGAAAGGGTTTTTTTCGGCACAGAGCACATGGTTCTGCATGTGGGTTACCACTCCTTTGAGGGTAAGTGACCCTTTAACAGGGGCTACCTAAGATGATCACAAGCATATATATTTACATTATAATTCATAATAGTAGCAAAATCAGTTATATAGTCACACAAAAATAATTTTATGGTTAGGAGTCACTACACATGAGGAATCACATTCAAGGTCGCCAGCATTAGGAAAGTTGAAAACCACTGCTATCGTTTTGTATAGTCCGTCATCCAGAGAAGTCAAGACAGGAGCTCAAGTCAGGAACCTGGAAGCAGGAGTTGATGCAGAAGTTGTGGACGAATGCTATTTATGGGCTTGCTCCTCATGGCTTGCTCAGCTTGCTTTCTCACACCATACAAAAATAAGCCCACCCAGGAGTTTCACTGCACCTTGTAGGGTTAAGCACCTATTAATGAAATGTACCACAGGTTTGCCCACAGTCCTGCTTGGTAGGGGCCTTTTCTCAGTTGAGGTTCCCTTTTCTCAAAGAACTTTAGCTTGTGTTGGGTTGACATAAAACTGGCTGGAACATATTTGCAGGGATTCTTTCTGAATATTTAGGTATACGCCAAGAGAAAGAACACCCATAGTGTGGTTCTCAATGCATATAAGGTTAGCAGAAACACAGAAGTACTTGGGGCTTATCGCTGTTCTATTCACAACAGCCAGGAGATAGGAAAGACCTAAATATTGTTCAGCTGATCAATGGATAGTAAAAGGTGGTTCACAACTGAATCGTATTCATTTGTAGTGAGGTAAGCCTGAGCCACACAAAAGGCAGATGCTTTCTCTGATTTGTGGTTCCTAGAGCCAAGTTTTTGATGATGTATATAACCTGAAATAATAATAGGACCCAGCAGAGCAAAAAGGAACATGGGGTGAGGATGGGTTGCTAGAGAGGGAAATAGCAAGACATGGATTCTATGGAAGGAAAAATGGGGGAAAGGCTTTAACTGAGGGGATGGACAGTAAATAACCATGATATTTGAAAAGGCCACAGAGAATCATTATTTTATGTTTACCTACAAATACATATTACACATATATAGTTTGAATGAAGTTTTACCACTTGGGGTGTTAATGCTCCTCTCAAGAGCCATAGAGGAGCTATTACCAGGCAAGAGAAACTGCCTTGGGGTTGTTGGTTAGGACAGGCCAATACATCTCTTGAACAGTGAACTTACTCAGGGATGCCAAGCGCTGAGAACATTTAGCATCACACAGGACCCAGCAAGTGTCATGGATTGTACTTGCCCACAATCTCCATAAGTCTCCTATTACCTAAGGCAGCCACAGAATTTATTTCTTTCATGACTGACATTTTTGATGAAAGCATCTGATGAACTATTTTGCAGCGCTGTTTTCCCATCTGGAAGCAGTTGCTAGAGCTTGTTTTTGCTCAAAATGTGAAGGCTATTTCTAGTATTGTAGTGTTTTGTTCAGCTAAGAGTCAAACAGGGCTTTGCTGAGCAGAAACATAGCTGAAGATTGGAAGACTTGAGAATGTACCTGCTGTGGTCTGAATACTCGTGCTCTACCCAAATCCACATGCAGAAATCCTTATAGCCATGGCGATTATAAGAAGTGGGATCCTTTTTTAAAAAATGGTTTTCTGTTGAAGGCAAGGCACTCACAATCTGGATTAATGTTCTCTTAAGAATTCACAGTGATACCCTATTCCTTTGTGTGAGAACTCAGTGAGAAGAAACAGCCTTCAAGAAAGCAGTATCCACATATACTACAACACACTCATATGATATATATATATATATATCAATGTAAACAACCTATAAATTGTCTTAATATCTATTGAAAATATGTAGATGAAATGTTATCAACTATATGGAAAAAACAGAATATACAATTTTTGATTACATACTGATGTGACTAAAATCATGTCTACAAAATGGAGGTCTATATGGCTCCAACTTCTCTCTTAAAAAGCTGAGTCTCCAAATCAGGATGTCCCTGGCTTTCAAGATAGGTTGGAGATCTGGGAGAGCTGGCATGCTCTGTGAGAAACAAGAACATTGTAGAACAGTATGGAACAGTGGTGATAAAAGAACCAGCAGGATTGGGCCCTGTGTGAGTACACATAGAGACCAGGTTAAGATCCTAAAAAGGACTTTGATGGAGAAAAGCTATGTGGATGAGGATGCAGGTAATAGGAGGATGGGCTGTATGTCCTGTCTCCCTTCACCATATGTGAAGGATAATTAAAATCTTTGTTTGCTAATACTTTTTATTAAAGTGTTACAGAATTTACAGGCTTGGAAGGAGATTGAGCTGGGTTTGTGCAAGGATAAAAAAGATATGTAGAAAGCTTAAGTCCAAGTGGATCAAGGACCTCCACATTAAACCAGATACACTCAAACTAATAGAAGAAAAAGTGGGGAAGAGTCTGGAACACATGGGCACTGAGGAAAATTTCGTGAACAAAACACCAATGGCTTATGCTCTAAAATCAAGAATCAACAAATGAGACCTCATAAAGCTGCAGAGCTTCTATAAGACAAAGGACACTGTTTTTAGGACAAAAACACAACCAACACATTGGGAAAAGATCTTTACCAATCCTACAACAAATAGACGGCTTATATCCAAAATATACAAAGAACTCAAGAAGTTAGACTCCAGAGAGCCAAATAACCCTATTAAAAAATGGGGTTCAGAGCTAAACAAAGAATTCACAGCTGAGGAATGACGAATGTCTGAGAAACACCTAAAGAAATGTTCAACATCTTTAGTCATCAGGGAAATGCAAATCGAAACAATCCTGAGATTGCACTTCACAACAGTCAGAATGACTAGGATAAAAAACTCAGGCGACAGCAGATGCTGGTGAAGATGTGGAGAAAGAGGAACACTCCTCCATTGTTCCTCAGAAAATTAGACATTCCACTACCTAAGGACCCAGCTATACCTCTCCTGGGCATACACCCAAAGGATGCTCCAACATACAACAAAGACACATGCTCCACTATGTTCATAGCAGCCTTATTTATAATAGTCAGAAGCTAGAAAGAGCCCAGACACCCTTCAACAAAGGAATGGATACAGAAAATATGGTACATCTACACAATGGAGTACTACTCACCTATCAAATTAATGACTTCATGAAATTCATAGGCAAATGGATTGAACTAGAGAAATATCATCTTGAGTGAGGTAACCCAATCACATCAAAACACACAAGGTATGCACTCACTGGTAAGTGGCTATTAGCCCAAAATCTTGAATTACCCAAGATGCAATCCACAGACTACATGAAGCTCAAGAAGAAGGATGACCAAAATGCAGATGTTTCACTCCTTCTTTAAAAGGGGAACAAAAATATCCATAGGAGAGGATATGGAGGCAGAGTTTAGAGCAGAGACTGAAGGAATGGCTCATTCAGAGAAGTGCATGCTGACAGGAACCAGATATAGATATTTCCTGAGAGACATGGCCAGAACATGTCAAATACAGAGGTGAATGCTAGCAGCAAACCACTGAACTGAGAACAAGACCCCCGTTGGGGGAGTTACAGAAAGGATTGAAAGAGTTGAAGGAGCTTGCAACCCCATAAGAACAACAATGCCAACCAACCAGAGCTCCCAGGGACTAAACCACTACCTAAAGACTATACATGGACTGACCCATGCCTCCAACTGCATAGGTAGCAGAGGATGGCCTTGTTGAGGCACCAATGGGAGGAGAGGCTCTTGGTCCTGCCAATTGGACCCCCAGTGTAGGGAAATGTCAGAGGGGGAAAGGAGTGGGGGTGAATGGGGAGGGAAATACCCTTATAGAAGAAGGGGAGGGAAATGGTATAGGGGGCTTATGGACAGGAAACTGGGATAGGGAATAACATTTGAAATGTAAATAAAAAGGAAAAATTATATACATATATATATGATGTATAGAGAAGCAGGAGTAGAGGTAAAGGATTTTAAGACCAAACATGTTGGGCCATTGGTACAAGTTGTAACATAAATTTCAGATTGTCATGCCTGAAAAGTAACTATGTCCAAAGCCAAGATCTGCAACAAATGTTCTGTTCTGTTCTGTTCTGTTCTGTTCTGTTCTGTTCTGTTTTCTGTTTCTGTTAAATGATATGTTAAAGGATCGATTGGATAACACCTGAGTCTAGGGAAAGTTTTGTATCAATGGATTCACATCTCTGCTCTTATCTTCCCAACCTCTATGGAGCCTCAGAACTTACTGCTGTAGCCCCCCAAGAACTTATGGGGTGTGGTCTCAGTGCCCAGGTGTCTGTGGGCACAATGTGCTTAAGGTGATGGAGATTGGCTTTTTCCTTCTGAGTTACATTTGTTCCTAGAGAACCTGAAATCTATTTCCTGGGACATTGCATGATATTCTACATCCTCTTAAGGTCATGATTCCTATTTTTTTTCAACCAGCTTTAAGGGAAAAAAATTCATGAAGATCAGGTTAGAGTTACTGAGGTTCAGCTCCCCCCAAAAAAGGAATTTTGTTTTTTTCTCTTATTCAGCTTTTCTATAACACCTTTGAGAAGGAAACTCCTAGGAACTAGTAGAACACCACCGTTCATGAGAAATAACTTGGACAGAAAAGAGAAGAGTGGGCATAGACTCCCACACAGACCTCCCAGCCCATCAACCTTCGCTGGTAGAACTTCCTGGGGAGATCTCCTCTCTTGCTAATCGGGAATGCTGCATTAGTGCATGAGGAGCTCCCAGTGATGTGTACAAGTGTACAAATGTGTTCTCTCAGTGGCTGTTGTTCATCTTAGGTGTCTAGGACTGACATGAAAGTCAGTGTTCACCCTCTGCTTAGATGCTGCCACACCCATGTCTAGTGGATGGCAGGGATATGTCCCTAACAGTCCAAGAGTCTTCCCTTCTTTAGGAGGGGCCTAACCATTAAGGACCTCATGAAAGGAACATCACCAGGGATTTTCAAGAGAGGAAATGTATAAAAATTGTTATATTCACTTTTACAATGAGAAAATTAAGTATTTTGATGCAACCTAGAAATTCAGATTATTCATGAATAACAAATGTTCCTGCTGGGGAGGGTGTGTGTGCGAGCCTAAGGTTCTTGATCCCCCCCACCCATATTTCAGCAGCAATGCAGAGAGCCAGGAAGAGGATCAAAGGTGGGACACAAACAAGCAACCTTCTGCAGGATCACACCCTGCCAACCAGAACCCTGAAGGATACGCAATGTGCCCTAATCTCAGATGTTGAAATCCTAAAACAGTCAAATCCCTAAAGTATAAAATCTCTAAAGATCAAAGTCCCGATGATCACAATCCCAAAAGAGTAAAACACCAAATGTTGACATTTGGAAAGAGGAAATGCTGAAAACTGCAACCCTGTTAAAAGAAGTAGATGGCTGCATGAGACGGGTGCAGAGCTGGATTCTAGGGAAGCCTTCGTTAAAGTTTGGGGACATGCTGTCCCTTCACGCCACAGCATGCTTGACTTCCAAGAACCACCCTTTGTCAGAGAGTAAAATGAGCTCTGAACACCAGCAGCTTTCTAGATAAAGGACAGGGTTCTGCCAGTGTGAGGGAACACACTGAATGGGGAACTAACAGTGTTAGGGTAGGGGTTTGAATGAGAAGAGGAATTTTTCCATGCAACACTAGATCTGAAATAGACTTTACTGCACAGGCTTCAGTTGAGTTCCAGGATGCTGGCTTCCAAACTCTCTCCACCGGGCTTTAAATTTTGTTTTGTGAAACTTTGTTTTTGTTCGTGTTTGCAAACATATCTCATTTGGTATGCCAGGCTGGCCTAGAATTTACTATGTAGCTATGGGTGTTCTCACACTCACAGCAATCCTCCTGCCTCAGTCTCCCAGATGCTGGGATTACAGAACTGTTTGACACCATGCCCACATTCCACTGACTTTTATGTCTATATATACAATCCTTGCTCCTATTGCATCTAAAAATCCTAAAATGTTTCTGTGTGTGGATTGATAACTGGAAAGAGTGAGACTCAGTAGGGCTTGAAAGAAGAAAATGGATCTCAATCAAATTCCCAAACATGGAGGACAAGTTTATATTTTGGTTCAATCAAAACTTCTAAAACTGACAGCACCTTACCAAACAAAGGGTTTTCCTGTTGTATGCTTGTTTGTTTTGTTTTTTTCTTACTTCCACTTTTCCCAATGCATTCGGGTCAAAGTTCCAGTAACTCTATTGGACTAAAGGTAAGCAAATGGGCAAACTTCACTTTTAAAACTTTTGATAGAAGGAAGAGGGCAAACAGCGACCACCACCGTACATTTAGATCTCTCCAGTCTGAAACAAAGCCCCAGGTACATGGTTTCAGGGAAAGCTACGTGACATAAAAAGGTGGATAATTAGACCCTGGGTGAAGCTCAGAATATTGGACTCTAAAAGAAAGCAGTCCTAACAGGTATGTTAGGCGAAGGACAGGGTAGACAGTTAAGATTCTCAGCTACGTAGCAAATTAGAAGCCATCTTGACACATAGGAGACCTTGTCTCATTACAAAACAAAATAAACACTGTAGTGTTCTAATTCATTTTACTGAATTTTGATTTTGAAAACACATTTTCACAAATATATAAAATATTTATGTAAAACATTAAAACTTCCCTAGTAAATGAAGCGCTGTCCTATATGTTCATTTGTATTCATGAGAGATGTAATGTCTTAGGTTGTAGGTATTTTTGGAAAACACAGGGATGCCCATCACAGCTCATGATTGATCTCGACTTCAATGTCGAACACTGTACGTCATGTGACTGCAGTGCCCTGACTAGGTGCAGGTAACCGATAGCGCCAGTGTTTCAATTTCTACATGTAACATTTTACCCGCTGTGAGGAACATTGTTGTTTATAATTTCTTATAAAAAGAAAACACTTTTATTTTATTCAGCAAGAACATCATTGGTACTATGTGCTTTGTAACTCTCCTTTTTAGGAAGACTTGAATATACACCCTTTGTTGGGTGATGAAAGGCCAGGTTCTGAGGTAAGTGAATAGAGGTCCACAGAAAGGAAGCCAAAGCCCTGGACATTCTTACAGTCCCTACTTTAATCACAAAGGATGACGAGTAATGGAGAGTTCAGTGAGGTTTGTTCACTGGAGATAGTGTGAGATGTAGCATAAATCTGTACGCTCCAGAAAAATAAAGCCAGTAAGGACATAGCTGATGTCTGGGAATTTGCAATTGCAGCGTCTGTAGGATGCAATTCCAGTTTGGAGGCCTAGGGACAAACTGGCATTTTGGCTTATATCTGAAGTCTGTCTAGGAGATGATGTCTTTATTTGGAAAAGCCAGTCATTTATTTGACTCTGGCCTTCACTTTATCAATGATGGCTACTTCCATGAAGGACAGCAAGCTCCTTTATTCAAAGTCCTACACTATTTTAGAATATTTTTATTCTTTGAGAATTTCATGCCATGTATTTTGGCGATATTCACTACCTCTCCCAACTACCCTCTAACTTATCTTCCCTTTCCTGCTTACCCAGCCTCCGTCCTCTTCTTTTTAAACACATCAGGTTCATTCTATATGCTGCTCATGTAGTCTTAGATGTGTGGCCTTCCACTGAAGGAGCTATTAGTGCCTCAACTGTTAAAGAAAATTTATTCTTTCTCTCTTGGAAGCTATCAATTGACAATAATTATTCATCTAGGAGTTAGACATCATGCCTACTTCCCTTTTCCATGCTGAGATTTTTGTCTGAACTGAGCCTACACAGGCCATCTGCATAATTTCCCAAGTGTTGTGAGCTCATATATGCAAATGTTATGCTGTGTCCAGAAAACACATCTTTTCTTGTACTCTACTGTTTATGGCTCTTACAATCATTCTGCTTATCCTCTCCTCAGAAACTCCTGACTCTCTGGGGGAGGGGCGTGGGATGTAGATATCCCATTTAGGGTTGAACATTCTATAGTCTCTTGGTATCTGCATCTTGACAAATTGTGGAGCTTTGTTAATAATATCCACTGCAAATAAGAGCTTCTCTTTTAATGCTTGAAAGATACAATCATCTACGGCTATACCAGCAATAAGTAATTAACAGTTTATTTACTAGTCTGTCCATCTAGCAGAATAATAGTTTTAGTCTCTTCCATAGGGTCTTTGACTTTTCAAGTCATATGTTCTTGGCTTGATAATGGTACCAGGTATGGGTTTCATTTTGTAGAGAGGGACTTAAATCCAATCAAAAAGTGGCTGTTTATTTTCATAATGTTCATGCCACGATTACACCAATGGGCATGTTTTACCAAGCCAGTCAGTAGACTGCAGGGCTGATATCTTGGTAAAGCTAATGATTTCTATTGTGGCGGTGTGCATAGAACCGGAGTTATAAAAGAAAGCCAGTAGGGATGAAACATTTATGCCAGGACAAGTTTGATTTATCTGTGTTTTATAGCTCAAATATGTGGTGTCTTACCATCAAGTTCTGGGGCATAACCAATTCTATTGGCAAGAGTATTGGGGATATAGGAGAACTCATGCCAACAACTCCACAAGAGAAAAAAACATTTGTGTCATGAGGCTTTTTGTTATCCTGTAGTGCCCCTGTCTTGTGGTTGGGGCATTTTCACTTCTTACAGGGAGTGACTCCATTTAAATTCTTTGTAGAGATGTACCTGTTTCATGACAGACTTTCTGGAGAGTGCGGAAAAAAACATCTATTATATCCAGATAGGCAATCTATGATAGACCAAACTACAAACACCACCAAAGTCCGACTTTGTGAACTAAGGAGTTTTATTGTGGTTGCTTATAGGAATATAGGTATAGGGTTTGTACAGATTCAGAAGTGAATGAAAAACACCTGCATCACTAAAGCCCTCCCCGGCATGGGTAAGAGCTCAGAGAGCTAGAAGGCTGGGGTGCACTGTGCAGCTTGTAGGCTGATCTGCAGGTTGGAGAATGTTCTTTCCAGGTGGCTAAGTCAACTGATTCTCTTCCTGGCCTCAGCTTTCTGGGCGTGTCCTACACAGTTCTTACTGCTTATATGTTCTTGGGGAAATGGGGGGCCCTAATGAATCTGGTCAGTTTGAGGGACTTCTGAAGCTCATTTTAATTGTTTACTTCCTGAGTTTAAGGAACCTCCCTGTAGGACGAAATGCTTCATCTTCCCCTTGATCAGCTTGTTATGAATGTTGTAAGCATTCTGTGTTTTAATGAGCTTCCCTCCAAGATTTAATGTTCTAATCTTTAATGAAACTGCTACACAGCAGTGTGTGTGTGTGTGTGTATGTGTAATGAAATAACTACATACACACATATATTAAGTGTGTGTAACTAGATAACTATATATCGTGTGATTATAACTAAAGAATTATAACTATCTATATATGTCTCTGTCTCTACACACACACACACACACACACACACACACACACACACACACACACACACACACACACACACACACACACACACACACACACCACACACACACACACACACACACACACACACACACACACACACACACACACACACACACACACACACACACACACACACACACACACACACACACACACACACACTAGAGATAGAGAGACAGAGAGACAGAAAGAAACAGAGAGAGGGGGGTCAGAGAATGAGCCAGTGTTGTCAGCATACAGTCGAATGTTAAAGGAAATATATTTTTTAGGACTTGAATCACTTTACAGAAAAGAAATAACCCATTTTCTATATTGGAAACAACTTGAGTGTGTGAATCTCCTTTTGATAGTGTGTGTTTTAAGAAGCAAACTGGAGATTAAGTATTTGGAACAAAAAATTAGCATCCAAATTGAGTTATTTTGAAATAGGACATACATCAAAATTTGAAGACTTAGAACACTTAAAAACCTCTTTCATTATTTATATTGACTACATGTTGCATTTTCCATATATTGAGTTAATTGAAATGTATTATTAAAACTAATTCTACTAATGTACTCTTTAATTTTTAACCACCTTGTGTCTGTTCTACATTTACATATAAGGTTCAGACAGGTAAAAATATATTAGGTTTTTCTTTCTAGGTGGAGCAAAGCTCTAGTATTTATTTCTTTACTTTCAAAATACTCTTTTTTTTTTTTTTTGGTTCTTTTTTTCGGAGCTGGGGACCGAACCCAGGGCCTTGCGCTTCCAAGGTTCAAAATACTCTTTTATCTCGGTCAGGCATTCTTTGGAATTCCTGTGCGTTCTGCAACACCGGGTATTCAAATGATGGCGCCCATCTGGAGTGAACTGATCCCCACAGAGGCCTTGCCTAGAGTTTTTGCTTCTCTTGCTTCTACCCAACCTCGTTTCTACTCTTATGCATTTGGCTCTTTACTCTTTTGGGAAATCACAACCATAAATCTTTAGTTCTAAGTTCCTAAGCTTTTCATCTGCTTGCTAGCTTGAACCATTTCCTTGACTGGCTATTGAGAGCTTTCCACAAGCCTTGTTTTGGTGTTCCTGATCCTGTTCTCTCAAGTGCTCCCGGCCCGGGCTCTGCAACTCTTTATTAATAGCGCCTTCCCATCTCCTGGGATTTTCATTTTGTTTCATTTTCATTTTGTTTACTTTCTGGCTTTACACGTGTTTTCAAATACTATCTGTATTCTTTGTAAGTTTCACGTATTTATACTTTATATATCGATCATATCTGTCTCTTTCTAACTCCTCTAGTGTCTTCATTACATCTCCCACCAAGCTTCATATTCTCTTTATCTATTCTTAATACTACCAGCTAAGTGCTGCTTATCTGTGCTGAGATATGAACCTGCCACTTAACCAAAGGAAAGTGATTGAGACAGCCACCAACAACCTTAAACACCCACAGTAGGGAAGGGCCTTGGGAGTCCCTCCCTTACTCTTTGCGGGATGTTGACTGGCCGGTTTAGTGCAAGGCTTGTAAGAGACCTCCGCCACTGTGAGCTTATGGATGCTGCATCCATGCCCTACCCAGTAGCCTGAATTCAGCTTTCCCCCCAGTCTACCAGCTGTTATAGTCTCCTCCCCGTCTTCCATGGGCTTTTCTGAGCCTCCGACGGTAGGAGGTTGATATAGATGAGCCATCCATAGCTGAGCTCAGTTCTTTTAAAACAACATTCAAGGAGGCATCTACCAGGAAGGAAACTGCAGGAGATGGCGAAGAGACACTCGTCACTCAATTTCAAGGAGGATGGCCACCTGGCCTAGCCAGGGTCCTCCCTGCTTTTCATTCAAAGCTGCCTTCTCTCTGAGCAGACCCGACTGAGCCCGTAGCTGAGGACGGCGGTACTGTAGGACTTGCCCATGTTTCCAGGGCCTGGCTTATTATCACTCTTCCGCCTGCAGCTCCTGAAGGCTGCCTGAGCTTCTCCGATGCCCCCCCACTCTTTCTGTCCCCCCACTCTTTCTGTCCCCCACTCTTTCTGTACCTCTGGCTTTGACTCAGGAGGTTCAGAGCTGCCCTGAGGTCCAATGGCTTTTTCTGCCCAGACCTGCTCTAGGCTTCTCTTAACTCCCTTAGGCATCATCACCCCCATTCACCCCCAGGAAACTTTCTGCTGTATTAGTTTTGTTTTACTCCTGCTTCTAAGTGGCATCATTCCTTAATACTTCCTCTTTCTTACTCTTTCCCGATTGCCTGATGTTTCAGTGTCTTCCCGATTTCTCAGGGAAATGCTCAGATTCTATAGACTTAGAATCCCACATTCTTGTACAACGGATCTGCTAAAAATCTAAGTGACTGATGTGTATGTCGCCAAGAACTTTTGAGGTGAACTATATACATTCTTGTTTTCTACTATATTTTACAATCACGGGTTTAAGATGCAACCCAAATAAAGTAATTCAATTTGTACCTACCGTGCCCAGCCCTGTTCTTTATGGGTTCCCAGAGCCAGAGTGGTTAGGTGACTCACCTCCAATTGGGAGAGCTGTAAAGTTAACTGCCCTCCTATGTTAATCATCTCTACAGCGTTCTTTATTTTGTGGCACTTTTTTCATCAGAGAGCCTCAGGGCCTCGCTCTGCTCCTCATCTACTAATCTTATTAAATTACTTCCTAATGTATTTAACTATGATTATTTAACTCATCTAAGGTTGGATAGATTAATTCCCTGTAGATGATGATAGCCTTTTCCTTGAGGGAATATACTCTACCTATTTCTGGGAAAGTTCTTTGTCAATGCCTAGATTAATAAGAAAGTGGTCACAGAAAGCCATATATATATATATATATATATAGTTGCATATATATACACATATACATATATACACATATATACATATATGTATATATATAGAATAAACAAACATCAGCACATATATATGTTAGCATATATAATTAGTTCATATATGCTAACGTTTACTTTATGTCAGCAAGTTGATATGATAGTTCCATATCAAAAGACATAAAAAGAAAAAAAGAAAAAAGAAAAGTGTTAAAAAAAAGAAAGTGTTAGTAATAAAAGATGAAGTATTTTCTGGTGTTCTGTTTTCCTTATTCTGTTCTTAACTACAAGCCCTCCTTCCTCTTCACCCAAATGGCTATTATTCTCTCAATTATTAACCCCAGGGGACAAAATCTAAAATTTCCTAGGAAGGCATTATTAACCACCTTTCCTAAATGGCGGTGCATCTTGGGAAGAGAAACTCAAATTAGCTATGGGAAGGTTAGACAGAGCTGGGGGTGCCTCGTCAGACTTGGGCAGGAGTCAAGTAAGGAGGCAGTGCATAACTATTAGGCGAAATCTTGAAAGGATTAAACACACACACCCACTTAATTTTGTCCCCAGGAGTCTTACAAGTCATTTTCTTCCCTATGTAATTCTGTCAAAAAGTATCCATGTTTTCATTAACTGCTGAAATTATTTTTTCCTCTTCAATAAAGAGTTACACTGTACTTTTGTGTGTTAGTGAGCATTTATCCTCTTACCTTACACTATTACGATCATTAACTGTGGTGTGTAAATGTAGTAGTTATTACTGCCTAACTTTTGTTGAAAATGCACAATAAAAGAGGGAAGGTAGCAAAAAGAAAGGACGAGAAAATCATGCTGCCAGAGTTCTCTGCCAAGGAGCAGGGCACTGAATGCGTGACATTTAGCTTCTGTGCCCAGCGGCTACGTCCTGTGGTTTTAATGAAAGAGACTACGAATCAGCCAAGAAACATAATATTCTTGAGAATTGCACATCATGGCACTGGAGAAAACGAAAAATTACATTGAAAATATCCACGAGTTACTTTTTTCTTCTCCTCCTTTCTTTTTTTTAATCTCCTGTTTTCATAAAGGAAACACATTTCACTCTGGGCCAGGAAGGTGTCAGAGGGAAGATAAGGAAACTGTGTGCCCCAGGAAGATTCCTTGCTCCAAAAAGAAAGAACCACAGTGGACCATAGGGAGAAGTACAGTAAAGTATCGGAGACTGGTTTGACACAACAACAACAACAACAACAACAACAACAGCAGTAGGGGGAACAAATGAATGTATACTCGACTTTGCTTCTGAAGAGTCCCAGAGCTGTCAAAGCAATCCCGGATGTTGTGAATACGCAGACTCCACCTTGGCTTCCCTCCGTATACAATATTTTAGATGAAACAAAATCTGGAGAAATGCAGTGAGCAGAGTCGCTCGACTGTGTAGCATGTCCCTGTGCTAGCTTGACTGTGAGCTCAGTAGCTGACGGGGATGGAAATGCTGTAAATGGTATGTGTTAACCTGGCCTTTGTGAAGTCTGTGCTTACCGGCCAGGTGTGCCAGCCTAAGTCCACAGTGTCATTTCCACGGACATTTTTCCTAGGCTTTTTAAAAATGTTTTTTTTTTGTTGTTGTTATTTTGTTTTGTTTGAAAATGTGTTAGTAAAGTGACATTGAAGCCTTCTTTAAGGAGAGGACTTAGATTCGATTTTAGGGGAGGGAGGAATATTGATTCTGGATATAAGCAGGTACCTGTAGATTTATCATCCTTGACATGGGTTCAAGTGTTTTTTTTTTTTAATCTGATATTTTTATAAGGATTAAAATGAAATATTGGTTGGATTTTACATTTGCAAACCAAATCAGGGTTTAGGAAAGTGCTTTCAGACCTGATTCTGCCTTTTTTTGTTACTCTGGCTATCACTGCACAGAGGTAAAAAATGGTCAGCTGAGGGCCGAGCTGAAGAGAGCACAAGAAGGAACTCTGACCGGCGGCCATCATCCTCGTGAAAGGCTTCCTTCCAAATCTCTATATTTATTCGCATTATTTTCTACTTTCCCCTTTCCACTAAACAACTTTTAAAACGCACTAACCATTTACACCAGCTGACTTCAGCCTACTCTTGGAAGGCCAGCTGCAGCCCCACAGATCCTACGAACATGGCCTCCAGAACTGAGATCAGTTTGTCCACTGCGATGAATTATGCATTACTGCCAGGCTATTTCTTGGCATGGGAAGATGTGATATGTCAGATTAAAATTAAATATTGAGTAGGCTGTCTCCTAGCAACACAGATTAAAGAAAGTCTTTTTTTCTTTTATATATATATATATTTATTTATTTATTTTGGTACTAGTCAAGTATGGGAGCCTCCACCTGAAGTGTGTTTGCATGAAGGAATTTGACTGATCCCAATATGGCACAGAACACTGAATGCATAATGCTCTCCCCCCACCCCCCAGCTGCTCGCTGGTTTCAGTAATGAATCCCACGGGTATTCAGAAAAGACCCGAGAGTCCACTTTGTGCAAGGTTTTCAGGTTTTCCCACATTAACTCTTAGAGTTTGTGGCTGGGTGAGGCCTGCACTGAACACCAGAGCCATTCTTGAGAGCAAATGGCAATCTTGATGTTGACCACAAACTGTCAGAACCCACTGTCCACTCCTCACTCAGGAGGGGACAGGAAGCAGGCACATGACAGGCATAGCCTTGGAACAGACCGTGTGGTCCAGACGCAAGTCACTTTGGGAGGCTGGGGGAGGGACAGAAGGACACATGAGTCACACCTAAGGTACTAACAGACCTTTCAGAAGCCCTCACTGTAGCTTTCCTTTTTCACTTATTTTCTTACTAGCTTCTCATCTTTAGTGGCATATTAGAGACAATTAAGACAGGATCCACACTTTTCGGTGTGAAATAAGCCAAAGGCCAAGAACGGGATTATTTGTTTAGGACAGGTCAATTGCAAATAACTGCAGGAAAGACTCGGTCTTTCTGAGATACTGGGTTCCAGTGTCAGTGTGTGTCTATTAGAAATGGTCTTTTCTGTCGCAGGGAGGCCTGTATAACTGAGTACTTATTCTTAACTAAAAGTTCCTCTATCCATTCCTCTGTTGAAGGGCATCTGGGTTCTTTCCAGCTTCTGGCTATTATAAATAAGGCTGCTATGAACATAGTGGAGCATGTGTCTTTGTTGTATGTTGGGCATCTTTTGGGTATATGCCCAGGAGAGGTATAGCTGGGTCCTCAGGTAGTTCAATGTCCAATTTTTTGAGGAACCTCCAGACTGATTTCCAGAATGGTTGTACCAGTCTGCAATCCCACCAACAATGGAGAAGTGTTCCTCTTTCTCCACATCCTTGCCAGCATTTGCTGTCACCTGAGCTTTTGATCTTAGTCATTCTCACTGGTGTGAGGTGAAATCTCAATGGTACATCTCCACAATGGAATATTACTCAGCTATTAAAAACAATGACTTTATGAAACTCATAGGCAAATGGATGGAACTGGAAAATATCATCCCGAGTGAGGTAAACCAATCACAGAAAAACACACATGGTATGCACTCATTGATAAGTGGCTATTAGCCCAAAGCTCGAATTACCCTAGATGCACAGAACACATGAAACTCAAGAAAGATGACCAAAAATGCGAATGCTTCACTCCTTCTTTAAAAGGGGAACAAGAATACCCTTGGCAGGGAATAGGGAGGCAAAGTTTAGAACAGAGGCAGAAGGAACACCCATTCAGAGCCTGCCCCACATGTGGCCCATACATATACAGCCACCAAACTAGATAAAATGGATGAAGCAAAGAAGTGCAGGCCAATAGGAACTGGATGTAGATCTCTCCTGAGAGACACAGCCAGAATACAGCAAATACATAGGCGAATGCCAGCAGCAAACCACTGAACTGAGAATGGGACACCCATTGAAGGAATCTTAGAAAGGACTAAAAGAGCTTGAATGGGCTTGAGACCCCATACGAACAACAATGCCAAGCAACCAGAGCTTCCAGGGACTAAGCCACTACCCAAAGACTATACATGGACTGACCCTGGACTCTGACCTCATAGTAGCAATGAATAGCCTAGTAAGAGCACCAGTGGAAGGGGAAATCCTTGGTCCTGCCAAGACTGAACCCCCAGTGAATGTGATTGTTGGGAGGAGGGCGGTAATGCGGGGAGGATGGGGAGGGGAACACCCATAGAGAAGGGGAGGGGGAGGGGTTAGAGGGATGTTGGCCCGGAAACTGGGAAGGGGAATAACAATCAAAATGTAAATAAGAAATACTCAAGTTAATAAAGTTGGGGAAAAACGTTCCTTTGCAGGTACACACTGCTGTCTCTAATAGTGTTCCAGGGCTCGCACAGGTTTCTGCATGCAGCAAAAGAAAAGAGAGCAAGGTGAAGCTTCCTATGAACTGATGCACTGTATAGGCGCAAAGCTGGACCTGTGACCCGAAGGATATCTGAGGTCGAGCTGATATGCTAATCATCACAGGACCTGAAGTCATTTCCTGTAAGACGTGACACAGCCAGGAGACAGAAGCCATAAACGCATGCAATATTAGTAAAGCAATTACTGTAGAGTGGTAGGACATCGTGCTTTGCAAATCTCTTGCCATTTAAGAAACATCTGTCTCTGCCATTAGAAATTACTGCTTGAAATGAACAAACAAACAAACAAACAAACAAACAAACAAACAGAAAAAGCCGTGTTTTGTGTTTCAGTTTTGCGTTCGGTAGCCCTGTCAGTGAGTCTGCTGCCAAAGCTCCAATACCAATTTCGTAGCCTAGTCCCTTGGTTGGTTTTCTAACCAGTGTAGCCAATTGTGCCGATCGCAGGCAAAGGAGCAATGAGCAGATCCACTGCGCTGTGTGAGGTGCCCGAATGCAATCACACACAGTGTAAAGAATGGCAGAGTCAGGAGGTGCTCAAAAGACCGCACACGGATCTTCACCTGATAGAAACTGGCTTAGGCCTTGGTACGAGCATTTTCCAAAAGTCATAGATTCCTTACTTTTTAAAAAGGCGACTATTCATGCTCTGTTACAGGGCACCTCAGGTCTTTTTGTGACTGATGACTGAAGCAAACTGACCGAGAAAGGAGGAGGTTGGAGGTGACCAGTGAGTCCGTTTTCTTGAGTCCATTGCCTCGGTTCTGTCTCTGTTAAGTGTCAAGATCGGAGTCCCCTTGAGATATTAATTTTCTTCACTTTGAATACAGGGCTTGGTTTTCTGTCCCCCTGCTTCAAAGGGAATCAGCTAAAAGTACTTATGGAAATGTTTATGTCTGAGGAGAGCTAAGTCAGGCAAGGGCTTCTCCTGTACATGTGTTCTGGGTCATATTACCTGGTATAGCACTGACTTTTTAACGTAGAAGAAAGAATCCAAAATGTATGATCAGTTACTGAGCTCATCCGGGGAGTCTATACAAAGTCCTTCAGGGAAGAGGGGTTATTGTATTAGAAATTGGAGGTTTCTACCCTAGCAGGATCGTTTAGTTCCCAGATAAAGGACACAAACCTGTATATTTATAGTAAGCTTTAATAATAATAGACCTGGGCAGATATCAGCCCTCTAAGCTCTTACGCCTACTTCCCTATCAGTAACCCTGGGATAGAATGTGCCATGCTCTCCCTGGGCAGCTCTTACTCTGACTGACCAGCACCCACAGCCAGTTCTTATGGCCCATCTACCCCATGGCATCTTCCCTGTCTCTTCACTATCCGCTCTGCTCCTCATGGTCTCGCCTCAGACCTCAACCCTAAGAACCAAACCTCCACCTACCTCTCTTCTACCCAGCTATAGGCTACAAACATCTTTATTCAATCAACTATTTTAAATCAAGGAACCAGGCTTCGTAGCATCACTTGGTGAACATGAGGGTTTCTTCATCCCTGAGGTAATTAGATCTTGCGGGTCAGTATTTAGCATTACAACACAGCAACAGACCAAACCTCAACAGAGATCGAAGCTCACATTAGCTACTGTGGTGGTTTGAATATGCTGGCTGGCCTGTGGGATGTGGCACTATTAAGAGGTGTGGCCTGATTGGAGTAGCTTTTTTGCAGCAAATGTGTCACTGTGAGGTAAGGCTGTGAGGGTAAACTTTGAGGGCTTATGCTTAGGCTCCATTCAGTGCAGAAGAGAACCTCCTCCTGGCTGTCTTCGAATCAAGATGCAGAACTTCCAGCTCCTTCTCCAGCACCATATTTACCTGGACAAAGTCATGCTTCCTGCTATGATGATAATGGACTGAAAGCTGTAAGCCAGCCCCAACTAAATGTTTATCTTTGTAAGGCTTGTCTTCCTCATGGTGTCTCTCCACAAAAGACAGTCATGAAGAAAAATACACAGGAAACCCGTAAGAGTGGCTTCTGAAATCGAAAATCACAACAGAAGAAAATGTTTAAGGGCCATCTTTTTAGATTTGTCACGTTGTATATCTTAGTGGATACCTGAATTCAAGAGGCATTGGTTCAAATAGTTTGGTCAGGAACCCCTAGATACCTATGGTAATTCATCGTATCAGAGACATCTACAAAATCACAACTGATTTTCCCACAATTCCCTTAGAACTCTGTACTGTACCGAACAGCCCTTACTTTTCCATGCTTCCTTCGTTTTTTCAAAACATTTCCTACAACGTTCTTGATTCTGGTCTCTTTCTTCTGGGATGTGTTCTCCACATTGGCTCTTTAAAGAAATCTAAATCTTAATTCAAAATCGGACCAGATCCATAATTTCCCATTTAACTCTCACCAGTGACCCTAAACCATTCACTGAGCAAAGCCCAACACCTTCAAATGGTCAACAGAGTTCATGATATGGTCTTTTATCTAACTTTCTGGTTCCATGTGTTACAATCCCTTACAATATGATCCTTATCAAAATTTGAAAATCTGACATTCATTTGCATAGGCCATCATGCTCCTGGCTCATCAGACAAATCACTTTTTACTTTCTTCCAGTCTGGTAGTTAATTCCAGGTAAACTGTATGGCCACTTGTTCATACTTGATTTATAGCATCGTTCTCAGAATATACAGGGTGGGGCACCTACCACGTTGTGGTAGGAATAGAGCTTTAGAAATAAAGAAACTTTGATCCAAATCCTATCATATAAACTAAGTCCTACACTGAATTCCTTTGACTTATAGAGAGTCACAGGTTTTCTATTTATCAAATAATAGAAATGTTTAAATTTAATAAAGATTGGCATTATGATATGATATATACATACATGTACTTGACTTGATACATGTTTGCCGTGGACTATGCTAAAACTTCCTTGTAAACACATTTGTCTTCTGCTTGGATGTCAGGTCCCATGTATCTTTCTGGGACCTTTCTACACCTGTCCAAAAGACAAACATACATGTGTACAATCACAATCTCTTCCAAGTATCACAAAACAAAGGTGACATGGATGAATAAATCCCCACACTTCAGGACATTTAGAGTCACTAGAATAGCACTGTTAGAAATAATGGCATTGAAAGTGACTTCATAGTTCCAACATGTAAGCATCCTTCCATGTCTGACCTTTGAATTTGATGCTCTGAGAAACTGACATTATGTCATTCTTAAAGGACAGACCATCACCAACATACAAAAATCTTGGTGAAGAGCATTGCCCAACCTTGTCTTCATGTCTTTGGTTGTTTGGGGATTGAACCCATGATAATAAAAATGGATGACATTTATCCATTGATTTGGGGGTTAGCATATGACACAGCAATGGGAAGAAAAGGAGGTGACTAATCAAGACCATATCAAGAAGAACCTTAAGATTCATGTTTGAACTTAGACGTGGCTTTTTAGGAGTTTAATTGGAGGGATAAGTAGGGAGGTGAGAAGACCAACTCTATTTCTTATAGGGTTTGCTCAGAATAATACTGAAGGGAGAGAGATCTAAGAAAGGTACCTTACTTATGAGGCTATTGAATAATAGTCAAGGAACATGGTATAATACAAGACAGGTGTCACGACCACCTCGTAGGTGTAGGGGCTGGGCCATTGCACATGGTCTGATACTTAGAGTGATTCCTGCTAATTTAATACAATGCAGTTAAATTGCTGAAACTCTTAGTAATTATTAAAAACAGGACTCCACATTTTCTGGTAAATATATGCATTTATTTGCTTTACTTTAAACACTTCTCTTTATTAATGCCACAAGGAAATAAAAACATTTCCTTCAAGAAGAATTAAATTAATTTCTCTGTCTCCTTTTTCAGCTCTTTGCTAGTTATTGGTAAGAGACAGGGACATCGGTCGGCAATATGGCTCAGCAGAATGAAGGTACTGACTGTGCAAACCTGAGGATTTGAGTTCAATCCCCATAGCTCAACTAAAGGTAAAAGGAAAGAAATGACTCCACAAAGTTGTGATGTCCACATGGGCTTTGTGGCAAACACATCTCCCCCTCCATGTACACACATACAAGTGCATGAGAGTGCATGTACATGCATACAGACACACACACACACGCACACACACACACACACACAGAGAGAGAGAGAGACAGACAGAGAGAGAGAGAGAGAGAGAGAGAGAGAGAGAGAGAGAGAGAGAATATTCATAGTAAAAGATACAGCAGCATTTTATTGAAAAGAAAACACAGTAAATCTTTTGATTTAAACAGTCTTCAATTTGGGGTTCTGCATTTTCATCCTGTGCTTTGCTTTGTGAATTACTTTGTCCTGGCAAAGGTCACTGAAGAGTAATTATGAATCACACAGTCAGATGTAAGAAGATCCACATTTTATTCCACTTTCCTCTCCCATAAGTCCCCAGGGCTATTCAAGTTGACTGATCTGGGTGGAGTCGGCATTGAGTTTTGTTTTACTAAAATAAAAGTAAAAAGTAGATATGTTTGTTTCTGTTTTATACATATAAACTTGAGGTCTTATTCAGGAAGTAGGAAGTCAGAGTTTATAGAAAGAAAAAAGTATTATTTATGTTATTTTATTTTTCCTTAGCTAAAACAGACAATCTTATTCTATGCTCTAAATAAAAGCAAAATCATATCAAAGAACTAGAAAAATCCCCAAATAGCTCCTTCTAGATCTTCACAGGGAGAGTCTGAGTGTCAGATGGCCTGCAGACTCTGAGGTTCCAAAGGGGGAAAAATTTACAGTGACCAAGCTAAATCTTGAATTCTTAGCCAGTGTAAAAGAAAACATTCACATGAGTGTAAATGGTCTGAAGGTTTTACTGCCTATTTGTGGCCATTTATAGTATAAATAATTCCACGTGTCACTGACCATTTTCACAGACATATTTAATAATCTTGAATTATTCATTTTATGGATTTTTAAATAAATAATGTAGTTGTTCTCTTTTCAGTGTGCTTCTGGTATGCTAAACAAGTCTATTCTCACAAGTCTTGTTTTCTTGGTTTCACTACGGTCATCTCTGTTATGAATTGCTTTGATTTGAGCGACAAACATTCATGTGCTGTTGTAGTATAGATTTACTTATATATCCTAACTTCAGAATACTATAGTGAGGTGGAAAATACACCTCACAATGGAAAGAGTACGGTAATTGTGCTGCAGGATATGGCATTTTTTATTTTATGTTACTTAATTTGTTGCCGTTGATCTCTGACAAGCCCAGCGGCAAGCATCTTCAAATATGACAGGTTCTGAAGCACACTGAAGGCTGTGTTTATTTGAAAAATAACTGTGATGATGTGTGCAGCTGTGCCTTAGTCTGAGCTCTATAGATTTGGGTTTGGAGAGATAAGCATTGTACACTACATTCCAGACTCTCCTATCCATTAAGTGGGAGGAGTTAGGAGACACAGGTAGTGACCGGAGACGTGGCTGACACAGGACTCTGCCTCTCTCGGCACACTGCTGTGGGACAAGATTTTAAGCAAAATATAATACAATAATTAAGAGTTTGAAGCGGCTCACGTAGAGAGAGAAACCAAACTAGACTGAAACCCTACAACTAAAATCACTTCAAGAGTGAAATGGGCCACTTGTTTTCTTCTGTGTGGCTAATTTTTTCGGGATTCTGTAGTCACATGTCATGACTATGCAGTTGACCAGATATGAGAGTGAAAGATGTGAACACCAATTTTGGTTTTAATTTTTAATGATTTGAATATAATTAATGATCGAGATTATTTTCCCATCAGATAGAATCTACACAGAAGTTTTTTTAAAAGCTAATAGTTAAATAACATGAGAATTAGTGTTTTTTTGAAAAGCATATAAAATATTTCTGAAGTTAAAAACTTACTTATCATAATTATATACTTTTCTAATGTCAGAAAAATCCTTTCCCAGACTTGAATCATCGGGAAGAAGTTTCTTTTTTTCCAGGCAGAGTGGCTCAAAATAGACTGGATTGTTTCCAAGATTTTCAAAATGAGTTTTGATCTGGTTTAAGACAGTTTTAAATATTTTTCAAAGACAAGAACATTTTGAGAAAATTTTCAAAAGTTAGAAAAATGAAGCTTTCTTAACAAGAAATAGATCTTACAAATTAACTGTTTAAAGCCCAGTAGAGTCCATTCAATAGGAAAAAAATCCAATCATCTCTCCCCCGCCCCGACGTGTGTGTGTGTGTGTGTGTGTGTGTGTGTGTGTGTGCATGTGTGTGTTTTGGAAACAGTGAAGGTAACTTTGAAACTTATTTGGGAAACACAACTCCTGAATAAAGTCAAAGGGATCTCTTCAAAGAACAGAGTGAGGGCATCCATGTGATCCAGTCCAAGCCTGAAGATGAACAGTTACACTCACAACATGGTGAGAATGGGCCACGGGTAAACTGGAACAAAACATGCACCATCAGTTGACTTTCAACGCAACCCAGTGTAGAAGTTCCGAGTCAAGGCTGCGAGCTGGAGAAAGAGGCTCTTCAACAAGTGAGACCGGAGAAATAGACACGTGCACCAGTAATGTGAAGGAAGCTGTAAGTGATGCTTTCATCTAAATTTAATTTCTGCTTATCCAAAGAAACAACAGGGAACACCAAGTGACAGTCTCAGACTGAAGAAGATAATTCTCCAACCCATATAATAGCCCATTTAATAACAGAAAACTTAAACCCACATTACATGAAAAGCTTGCTATAAATGGATTTTTAGAAAGCTCAGTTCCTAGATGATCATGTCACAGAAGAAGACCCATAACTGACTGTGAGTGTATGAAGGAAGGCTCAACCGCAGAGAACTGAAAAATTAAAATCCACACATGGTACCAATCCGCAGATATACTATATAGTGGGCAAACTAAAATTAACAAATGATGGCCAGGGGCTGGAGAGATGGCTCAGTGGTTATGAGTGCTGACAGCTCTTTCAGAGGTCCTGAGTTCATGTCCCAGCAACCACATGGTGGCTCGCAACCATCTGTAATGGGATCCGATGCCCTCTTGTGGTGTGTCTGAAGACAGCTACAGTGGACTCATACACATAAAATAAATCTTTTTTTAAAAGATGGTCAATAACATTCCCCGGTTTGGCAAGGATGTGCTGCTTCGAAAGCTCATACATCCTGGCTGAGGTTGCAAAACTTTATGTCTAAACTTGGGTCCCATCTCCAAGCTATCTCCTTTCGTCTATGAAAATACTACAAGCTGCGAAGACAACAGAAAGCTACACTATTTCTGCTCCCAAACATTTTGGACTCACAATTCTCTCCTTGCGTGTCTTGTGACAGAGCTTGCATTAGTCATGTACGCTTGTCCTGATTCAAAGGACTGCTCACTTACGAACACGCATTTTATTTATTAGATATAAATTATTAATAGCGTTGCCATACGTAAGTATAACTTCAGATTGTTTCATCTTAAGCAACACAAGACTTTGCTAAGTTAAAGCAAAGGGAAGATAGGAAGAGGGCTTATTGGATACGATGCTTTTGAGGGCCCGAGTAGGTGCACCTACATAAATGCTCGGTATGGTGGAGGTACCATGCCAGAAGTGGTAACTTTGATGCCCCAACATATAAAAAAGACACGTGCTCCACTATGTTCATAGCAGCCTTATTTATAATAGCCAGAAGCTGGAAAGAACCCAGATGCCCTTCAACAGAGGAATGGATACAGAAAATGTGGTACATCTACACAATGGAATATTACTCAGCTATCAAAAACAACGACTTTATGAAATTCATAGGCAAATGGTTGGAACTGGAAAATATCATCCTGAGTGAGCTAACCCAATCACAGAAAGACATACATGGTATGCACTCATTGATAAGTGGCTATTAGCCCAAATGCCTGAATTACCCTAGATGCCTAGAACAAATGAAACTCAAGACGGATGATCAAAATGTGAATGCTTCACTCCTTCTTTAAAAGGGGAACAAGAATACCCTTGGCAGGGGAGAGAGGCAAAGATTAAAACAGAGACTGAAGGAACATCCATTCAGAGCCTGCCCCACATGTGGCCCATATATATACAGCCACCCAATTAGACAAGATGGATGAAGCAAAGAAGTGCAGAAGTGTAGATCGCTCCTGAGAGACACAGCCAGAATACAGCAAATACAGAGGCGAATGTCAGCAGCAAACCACTGAACTGAGAATAGGACCCCCGTTGAAGGAATCAGAGAAAGAACTGGAAGAGCTTGAAGGGGCTCGAGACCCCATATGTACAACAAGGCCAAGCAACCAGAGCTTCCAGTGACTAAGCCACTACCTAAAGACTATACATGGACTGACCCTGGACTCTGACCTCATAGGTAGCAATGAATATCCTAGTAAGAGCACCAGTGGAAGGGGAAGCCCTGGGTCCTGCTAATACTGAACCCCAGTGAACTAGACTGTTGGGGGGAGGGCGGCAATGGGGGAGGGTGGGGAGGGGAACACCCATAAGGAAGGGGAGGGGGAGGGGATGTTTGCCCGGAAACCGGGAAAGGGAATAACACTCGAAATGTATATAAGAAATATTCAAGTTAATAAAAAAAAAAAAAAAAGGAGAGGGGAGGGATTAGGGGGATGTTGGCGGGGAAACAGGGAAAGGAAAAAAAAAAAAAAAGAAAAAAAAAAAAGTGGTAACTTTGAGAGCTCAGTGTCCAGTTTGCCTAGCCAATCAGTGAGCTCTAGGTATAGTGAAAGCCCATGTTTCAAACATTAAGGTGGACCGTAAAGATGACAGGGTAGTCCTTATGCACAGACAGGCACACCCGGCACAGACACACGTGCGTGCACAGATGTGTATACCAAACACGTGTAGAGAAAAGAATGGCAGATTTAATTTCCTCAAAGTATTTTCACTTCTGAAAGCTGCTGTTAGTTTCTGCGCTTAGCTGTCATTTAGAGTGAGTAGGTGATTTTCAAGTAATTTATTTCTGCTTTCTTGTTCTCCAGTCAGGTGTGAACGCACAAGTCCACATGCCTTATGGTAGGGATAGGGAACAGGGCCTTCCACGGTCTAGCTGTGAGGATCATAAAAACATATCAGGGCATTTGTTTTGTAGGCGATTTTATTTAGGCAGCGCTGGGTCACTTGCAGTGGGTAATCAAGTGCAGAATAAAAATACCTGCATCTCAAAACTAGGAAAGCATGCGTTTAAAAGCATTAAAAGTGTGGTCGAGATTTTTTTTTTTTCTTTTTGAGTCTGTTGAAGAACAAAGAAAATTCCAGCTTCAGGTGGGCAGTACCCCAGCTCCAGTTCTGGCCTGACAGCTTCTTGGCAAGAGCCCTGGCATCAAGCTTGACTGGATGGGAAGGAAGTCCTGAGGGGAAGCACAGGGCGGGGGGCTGAAAGAACAGCGAGGGAGGCTAGAGCCTCGGCTGCAGCCTGAGCTCCGTGTCTCTGGTGCAGCGCCAGCGCCACCATGTGGCCATCTGTGGCGCATCAGCGGGAGAAACCGATTTTCAACACATTTGCAGAGCACAGAACTGTTCAAAGGCCTGGGAAATCCTTGAGAAAGAGCATCCTCCAGCTCTTTTTCATCTAAAAGTGTCTGAGATTTCCCAACAGCTCAGTTAGCAAGCCATCTGGAATGTTCGCTGTCTAGGCACTTGGTATTTGTTTCTGCACTTATCAACTATTACTCGACACCATGTGCCTGTCATTGAACTGAGCAGGTAGGCAGCACATGGAGGTCCACTGGGGCATATGAACGGCGAGATGATCAGCATAAGACAAGGACTTCAGGGAGGCAAAGAAAGGCACGTCTGAGCGCGTCCCGGGGCAGTCAGCCTTTACATTTACATAGAAATCGGCACTCCCCCCACCCACGATGGGCACAGGATTGATGCCTTAGTAATGGTGAGCCCAGAGTCTGTTCTCTGTCCGCTACTGCTGCTGGCGTTCACAAACAGACCAGGAAACCTTCCTGTTGTTAAATGTGACTGCTGTGTGCAGGAAGAGACCGCTCAAAGAAAAAACAGTGTTCAATCCGCTGTTACTCAGAGCTGAGTTCCGGCACCTTGCCTGTTTTTGTTGCTGTCACTTCCTGTAACCACAGTGCTTATGCATTCTCCAGTTCGTACAATGTAAACAGCAATTCTAAAACTGCTTCAAGTTAGACTGAGAAGTTAAATAAACAAGGCTTTTTCAAGGACTTAGGGGGATGTGCTTGATGCCCTGTTGTGCACAGGGTCATTTGTGTCCGTTAAAGTTTGAGGTGAACCTAACGGGGCTCTACTATCTTTTCTTTTTTCTTTGTTTTTTATTTTAGTTTTAGTTTTAAATTTTTAAAATTTTTTTCTTTTATTAGATATTTTTTATCTACATTTCAAATGGAATCCCCTTTCCTGGTTTCCCCTCCAGAAACCCGCTGTCTCCCCCTACTTCTAAGAGGGTGCTCTCCCAACTCCTACCCACCTACCTGCCCTGACATTCCCCTACACTGGAGCATCGAGCCTTGACTGGACCAAGGGCTTCTCCTCCCATTGATGCCTGACAAGGCCATCCTCTGCTACATATATGGATGGAGTCAAGGTCCAGCCCTGTGTACTCTTGGGATGGTGGTTTAGTCCCTGGAAGCTCTGGGGGTTCTGGTTGGTTGATATTGTTGTTCTTCTAGTGGGGTTGCAAACCCTTTCAGCTCCTTCAGTTCTTTCTCTAACTCCTCCTTTGGGGTCCTTCATGGGGACCCCATTCTCCATTCAATGGTTAGCTGCAAGCATCCACCTCTGTATTTGTCATGCTCTGGCAGAGTCTCTCAGGAGACAACTATATCAAGTTCCTGTCAGCATACACTTCTTGGCATACACAATACTGTCTGGGTTTGGTCGCTGTATATGGGATGCATCCCTGGGTGGAGCAGTTTCTGGGTGGCCTTTCCTTCAGTCTCTGCTCCGCACTTTGTCTCCATATTCCCTCCTGTGAGTGTTTTTGTTCCCCCTTTTAAGAAGGACTGAAGCATCTGCACTTTGGGCTTCCTTCTTGAGCTTCATGTGGTCTCTGAATTGTATCTTGGGTATTCTGAGCTTTTGGGCTAATATCCACTTATCATCATGTGCATTCTTTTGTGATTGGGTTACCTCCCTCAGGATGATATTTTCTTGTTCCATCCATTTGCCTAAGAATTTCTACCTTCTTTTCATGTGTGGGGCTCACTCTCCTCTCTTGGTGTCTCTGCCACTGTGCAGTCATGGATGTCATAAGGACAATGGCCCAGAAGTTTAGATCCAAAATAGCAGACAATAGGAAGCTGGAAAGATACCGGCTCACACCAGCCTCCAGGCCTAGCGCCATAACCTCTGGGAGAGAAGAGCTCCCAGATGCACACAGGAAGTCACTCTCTGTGCCTGCAGCCAGCGCTTTGGCGCTGGAGTGGGAGACAAGTGCTCTAACAACCCCAAACCAGGAAAACACAGGTAATTAGACGAGCTATGTAACAAGCTGGAAGACGCAATCTTAATGAACACAGCAGATTTGTTAACAATTACTGGAAATCAAACTGTCACCATAATTTATGGTTATGCCCTTAAGGAGCTAAGACGCTTCACTAATCATGTATGCCTCATCCTGTTAGTGTATTCCCTTCTTGTTTATATTTGTGCTAAAGGTTGATGTCTACGCTGAGGTCATCCCTCTGCCAAGTCCATTGAGAATATACTCCCTGGTCCTCTGGCTTCATTGTAAATGTGACAAGATTTATATTAAAAAGAAATGGTTTCAGCTCAGGACCCCGAAGACCAAGTTCTCAGCTCAAAGGAGATGTATTTGGCCCAGAGAGACAAAGGTCAGGAAATAAGAAACAAAGACAGGAGATAGAGGACAGAGAGAAGGAGAGGGAATCAGGGCAGAGGGGACAGGGAGATCTGTCTAGGTATGCCTCTGATAAAGAGACAGATGTGGTCCACAGGAAAATGGCAGTTTATGAACGTTGGAGGGGAAACCCTGTGTTTGGATGAGGTGTTGAATTTTAATTGAGTATGTTAATTAAGTTAGCAAAAGGGGACTTTTGATTGCTGGGCTTCAGTACTTCGATAATACCTTGGTAGTCAGCCTCAGGAGGAGGAAGTGGTCAAATATGAATAGACCTTGGTGGCTAGCTTTAGGAATATAATCTCACTGTTTTAGCCAGGCAAGGGGGATGGGAGAGAAAGGCAAGACCTGTTAGAGCCATGTCCACCATGCTTGAGATAGTCCCTTCTAGAATCCACTAGAAGATTAGGATTGTCTGTGAGAACATTGCCCTGAGAGGGCTGAGGTTAAAAATCCACCCGAATGTGGACAGCAGCATCCATTCAATTGGCTGGGACCCCAAACAGAATAAAAAGGAAGAAAGGAGAAAGTCAGTTTGTAGTAACATGCCCCCTTTCCTATTTTTGCCTGCTGTTTCTCTGCCCTAACATCCTCCCGCTCCTGTTATTGACTGAAACCCTTGAAACTGTGAGCTGAACTGCAGTCCCACCCTTATGTTGTGCCATTGGGCTTATGTCCACAGACATAAAGAAGTAACTTGAGAATATATTTACCATCCAGCTTGTGACACATTGTGGATGTCAGGGTCTAGTAGATGGGGAGGGGTGCTCCTAGGTCCCCTTTCAGAGTTGCCTCCTTCTTTGGTGGATCAACCCACAGTACAGCACCCTATGCTTGTGACCACATCAGATTTCAGTTCATTTTCTCTGGGAGAGTTCTCTCATTTTGAACCCAAATTTGCAGGAAAACTGAGATAAAACTGAAGCCAAATAGAGTTGGCATGCTCTTGTTTGTAAAATATAATTTCAAGTTCGGCTTGTTGGGATCCACTTCCTTTATTGGTTGATCATCACAAGTCTTATGCTGTTTGTGGTTTGACAACAATGTCTTTCTACTCACACTATCATTTGAGAGAAAGGGAACTCGATTTAGAACTCTACTTAGTTTGCAATCAGTCACTAAATGTCCTCTGCCTAGATTCAATTTGAAATATGTTTGAAAACCCCAATTTTTTTTAAAAAAAACTGAGAATCTACATTTGAATCTGACAAAACACACGATATGTGAATGATGTCTATGTTCTCTGAATCAAACTTTAAAAGACATCAATCAAACCTATATGTATTTCTACATAAGATACAATAGCTAAAGTTTTGTAAAATTTTAGAATATTATGGGTATCATTGGCACAAGATGAAGTGAAATGAATCCTCATATAAATAATGTATTTTATATAATATGTATGTATTTCTCAGACTCTAACAATTCATCAAAAAATATCCCTTGCTCTGTTATTACTGGGGGTTTTGTGGATACAAACAAATGTTTTCATTTTTTTCCTTTGTAAAAAGAAGCTGCCCAGTTCTCACTCGGGCCAACCCCCAGAGAGACGCCATCCGCCAGAGAAGCCGACTGTCCTCACCGCAGAGTAGCACAGGGTGTCCTTCCTCCCCAGAGTACCACTTGCAAAGAGATGCAGGGTCAAGGGCCTGAGTCTGAGGCAGAGGTTCACACTAACTTCCTTCAAGTGTGGTAATGAAGTTTGTATTTCTAGACCATAAACATTTGCAGGCAATATAAACAATGATCCCCATTAAAATGCTTAATATTGTCATTGTCATTTTTCTAGAAACTTAACATTCCCAAATCTTCACATCCTAAGCCCTCTCCCACGAATCCTGGGGTGTCTGTGCTCAGTGTGAGGAAGGTTAATAGTAGTCATGTGAATGGTCAGGACAAAACTCTTGGCGACCATGGGACATTTCCTCAGTCAGCCCTCTCGGCCTCTAAGATCATTCCAGTTTAATAAATTTGAACCTGGAATAGCCTGAGAATCATTTCAAATCTGTTTAGCACTCTGTGGTCACATTAGCTAGCCTTTACAAAGAAATTAAGAACATTTCAGATGTAAAGCAAGGCTATAGTAGATCATGTCTTTAACATCATGGAACTCAAAGGATAAACTGCAATATGCAATGAGTCCTCATTCTCATGAAGAATAAAAGGCTTGCATTATTAAGGATGAGGGCCAAGACTTTACTGTGAAGATTTTGTTTGGTCCATGTCCCCAGAGTTCCTCATGTGTGCCCTTTTGTACTAACGGCAGCCAGTAAACATGACTTGACTGTGGCCCTGGAAAACTCTGTGTGGATGCTGAACTTACTTACCCTTCATAACAGTGCTCTGAGGTGACTCTGTCAGCCCCAGATTATATGAGAGATCACTTTGGAAAGGAGAAATACTTCCCCAGAGTCTTGTAGATAACTCACTTTGAGGGTAGGGTGGTCTGGCAGACACGCAACCTCTTCGATCATCAAAATCCTCTAAATCCTTTACCTAGAGACCCAAATTCACCCTTAGCTTGGGATGGACCTCTTCCTGACCCACCTGTCAGCATGTTCCAAAGGGTACAGAGAATCTGCCTGCATGCTGAATGCTAATTCCCTCATTTGCCTTCCCAACTTGGACAACAGCTCATCTCTCCCACAGTGTCTTGTGCCCTAGTGGGCCATGTTCTCTCTCTCACCTACATCAGCTCCAGCCCATCCCCTCTGGATCCCTCAAGTTGTTACAATCTTTCACTTTTCTCCAATTAATCCCTAAGAAGTTACTGGACCACACCTCACATCAGCCTTTGTCCCACTAAGGCTTTGGCAGCTTGCATATAAAGTGAATAAAACCCTAACATGCTCAGCCATGAGCTTTACCTTCGTTTCAGACCTTGGCTGCCCCAACCTCTGTTCCCGCATGTGTCTATTGTCTTGTGTGATTTAATTTCCATTTGCTCTTTCTCATTCCCAAACCCAATGTGACCCACGCTTCCCACTGGCTTGCGTGTCTACCATGTTCCTGGTAAATTTTCTTTCATAATCTTCTCTATTCTTTATATTCATCCCTTTTAATTTCATGGTTCACATGTTTGTACTAAGATCTAAAATGAGCCTTATCCACTTGGACTCCTCTTTTTAATGATCTCTTTCATTAATGTGGTCAGCTCATCATTGTTAACAGTACCAACACTCACATATTTATCCAGCAAATTTCCCACTCAAAATCTAAAATTATGATTTACTATGATTGACTTTCCCACAGCGTCACCATGACCATGACGCCAACGATAGGGGGCCTGTTCGAACTCCATCCGTTAGAGTCTTTGTTTGGCTTAGTTTGCATCAGTGTTTTGAAACCCAGTCTTAGAACAATTGTAACAACCTCACACGGCCAATCTCTGCTTTCCACTCAGAAACACATTACCATCAGACATACATTCATCATGTTCAGGCATGTTAAGGAAGCAAGGATAAATAGTATCCTATCTGTGGAGCTCTGTGAAAAAGATATTCCTATCTTCTCCTCACAATTATTTCTTGACATTCTCAAGGCCTCATCAAGAACTTCATCAAGAAATCCTTTCCTAGATCAAGGACACTACAGAGTGAACTAACCTGTGACCTTGGGGGCTCACAAAGCCCGAGTCACCAACCAGAGAACATTCAGGAGCTGAATATAGACCCCATTCACATTTGATGCAAATTTGCAGCTTGGCCTTCATGTGGGTCCCCTAACAAGGGCAGTGCTGTCATAGTCTCTGTTCCCTGTTATTGGATCCCCTTCCCGTACTTGGACTTGCTGGTTGGGCCACAGTGGGAAAGATTATGTCTAGTCCTCCTGGGACTACCAGGGTTGGGTGGTACCCAAGAGGAGAAGGTAATTGGAGGGAGGACTTGTAGGGGTGGAACTGGGAAGAGAGGAAGGAGGGGACTATTATTAGGCTGTAAAGTAAAGACAAATATATGTAAAAACAAAAGAAATCTGCCCTGTAGCTCTCTGCCTTGTCTCTGTTTTGAGCCTATTGTCCAGGAAGGCCTCCCTGAGCACTTGTTTAGAGCATTGGATCCTACCACAAATGTCTGAGGTAACAGATTGACAGAGCAGAAGGGTTTGTTTTGTCCCATGGTTTCAGAAGCCTCACTCTTTTGTGGGTTGACTCTGGTGCTCTGGGCCTCTGGGGGAGGCAGGATCCTGACTGGGGAACTAAGTATAACCTGACTGCTTGCTTCAAGGCCAGGGAGTGAGGCATAGAAAAAGAGGCCTTAGCCATGATTGGAAGGCAAGAGTGTCCCAGCAGTCTCACTTCTATGTCTCCTCTGCTGGTCACAGATTTGTTCACTATTAAACAGAGGCAGGAAAGAAGTCTCATAGTTTGACATCCAAAAGAAGGAAAGGAATCGGATCAGACCTTTTAGGAGACTAAAGGAAAATTTGCATTAGTTTCCAGAAACATAATCTTGCATATGTAACCATCTAGAAATTTGTGTGAGAAGGAGAGTTAGTTCAGCTGTTAACTCGAGCTGCTTCTCCAACGGACCTGAGTTGAATTCTCAGCTTCCACATGGCAGTTGACAACCATCTGTAATTCCATTTCCAAAGGATCCAATGCCCTCTACGAGCACATAATACATAAATATACATGCAAGCAAAACTCCAATGCACATAAACTAAAAATAAAAAATTGTAACTTGAATAATGCAGGCTGCTTAGGGAACATGCTCTTTTCTGAAATACATAATCTACATTAATTCAAAAATGTTTCCATACATGTCACTTTATGTACTATATAACAGAGAAAAAATATGCAACACATTTATGATCAAGCTTGTCCTTCATGGCCAAGAGACTTAAAATATGGAATCAAATACACATAGTGAGTTCTGCTTTCTGGACAGGCTCTGAATCCTAATCTCCAGGTTCTTTCCTTTCTAAGAATGAAACAGTTATAGTTGAAATTTCATAGGGAATCTGTGAGGGAAAAATAGGTCTGTGGCAAATAGTAAGAGGAGATTGGAAAGTCTTGTTTTCTGTGTGTATCATGTGATCATATAAGGGCAGCTCTGACATTCACTGAGATGCATTACAAAGCAATTGTCACAGGTATTCCAGGTAAGTCACTTAGACATTAATCCACTTGAAAACTGTCACATTACTTGAATTCATTTCAAAATGAGATGTTCTTTCCCAAGACAGATTAAAGCATTTGTTCTTTGAATGTTCTGAGTTCAGACCATCTGGAGACAGACTCTTCCCTGTATTTTTTTTTTTTTTTGGTGGGAGGTGGGGGTTGAAAGAGGGAAGCCTGAAAGAGTGAGAGATTTATAGCTTCTGTGTGTTTCAACACACAATTCAATTTCTTCCCCCAAGAGAATTTTATTTCATTTGGAACATTTGTGCAATGATGTAGCACGCCACATATGAAGCATTCCGCATGATAAAAGTCAATCCATCCTCTGCGTGTCCAGTCACATAGCTGAGTGGGGTGTGATTTGGAGCAGACTTCGTCGAAGAGTCAGGATCGTGTGGAATGCAGTGATGGGCTTGTTTCAGCCTGTCTCAGACCATCCTTCCTCTGCCTAGCTGGGGCCAGAAGATGAAAAGTGTCTACTTCTCTGTGGTCACTCATCAGACTTCCTTCACAGGGAGAGGTTTATAGAGCTCCTGTGCTTTGAGATGCTCTGCAAAAGGTGACCTGGAGTAACTTTGGTGCCAGGAAAGTAATAAGGGACCATAAAAGGGAGCTCTAGGTAGGGTAAAACAAAGATGCTATGAAGTGGTGGAATGGGGAAATAGAGGAGGGTAGTTGGGGAGGGGGGAGGGGAAGGATAGAGGACACTGAGAGTGTCTGAAAAAGTCAGAGGGAATCATATCATCTTATGTTACTTAAATTGTATATTTGAGAAGCAGAATGTCCTTTTTGAGATAATGTCTTATACGTATGACAGGGAAGCTACACTCATGAAACTGCAATAATATGGGTGTTTAAACAAGTCTATATATGCTAGTTGGAGTAAGGATATTGCCCCTCAAAGCCATAAACTATCCAACTATCTTTGTTTCCTAGTCATGGGGAACTTTCTTGTTCTTTGTCATGGAAATCCAAGTGACTCCTGAAACAACATTGGCTGTTGTTGTTCTCTTTGGTTGCCTCTCAGAAATTAAGAGTCTATCCATATTGTCTAAGAGTCTTCTTTGCAACTGAGCTTCCTTTGGCCTAAGATGGATTCTCAGCTTCATTGTTTATTCTGGCAAAAGGGGGCCTAGTGAATGTGGTCAGTTTCAGGAACTTCCTGAAGCATTTTGAGTTAAACCTTTCTGTTTAAGGAGTTTCCCTGCAGAACGAAACATTTCAATCTTGGAGGAATCTATTATATAACACACGTTGCCAAAAAATACAAAAAAACAAAAAACAAAAACTCGAACAACAACAACAAAAAAAACAAATCAACAAGCGAATAAACAAAGAACTTAGACAACAAGAATAATGAAAACACTAACCAGCACACCTATCTAGTGATTCAAAGAACCTACAATTATTCTGCTTACCCTAGGATGTCTCTGAAGAATAAAAGCAAGCCTGATAAGCTGGGCTTCAGTGCTAGATTATGCTCTGTTAAAATGTTAACAGACAGTTCCCATAAACACAAAGGAAGACACATTCAACCTTTATGAGCTGAGCATCCTACCTTTGACCTCTGCATTTACTTAGACTGATAAAGTCACTGTTCTCCTGTACTGTACTTACTTAACATCTCAGTCTTTAGTCTCTCTACAACACACATTCACCTATATCTTCTGTTCATCCAAACCAGGCCCATCCTTCAACAGATTTTCAGAGAGCTTTCGCTGATTCACTGAACCTAGCACCCACTGTCAGTATGTTAGCATGTGTTGCTTGGAAACTTCCACTGGTTTCATACAGGAGTTTTCTCGTTATTAATATTTACATGTGTACATGTGAATGATGTTGTATCTTTCCAAAGAGCAGCCATTCTTAGGGTAAAGAGTTGCGAAGAGTAATGCTTCACATGATAGATGTTGAAGTAATACAGCAAAAACATACAAGGAAAGCAAAAAAGATTAACATGATATGTTGGGTAGTTTTAAGTCAACTTGGTACAAACTTGAGTCACTGGAGAGGATGGAGCTTCATTTGAGAAAATGCCTCCATAAAATGGCAAACCTACTGGGTATTTTCTTAATTAGTGATGGGTGGGGGTGGGGATCCAGCTGATTGTGAGTGAGGGCCAATGGTATGATGGTATTGGGATCTATAAGTGATTAGACTTAACAAGCTACAAGGAGCAAGCCAGTAAGGAGCATGCCTCCAAGGCCTCTGCATCGGGTCCTGCCTCCATATTCCTATCCTGTTTGGGTTCCTGTTTTTACTTCTTTTGATGATGGACTGCGGTGTGCACGCATTAGCCACATAAGCCTTTTGTTCCTTCTTTGGTCACGGTGGTTGATGGTAGCAGTGGTAAACCTGAATAGGATACTTGATGTTTCTTGAAACGCGTCCCATCAGCCAGTGCACATGCTGAGTTACTGAGCAGAGGCAGAGAAGCCTCCACTTAGTCCTGGTGTATAAAACTTGAACTGTATTAGGATCCAGCAGCTACTTTGGTGAAAACTGGGACTGTAAGCCAACATTCACAACATATTAAAACCAAACTTAAAAAGGTTTAAATGTGTTTGGAACCAAGTAAGAGAGCATAATAATGAGTCAAACTGTGGGTGCACGAGAATTGGAGAGATTTTTTTTTCCTCAGTTAACAATGATGTTAAAAAATGAATGGGAAAAAAAGCCCAAAGATAAGTTACCTGCTGTTCTGCAGCTCCAGGACCAGGCTGTAGGCACTTATCATCAGTTAGTGCTGCAGGGCCTACACACCTGAAAACCCTATCTATCAGCTCCACAGATTCATCTTTTGGGATAAAGTCAGCAATCCTGTCAGCAGATCTCATAACTAACAAGCCAATTTCTTTTGCTCATAAAGACTCTGAATCTTGTATTTGTCTTGAATACCTTTCAAAGAAAGATGAAAGGATTCATCACATATCCCAAGCATTTGCCGATGTAAAAACAATGAGACAACTCATGAAAGTAATGGTAGGAGACTGATAACTGCTAGTCATTCAGTCGCCAGAATTACATCATAGTAACCCACTGATCCCTTTAAAATAAGGACAGTCTCTTTCAATACATTCATCAGGAGGTAAGACACAGACTAGTTGCAACACCTTTTTATTTTTCAGTTAAAGTAAAGAACGTCTTGTTCTGTGTTCATTCTTGTTTATGATCTCACAGTAGCGAAGGCATACTCACAAAGAAATGAATTAGGTTGGCTGTGTCATTGGCGTTTGTATCTCATTTTTGTCTTCTCTTTTGTCTTGTTGGAAACTTCCTGGGGAGATATAAACAAAAGTCTGCTCTACCCCATAAAGCATTGACAACAGACCTAAGAAACAACCCTACACAAGTCTAGATTGAAGCAATGAGTTTGTTGTGCTATTGCACAGTGCATGAGTGTAGGGTTACTTATAGGAGCATGGATGAGTCAAAGGCAGCAGCAACCTCTAACACCCACCCCAGAGTGGGTGGAGATAATGAAAGCTGCATCTTGAGAGCTCCTGACAAGCATTTAGGCTCCACCTCAGAATCTTCTCTCCCCTGGCAGCTGTCTACTACTTATGTCATCTTGAGAAAGAACCTTGAGAGTGTTGTAAGCTTCATGAACTTCCTATGCCTTGGAAATTGTTTGTACTTGCTCAGTCTTTATGATGTCTCTCATCCATCCAGTAGTGACTGTTCATTCAGAGGAAAGAGCTACACACATGTCTTTAAGCCTTAATCTGAAGGCAGTAACACCCCATATGAAGGCAAGTTTGCCTTAAACCATGCCAAATAGATAGGCAGAATAATTATTTTCTTAATCAGATACTGTAGTTTTCTCTTCCAGAATTCACACCCATAGCACAGTTCCTACCAGCTGGACAGTATTTAATTGAAATGATAATTATTCTGCTATTTCTTTGGTATGGCTTAAGGCAAACTTGCCATCATTATATCTATTACTTTATTATTACCATTTTTGATGTGGTGAAAACAGTTAAGATCTAGTCTCAGAAAACAGCAACTATATAATACAGTATTATTATTTGTTTTAGTTAACTATAATGTACATCAAATCTTAAGAATTAATTAATGCTTCAAATGAAATTAATCTTTTGACTGACATCTCTGTTTCTACTACCCCCTAGCAAATGGCAACCATGGTGTGAGTATCTGTTGTGTGGCCCTCAATTTTTTTAGGATACAGTTTTAAGGGAGATCATGTAGCATTTTTCTTTCTGTTTCAAGCTTATTTTACTTGACATAATAGTGACCATATTGTTTCATACTGTGACTAATAGCAGAATTTATTTTTAAGGCTAAATCATATCCTACTTATACCCCATTTCTCCATCTAGTTATAGCCATTTCCATATCATGACTATTGTAAATGGTGTTATTGTACAGACAAGAGTATTATGGGAAATCTTGGGAAGCAGACTGGTTGTCTAAAGGATGCCATGTTCATTCTGTGAGACAAAGAATTATAGTACTCAAAGAGGCTGAAGACTGAGAGGCAAAGGAAGCAACAGACTTCTTAAAAAGTCCAAAAAGATCAGGACTGGGGAAGCTCCAGAGTTGAGGGGCCACAGAGTGGGCTCTGGATCAGGATGATTTATAGAGACCCTGTCCCCTGCCCTTTTCTGACCGCACATGCTTTCTCCTTTATTGATCCTGCCTGGTTATCCACCCTTGGTCTGGCTTCTTTTTCTCAGGGTTCATGGTTCCCAGGTTAGGATAAGAATTGGCTCTCTTAAAGGAGTTTGTCCTTGCAATCCCTGTCCAACTTTTTTTCCCAGAAAGCAGGTGATTTTGCAGAGCACTAACTCCACTTGGACATGGAGCAATAAGTGGAATTGATGTTGTTGTGCCTGTTTATGTTGCAATTTTTGAGGAAGCTTCACTGTGTTTTATTCAATGATTGCACCAATTCATATTCTCAGCAATATCCTCCAGTTGGAAATATTTTTCTCTGCTGTTTTCTTCAACAACTTATGCTTAAATAGTTTTGTGACTATGAAGAATAAATGGAGAGAAATGGCCTCTGCTGTGTTCCCTCTCATTCTTCCTCGACAAAAACAATTTAGGGGCAAAAGTACTTATTTTAGCTCAAAATTGCAGATTATCTTCTGCCATCTTAGGAAAATAAGGTAACAGAAACCTGACGTAATTGGTCACATCCGCAGTCAAGAGCAGCGGAGGAATGCATGCATGCTTGTGCTCAGATCACTTTCATTCACTGTTCAGAATCTCCTTTCTAGGGAATGGTGCTGCTTATGGCGGGTGGGTCTTCTCAGATCAGTTAAGATCATTCCTCCTAGGGCATCCTAATTTAAATAATTTCTCATTGAGATTCTGAGGGGATTCTCCATTGTGTCAACTTGTCAATTAAAAGTTACCACCACCCCTCCCCTACAACTTCTGCTTCTCTATTCTCCCTGTCTCCCCTCTCTCTTTTTTTCCCTTCTCCCATCCTCCCTCTCATTTTCTAAATGGTAAAATATAGAAGGTATGTAATCATTAAACTTTAATGTAGACATTTTTGTTTATTTGACACTAATAAAAGATGACTATGCATACAAAAATTTATTTTCTGGATTTCATCATCTTTCAAGTTGCCAAGAAATTCAACTCTGATGATCTCCTACTTGGATATTCTTGGTTTATTACACCGTTAAGTTTCTGCCATAAACCACTAGTGGAAATTCAAGGGAAATGTGGTCTGTTTAATTTGGTAGAGATGTTTGCATCTTATGGAGGGCCATTCACGCATCCTTTGTCCAACTGAATGTAACAGATTTACTTTAGCTTTTTATGAACACTACTGTGCAGAAACAAATAAAAAGTCACTAAATTATTCTGTCTCATGACAAACTGAATATGGACACTGTGGTCCTACTAAAGAGTCTTGGTGGATGTGGGATGCACTATGTGCTGGGCCTAAAAGGAGTGTGAATAAAATCATGCTTCTCCAAAGAGGAATCCTGAGGAACTTCCCTCAGTTTAAGATTTTTCTAACAACAACCAAGTCTCCTGCTTGCATAAAGAAGCAAAGTATTATTCAGAACAAATAAAAGTAAATTTATTGCTTAATCTGGCCTTTCTTCCCATCAGGATTCTAAAACTACATTGAATTTCATGTCATTTTTGAACCAGTCTTTGTTAGTGAAATATCAAAACTGTAGAAGAATAGAAAGTCTTACCAGAAAAAAAATGTCTTTTCTGAAAGAATTCATGGTGTTTTCCTCCTGAACTATATTTATAGATGAGGTAAAATGTTGAAGATAAGTCTTAGGGACAACAATCATACAAGGAATATCATAAGCTTTCTTTGCATGGACCAAGTTTCATGTCCTATATAATCTGTGGTCACTTGGAGGTGAGCAAATGGAGAAGTTCAAATAATGAAGACCATTATATGGAGCAGTCTGCTGAGTGAATATGCTAATTCTCACTATAGAATGGTAAACTACCTTATCCCTTATTAAGTTCTTTAGCTTCGGACAGCAAAATAAAGTCCTGAGAAATTTTTGAAAATAATTGAACAAGACTGTTCGGGACATTTCTTTTGAAAGGTGTTTGTAAACTTCTTGGGCAACTGGTTATTTTAAAAATCTGAACTAGAATCCTGGATCTACACTCCATTTCCTTGGCCACAACTCTGCCTGCATCTCTAAGGCTGGCTGTCACCTGAGACAACTCAGTAAGATCCTCATTCCCCATTTCCTGCCTGCTGAGTGCCCCAGCAAGACCATGGGCTGCCACATCCCCTCTGTGCTCCATCTTCTGGTCCACACCACTATCTGCAATCTTTGAGAACCAAAGCCATCAATAATCATCAACTCTGACTGCATCCCTTGAGGCCTGCTGCCAACTGGGATAGTCAGAGGCCTGAAACCACCAGGGACTTCCAGCTCTGCCTGTAGCCCTGAAAACATACTGTGACCTGGGACAATGAACTCTATCTGCAATCACAGAGGCCTGCTGCCATCAGTGACTATCAGGCCTGCCAATGCCAGGGACACCAGATGACTAACAGACAGTGTAAGAACACAATTAACACAAACCAGAGCAATATAGCACTATCAGAACCCAGCTATCCTAGTACAGCAAGCCTTGGATACCCTAACACACCTGAAGAGAAAGACATTTACCTTAAATCTCATCTTACAAAGATGCTAGAGGTCTTTAAAAAGGGAATAAATAAATCTTTTAAAGAAATAAAAATACAAACAGGTAAAAGAAATGAATAAAACTGTTCAAAACCTGAAAACGGAACTAGAAGCAATAAAGAAAACACAAACTGAGAACACCCTGGAGATTGAAAACCTAGGAAAGAACTACCACAGATAGAAGCATCACTAAGTAGATTAAACTAGAAAAGAAAATAATCCTGCCATATAATAATCAAACACTAAATGTACAGAATAAAGAAAGAATATTAAAAGTGGTAAGGGAAAAAGGCCAAATAACATATGAAGCCAGACCTATCAGAATCATATATGACTTCTCAACAGAGATGCTAAAAGCCAGAAAGGCTTGGGCAGATGTCATATATACCCTAAGAGACCACGGATGTCAGCCCAGACTACTATACTCAGCAAAACTTCCAGCACCATTGAGAAAGCAAGATGTTTCATGACAAAACAAAATTTAAACAACATCTTTCCACTAATCCAGCCCCATAGAGGATATAAGAAGAAAAACTCTAGCACGAGGGTAATTTCAACACAAGAAGGTTAATTCCAGCCATGAAAACACAAGAAATGAATACTTTCACACCAGCAGATGCAAAAGAAAAGAGTCCCCCCACCCCCCACACACCCACTACCATCACCAACATCAAAACCAGATCCATCATTCTGCAGCATACAAGAAACACACCTCAGCAACAAAAATAGATAGATACTATCTAAGAGTAAAGACCTAGCAAAAGGTTTTCCAAGCAAACAGACCCAAGAAACAAGCTGGAGTAGCCATTCTAATATCTAATAAAATAGAATATCAATCAAAAGTAATCAAAAGACATGGGTAAGGTCACTTCATATTCATCAAAGGAAAAATCCAACAAGATGACACCTCAGTTCTGAGCATCTATGTTCCAAATGCAAAGGCAACCACAATAATTAAATAAATACTACTAAAGCTTAAATAACAAATTGAACCTGATACACTAATAGTGGGAGAATTCAGTGCCCCACTCTCACCAATGGACAGATCACTGAAGCAGAAATTAGAGAAATAATGAGACTAACAGGCATTATGAATCAAATGGACTTGTTGCTGTAAATATATAATCTCAATTTGGGGTTTCTACCCTACCCATTTAAATGACACAAAATTTTTTATATTTATAATTAGCCTATAATGCATTAGAACTACACTCTGTGCTATTATGTCTACTTCTTTATCAATAACCCTGAGTTATAACTTGCTATGTTCCATCCAGGCTGTTCTTAAGTCCAAGAGTTGGCAAGTACTCATGGTTATGTCTTCAAGATTCTTATCCCACAATATCTTCTTCTCTCTTAACCTTCTTCTCTCTATATGTTTCTCCTCAGCCCCCAAGTCTAGGAATCAAAATTTTGCCTATCTCTATTCTGCCTAGCTATAGGCTGTAGGCCTTCTTATTCACCAATTAGAGATAACTTGTGTGGCAAGGTTGTATAGCATCTCTTGGGTCTATATAGATTCTCCGTCCCTGGGGCCAACAATGCCTTGAGGGCCAGTATTTAGCATTACAACACATAGCAAAAAGACCAAATCATAATAATTCCCTCTTTTGTCTAAAAAAAAAGGCTCTTTCTTTTATGTTAATAAACAACATACAGTAGGAACAATAATGAAATAATTATAAAAATTACTAAGTAAGAGTTATATTCATAATGTTTAGTCCATTTATTTTGGCAACATAGATAACATTCTACCATCAATCATATCTTGGTGAGTTCAGAGTTTTGTATCTAAATCATTTTCTATCTTAACTTGTATTGCCATCTTAAAAACATTTTTTAGACTTAAAACATCTTTTAAAATCCTAAACAATTTAAGCTTCTAGTAAGACTATGATTATTTAGTCTTCAATTCCACTGGAGACCCAAGAAGAAATAAATATTGCCTGAATATGTATGAAGGGCTGGAATTCAGCTTCCAAAAAAAAAATAAAATAAAGATAGCTGAATATTTGGGCAGTCTCCAATTTTCTATAAGGTTGCACATCTATCTTCAACCTTCTGGCCCAGAATATCTGACAGATCTTATATAAAGCAAGAATTATGAAGGACTTGCTTATCCTATCTTGACAGAGTTTGGCAATTTACTATCCTGCATCCATTTGTCCTTTTAAGATAGCATTTAGTCTGCAGATAAAATTAGGGTATTTTCTTTGCCTAATGTCTAGCTTGCCATAATTAAAGCAACTCCATATGGATGTTATTGATGCTCATCAGCTTTTTTTAAAGTGGAATATGGGCACAATCAGGAGAAGACTTGTCTCATAGTCAAAAGACCTTTTAATAATGATATAATTATAAATGTCATATTCCATGGCTCTCTGAGGCTTATGAAGATCAACTATTGTTAAACATTGTTTATTCTTAAATATTTATCGTCTGAATAAAATTGGAAATGTTGTATTGTAATAAACTAAATTAGTATCTAATATACTTATGAGTTTGATTGGCTGACTATTAAATTTCATTATTTAATTATCCTAAACATTTTGTAATACCAGCTTTAAAAGGACTGGGACTAAATCTTGTATTTTGAATGAGTCTCATAGGATAATAACTATACAAAAACACACATATATTGTGTCATAATAAAATTAACTTTAAATTTTCTATCAAAATACAAAAATTCATTCTAATTAAAGTCTTAAACCTACATATATTTTAATATATAAGATTCTGTACCATTATAACAAGATATTACCTCTATTTTGCATCAAATTATAAAGATCTCTACCAATGTAAGATTGTGGCTATAAAATGTTTTTGGTTTAAGAGTAGATTGACAATCTACCTCTATTTGTCTAATTTTCTATAATATTTTTATATCACCCCTTTTCTTTTTAATCCCTTTCCCTTTATCTAAGAAAGAAGGGAAGATAGAGAAAATGAAAGAAAGGATAAACATTCTTGATTCTAAGCTCCCTCTTTAGTTTCCTCCCTGTCTAAGGTCATAATTATTTGTAAATAATCCCTTAAAATGACAACATGTATAATTTCTAAAATGATCTATCCACCCCAAATTAAGAGACTAGGATGACAGTCCCCTTATAGTTGCTTCTTGCTGAATTAAGGTGAAAAAAATCTTGTTTGGGACCCCCAAAAAAGAAATTGGAAAAATGGTTAAGTCAAAAGAAAGATAGCTGTAGCATTTGTTGTCCAGGCTCTGTATGTTGAGAAAGCCCAGGCTTAAAGGAGTTCTCAATGAAAATAGTCTGAAAGGCTGGAACAAATGTTCTGAAAATATTTCAGAACCCAGTCAGTCTTAAGAGGGAGAATCAATCAGGGAGCTGGTACAGCAGGTCTCGGCATCTCAGCATCTCCAAGGCTGAATCCTGTCAGGGACACCCTCTTGTTCTTCCATTCTGTAATAAACAAACCTTACATGCAATACATAGTTCTATAAAGACATTTGTATGAAATGTGCAGGTTATACAGTTCAATTAAGGATGATTTTTCTGCTCTTTATTTGAGCAGGTAAATGACAATTTCCTTTCTTCAGAAGTTACTTTGGTCATAAAATCAAACTGCAATATAAAACTCCATTTATGCCATATAGAAGGATGATATGAGAATCTTTTTTTCTTTCTTTTTTATTTTTTAGGGTGAATCCATTCTTTATTGTCAGGATACCAGCAAGTCATTACAATAGCAAATATTAAAGGCAAATCTGTAGCAGCAGCAAAATCCAACAGAAACAGCAAAGTTTCAGAGAATAAGCAAACGTCAGTGGATACAGACAGAATCATCTGGAATACCACAAAAATTTCTTTGGTGTGTTTAGCCCTATGCAATGAAGACCAATATAAATCAGCAAACAACAGCATGACTAATGAATCATTGCACAGTATGATATGAGAATCTTATAGCTAACAAGATTTAGTGGCTATGCAAGCTGAAATTATGGTTATGTAATACATATATATACTATATACAATATTATATTGTGTGTGTGCATGTGCGTGTATGCATGTGCATGAGTGTGTGCATATGTGTCTCAGTTTCAGAGTTGTTTCAATAGAAAGTTTGGCATTGTACCTAACGGGGTTTGTTTGACCCTTTTCATTCTTTCTTGTCTGTAGTTGAGTACTTCAGGAAGTTTTCCCATGTCATGTCTGATTTTAATCAATTTGGAAGGAACCAATAGCTTTTCTTTTTCTGTGGAAATATAAGCATAACATGTCCCCCAGCATAACACATTTCATGTTTTCCATTCTGAGGTTAGGATATCTTTAAAATAAACAGATTGGTTTAATCCAACAGATTTTTCCTATAATCCAAGGTCTCTTGGCAGCTGTAGTTTTTTTTTATTTGTTTGCATTCAAACAATTTAAAGTTAATAAAGCACTATGTAATCTATCTCTGGGTGTCTTTGTTACCCATTATTGCTTGTTGTTAATCTCTTTTAAAATAAAATTTTGTCTCTCTATGATTGCTTGTCCTGTAGGATTGAGTAGTATACCTGTAATATGTTTTATACCATAATTTGAAAAAAATCATTTCATTTTATTAGAGCCATATGCTGGAGCATTGTCAGACTTAATTTGTCTAGGTAGTCCCCTAATGACCACAATTTCTAATAAATTTATAATTGTAGAATCAGCGTTTTCTGAAGTTAAAGCAGTTGCCCTTTGAAATCCAGAATATGTGTCTATAGTATGATGCACACATTTCAGTTTACCAAACTCTGTAAAATAACACACACCCATTTGCCAAATTTCATGTTTTTGGATATGTTTAGAGTTACTCTGTGTAGGTAATGGAATTTGGTTATACATAGAACAAGTAAACATGTCATTACAATTTCCTTGGCTAGTTGCCAAGTGATAGAAAATTCCTTTTCTTAAACCTTTGTTAACCTGGTAGATTTTTAAATGAAACTCTGAAGTCTCTAGCACACTTCCTATCAATAGCTGATCAATTTCATCCTTACCTTGTGCTAGAGGGACTGGTAGACTCATATGAGATCTGATATGTGTTATATATAATAGATGATTTCTATTTCTGATCTCTTATTATAATTAAATAAACAAAGAAGTAAATTCAGAATTATCCTGAATAAGTTCAGCAGTTTCTATATGCAAAACATTTTCTGCATATCAAGAGTCAGTTACAATAATACAAGATTGTTAAACATTTAATAACACCATAAGAATTGCATATAACTCTGTTTTTTAACTGAATTATAAGAACTCTCAACCACTTTAGTTATATTTTCTGACTTATATCCTGCCTTTCATAATTTACTTGCATCAGTATAAAATGTAGGGGCTCCAAATAGTAGTTGTGTTCTTTTTGGAGAATACAATCATATATATATATATATATATATATATATATATATATATATATATATATATGCTGAAGTTGCTTACTTTTTGGTGTATTTAATGTTAATTTGTCCCAAAAATTACTCTGAATTTTTTGCCAATATTTATTTTCTGTCCATAATAAAACAATCTCAGCATTAATGTAAAGGTACCACAATCTCAAGTGAATCTATTTCAGCTAATTGAGAAAGTCTTGTTTAACCATTTAGAATCAGGCTTCAGACCTTTTCTACATAGGTCTTTAATTTTTTACTCTGTTTGTGTCCTACAAATATTCACTCTAAGATATAATCTTCCCTCTGCGTAAGAATCTCTATGGGAGAATGAGTAGAAGGCAATAATACAATGAAAATACAAGTCATCTTTGGGTCAATGTGATCCTTATTGGCATTTTGTAATTTTGTTCTATCAGAGCCAATTTCTTTTTAGCTTTTGCTAATTATCTTCTTGCACTATTCTTTATCACTGTGAAGGGTTTGAAATGAATTACTCAGCTCTTGAGTGGTCAAATGAATTGTAGACCAAACCCAGTTATTATCTCCTAATAATTTTTGAAAATCATTAAGAGCATTTCTCTGGTCTCTCCTGATTTGTAATATTTGTGGTCTGATTTCTTGTAGATTTATCTTATATCCTAGGTAAAAAACGGGAGCTCCTCTTTGTGTTTTTTCAGAAGCATTTTGTAATCCCCAGTGGTCATTTTTTTCTTTTCTTTTTCTTTCTTCTTCATGAAACATTTGTTCTAAGATATCTCTATTTGAATCAGCCAACAAAATATCATCCATATAATGGTAAATTGTGGATTGAGGAAACTGCTTACAAACTATTTCCAATGGCTCTTGTACAAAATATTGCCACAATGTAGGTCTATTTTTCTTTTAGCAGGACTTTCCATTGCTTCCTTTTGGTTGGCATTGAGTGATTAAATGTCAGCACTCTGAAGGCAGATCTCTCTATCTTGTTCTTGTAAAAGGATTGTAACAAGGCAGTTCATCAGATCATTCACTATGATAGGGCATTCATTAGGTAACAAAGAAAGCAATGAAATTCCAGGCTATAAGGAACATATTGGCTGAATAATTTTATTAATTTCATTACACTAAATAGCAAAAGACCAAACCTAAACAGGACTTAGCAGATGTCTACAGAACATTTCATCCAAGGACAAAAGAATACACTTTTTCCTCAGTACCCAATGGAATCATCTCCAAAATTAAACACATACTCAGTCACAAAGCCAGCCTCAACAGATACAAGACAATTGAAATAACCCTTTGCATCATACCAGATTGCCATGAACTTAAGCTTGGCTTCAACAACAAAAGAAACAGCAGAAAGCCTAGAAATTCATGAAAATTGAACAACTCTTTACTCAATAACTACTGAATCAAAGAAGAAATAAAGAAATTAAAGACTTTCTAGAATTCAATGAACATGATGGCACAATATACTCAAACTTATGAGGCACAATGAAATTAGTGCTGAAACGAAAGTTCATAAGACTAAGTGCCTTCATAAAGAAATTAGAGAGTTTTCATACTAGCCATTTAAAAATACATCCAAAAGCTCTAGGAAAAAAAATAGAACATACCCAAGAAGAGTAGAAGGTAAGAAATAATCAGATTCAGGGCTGAACTCAGTAAATTAGAAACAAATAGAACAATATAGAGAATCAATGAAACCAAGAGCTGGATCTTTGAAAAAATTAACAAGATAGAAAAACCCTAAGACAAACTAACTAAATGGCAGAAAGACAGTATCCAAATTAACGAAATCAGAAACAAAAAGGGAGACATAACAACAGACATTTCAAAGGCTTACACTTTACTTCAAAAGGCTATACACTCTACACTATTTGAAAATATAAATGAAATGGATGATTTTCTAGATAAATATCACTTACCAAAGTTACAAAAAGACCAGATAAAGTACCTAAATAGCCCAATAATACCCGAGGAAATAGAAGCAGTCATTAAATGTCTCCTAACACCCTCTCCCTACTCAAAAACACAGCACCAGATGGTTTTTTTTTTCTTTTCTTTTTTTCAGAGCTGGGGACTGAACCCAGGGCCTTGCGCTCACTAGGCAAGCACTCTACACTGAGCTAAATCCCCAACCCCAGCACCAGATGGTTTTAACACTGAATTCTACTTTGTTTTAAAAGAAGAGTTAATACTAATACTTGACAAATTAGTCTTCCAAAAGGAACATTGCCAAACTCATTCTCTGAGATCACAACCATGCTGCCACCTAAATTACACAAAGACTCAACAAAGAAAGAGAATTTCAGACCAATTTTCCTTATGATCATTGATGCAAAACTACTCAATAAAATATTTACAAACCAAATTCAAGAACATATTAAAGGCACTAACCACCATGATCAAGTAGGCTTCATCTCAGGGATGTAGGAGTGGTTTGATATATGAAAATCCATCAATATAAACAAGCTGAAAGAAAAAACACATGATCATCTCATTAGGGGAGGAAAAGGCCTTTGACAAAATCCAACCAACAACTTCATATTAAAAGTCATGGAGAGATCAGGGATATAAGACATACCTAAACACAATAAAGGCAGTATACAATACATCAATAGCCAACATCAAATTCAATGGAAAGAAATTTAAAGCTATTACAATAAAATCAGGTACATTTTAAGGATGTCCACTCTCTCCCTATCTCTTCAATATAATACTTGAAGTCCTAACTAGAGCAATAAGACGACTAAAGGAATTCAAGGGGATACAAATTTGAAAGGAAGCCAAATTATTGCTACTCACAAATGATATCATATTATATGTAAGTGGCCCCAAAAATTCTACCAGAGGACTCCTACAACTGATAAACACTTTCAGCTAAGTGACTGGATGTAAAATTAGCTAAAAATCATTTGTGCTCCTTTATACAAATAATAAATATGCTGAGAAAGGAATTAGAGAAACAATAGTTTTCACAATAGTCACAAATAATATGAAATATCTTGGTGTAACTCTTATTAAGCAAGTGAAAGACCTGTATGATAAAAGTTTCACATCCTTCAAGAAAGAAATTGAAGAATATATTGGAAAATGGAAAGATCTCACATGTTCATGGATCAATAGGATTAACATGGTAAAAATGTCCATCTTACTAAAAGCAATCTATAGATTCAATGCAATTCTCATCAAAATTCCAAAATAATTCTTTAGAGACCTCAAAAGTACAATTCCCAACTTCATATGGAAAAACAAAAATCCCAGGATAGCTAAAATAATCCTGAATAAGAAAATATCCCCATTCCCAACCTCAAGACATATTATAAAACAATAGAAAGAAAAACTGCAGGGTATTGGTATAGAAGCAGACAGGTTGATCAATGGAATCAAATTGAAGTTCCAGAACTAAACTAAACACACACACACACACACACACACACACACACACCTATGGAAACTTGATTGTTTACAAAGAAGCCAAAACTATACAATGGAAAAGAGAGAGCTTCTTCAACTAATGGTGCTGTCTAGCTGGGTGTCTGCAGGTAGAAGAATGCAAATAGATCCATATTTATCACTGCACAAAGCTCAAGTTAAAGTGGATCAAAGACCTCAATGCAAAACTGGGTACCTTAAATGTACTAGAAAACAAATTGGGTAATATCCCTGAAATCATTTGTACAGGAGACAATTACCTAAACAGAGCACCAATCAACAGGCACTAAAATCAACAATTAATAAACAGGACTTCTTAAAACTGAAAAGCTTCTATAAGTCAACAGGATAAAACAACAGCCTTCAGAACAGGAAAAGATCTTCACCAATTCTATATCTGATAGAGGGCTAATATATATAATACATAAGGAACTCAAGAAATTAGCCACCAACAGACCAAACAACCCAATTTAAAAATGGAGTATAGAGTTAAACAGTATTCTCAACAAAGGGATCTTTAATGGCTGAGAAGCACTTAATTCTTCAACATCCATAGTTATTAGGGAATTTCAAATAAAAAAAGACTCTGAGATTCCACCTTACACTAATAAGAGTGTCTAAAAGCAAACACTCAAGGAACAGCACATGCTGAGGAGGATATGGTTCAAGGGGAAACATTCCTTCTTTGCTAGCAAGAGTGTAAACTTGTAGAACCACTCTGGAAAGCAATTTGGCAGTTTCTCAGAAATTGGGAATAGTTCTACCTCAGAAGACCCAGCTATACCACTTCTGGGCATATAACCAAAAGAAGCTCTACCACACTTGTTCTTCAAGGGCACTTGTTCAGCTATGGTCATAGTAGCTTTATTTGTAATAGCCAGAAACTAGAAACAGCCCGGGTATCCCTCACCTGAATAATCGATAAAGGAAATGTGGTACATGTACACAATGGAATACTAATTAGGACATCATGACATTTGGAGGCAAATGGATGGAACTAGAAAATATCATCCTGAGTAAGGTAACATGCATGGTATATAGTCACCTATAAGTGGATGTTAGCCATAAAGTACAGTATAACCATGCTACAATCCACGGACCCAAAGATGTCAAATAACAAGCAAAGCCCAAGGGATGATGTTTGAATTTTAGTCAGAAGGGGAAATAATATAGACATCAGAAGTGGGTGGAAGCAGGGAACTAAGTAGGAGAGGGGCTGGGGGAGAACAGGGCAGGGGTATCATGTGTAGGGAAAGGATAGAAGAGAGAATGGAAGTCGGTGGTGGACTGGGTCACAGGGCATCTTTAGGACTTGCCAGAGACCCAGAATGGGGGAAGACTCAGGTAGACCATGGAGATGCCTCTAGCTTATACTCCTAGCAGCAAGAGATATGGAGCCTGAAGTGGTCATTTTTTGTAGCCAGGCAGGATTCCTAGAGAATGTATAAGGACATAAACCCACCCACACAATCTTTCATTCAAAATGTGTCTTACCTACAACTTGTGCAAAGACAAAGATGAAGCAGAAACTGAGGGAATGGCCAACCAATAACTGCCCCAACTTAGACCTGTCCCATGAGCAAAAGCCAATCCCTGATACTATGAATGATACTCTGTTATGCTTGCTGGTCCTGTGTATGTTAAGTCAGGAGCCTAGCATGACTGTCCTCTGAGAGGTTCCACCTAGGAGCCAATGGAAACAGATGCAGAGACCCACAGTCAAACATTAGATAAAGCTCTAAAAGTCTTTGGAAGAATTGGGGAAGAACTGAAGAACCTGACAGGGATAAGGACTACACAAGAAGACCATCAGAGTCAACCAATCTGGACACTTGGGGTTTACAAGAGTTTGCATCACAAACCAAAGTACAAACATGGGCAGGACCTAGGCCTCTCTATACATATGTAACATATGTGCAGCTTGGTCTTCATGTAGGTCCCCTAATAATAACAGCACAGCAGTCCCTGACTCCATTGCCTATCTGTGGATCCTGTTACCCCAACTGGGCTGTCTTGTCTGAACTCAGTGGGAGAGGGTGTGCCTAGTGCTTCAGTGATTTGATGTACCAGAGTGGGTTGATACCTAGAAGTCCTTCCTCTTCTCAGGAGAAGGGCAGGGAGAATGAGAGCAGATGCTGTGTGAGTGGGGATCAGGAAGAGAGGAGGAGTGCAATTGTGGTGTAATGTGCATAAATAAATAAAAATCAAAAATAAAGTCTAAACTATAAAACAGCCAGAAAAAGACTACACGTAAGATGTTGAAAAGAAATACCACAAAAATTTTTACTTAGTTACTGGTTAATATATGTGGGATGAAAACCTTTCCTTGTACTCTGTATCCTTTTAAAAATAGGAGTGTGGAATAGAAAGCATCAGATAGGAATCTGAAAGATTCAGAAGACAAGGGCTGGGTAAAGGCACACAACCGTGCAATTTCTGCTTTGATTATAAATTAGAAAGTCACTTTCCAGAACTCTGTTTGCTGATAAATCTGCTCATTTTAAAGCATGTGATTCTTAAATCCTCTTAAAATGACAGTCTATGAGGAATGTTGAAGTGTGTTGGAAAATCTAAATGCTCCCAGCTGCTTTCTTAATTTTAAAATATTTTCTTAAAGGGGATTTCCAGTCTGTTGGTAGGATTCAGATAGAATTTCTGTTTTTTTCCTTGTTTCCTTTTTTATTTTTGGATTTCATAATGTGGTTTTCTGTGGAGAGATAGTAAATTATATTTATTTATAAATTTATATTATTTCTTCATTACTTACTAAAATAAATTTTTATGTTAGTTTCAAGTTGTCCTTATTAGTAATGAATAATAGAGAAAGCTGTGATGTTTCTCAAAAGGTTCTTTAAGTTGGCTGTGGCAGTGATATTATGGATAATACAATATTATGGATCAGTATTGGTGATGAACAAAAAAATCAATACTAAGGGATAAGCAGTAAGAGATGTTGCAATGAAGGAGAAATGGACACAGAACATGTTTTCAAGATGCTATTTTTCAGTTTAACAAAGACATACTGAGGGTGTGACAACTGTGTTTCAAGCTAGGCAAGAGACTGTGTGCAATAAATAACCTCAGAAGTTTCAGCCCTGTGAATACTTTACTTATAAAAAAGATCTTTGCAGTTTTGATGTGGATTTAAGTTAAAGACTATCCTTTGGATCCCAAATGCCACTGAATGCCACATGAGAAATGGGCAGGGCACGATTAGATTCAGATACATGTGGAAAACAGGCATCATTTCATGAAGACAGTGGTGGGTCCACATGGTGAAACCCATCCAGCAGTGGGGAAGGTTTCAACTCAGCATTACTTCTCTAGATGTTGTACCAGAGTAAATATTGTTTTTTGCAACGTGGTCTTATCAACTAGGTCTGCTGGGAAACCAAGAAGAATGAAAAAAATGCCTGTATTACGTGGGGAATCTCTGGGACCTTCTGGTTCAGCACCTCATATGGAGATATACCATATCTTCTATGAGAAATATTATCCAGTCATGAAGGGTATCTCTTTTCTACACTTTTTCTTAGTTATATATTAAATTAGATCACATGGTAGTAGGTTTTCGTATATACTTGGTTTTAGTTACCTACTCTAACCATAATTTCTCCTATATTTTACATAAAATCTGAGCCTGCAGAAGACTGGCCCTGTTAACAATCAGTCATGAATGTTAGGCTATTAACTATTAGTCTGAGAAAAAAGGAATCACTGTCTTCAGTTGTGTACTCACTGATTTGCTACCAAGTTCCAACATTCATTCAGATAGTGGGTGAAGAAACAAAGGATAAAAACTGATTTGTAGGGAGGAGGGATGATTTTTGGGGTAGGAAGGCCACTAGAGAGGGTGGAGGTTAGAGTAATTAGAATATACATACATGAAATTATAAAAGAACACATTTAATTAATAAAAATTGAGTTTTTGTTGCTGAACATATAAAATACAACAAATATTCAGGGGCCCACTGTTGATATTGGAAACTATAAGTATTTCTTCCAAATCAATAAAGAGCAAGAAACGGTACAATAGAAACAATGATCAAGGACACAAGGAAACAATTCATAAATGAGGAAAATAGAATGCTTAATAAATATAAAAACATGCCCAATTCCGTTATTAATCATGAGACTATAATTAGGAAAAACCATTTGGTTGCCATCAGATTAGACAAAAAAAAATCTAATAATGCTTGTCATGTGGAAAAAAGGTGAACTATAATACATTTTGATTGGAAGTAAAATTATTGCAATCAGCTTAAATAATTTGAAATTTCTCAGTTTTATGGGTTGACTTATGCCTACTCCAAGATAAATATATTGCATTTTTTACTCCTCCCAGTTTCTCACAATGGAACCTTATTTGTAAATGTGGCTATTACAGTTGTAAGTATTAGTACAATAACAGACTGGAGTGGGGGGGCTACTAAATCAGTAGTTCTTGTGAAATGTCCATGTGAAGACAGAGGGGCACAAGGAGCATGCCACGTAAAGATGGAGTTAGAAATGGTTAAGTAGCCACCCAACAAGGGATGGCTGCTATTACTAGAAATTTTATTGGGAAAATGGTTTCTCCTGTATCAGACATTATGGGTTCAGACATTATATTACAGTGATCAAAAAATATTTAATGAAACTGAAGACATGGATGCTGGTGACCTTATTTCTTGCTCACCCTAATGGTTTCCCCAATATCCGCACAAATCACCTCTTGAATTCAAGCTAAGTCTTCTTGAGGTATCCTGGGATCTCACCATAATAGCTGTTCATATGCATGCACAGAGAGATGGGGTAGGGTGAGAGAAGCTAATGTGAGTTTTGGTTGTATACTCACCCTAGCTTCCTACAAATTATTTAATTTTATATGTGATTTATTATTCCCCTTGAACATTGAATTCTCTGACTAAAAATAAGCTTGAGCACAATTGAGATAAGAACATATTGTTTTCTCAAATGATGACGTTTCCTTTTGATTTAGTGTAAAATGGAGGTTTTTTTTTTTTTTGTTTTGTTTTGCTTTGAAGTCTACAAACTGTGTGATATTTTTATCTTAGTGAAACTTTTTCCCTCTCTGGTCTCTTTCTTTAGATAACGCCAATTTAGTTTTGAGACATGTTGACGAATTCTTCTGTCTTACCAGTCAGGGTTCTATTTATCACATTTTAAAACACCAAGTGCTATTACAATGCCCAGTTTCAGGTAGTACGGGGTTTTATCTGGTAAGTTTTGTGTGTGTGTGTGTGTGTGTGTGTGTGTGTTAATGCTGTCAGGACTTGTTGAACTCTGTTCTTTATAGATGGTCTGTTGGTCATTGCACAGTGGATCTGTTCCTGGATGACTTCCCCTGCTACACATCTCTGTTATATTAAGATCCTTTTTATTTATATATAATTTATTTACTGGAGGTTTATGAGTCCTTTTTGTCCTTTTTCAGAGTAGATTTTAACATTTTGTTTTGTTGTTGTTGTTGTTTTCCTTGGTTGTTTTGTTGTTGTTGTTTTTACATTCCCATGGTACTCCCAAACTTTGTAAAATGAGTTATAGGCAAATGGGTTTTTCTTTCAAGTATAAGATTCTGAATAAAACCTTGAGGAAAACCTCAGTGATCAACGACAGAATATGTTTAGATATGGTATAAGAAACATTATTCAGAAAATAAAACATTACATTAGATGTTATAAAATCTGAACATTTCTCCTAAAAGAAGAAATTAAAACAAGACAAATTAACCTACTAGGAGATAAATATATACTTGACAAAGGCTATAAATCTAAAATATACAAAGACAACTCAAAACTTAATAAAAATATCAAAATAAATAAGTAAAAATGGCCATGTTGTTTGCAAAGATACTTCACCAATTGAAATAAAGGTCTAATAAGTATGTGAAAATATAATGAACATTATTAGAAAATACTTAATTTTGGACCACATGGACAATACTAGAGCTGTGGTAAGTTTAATACTAAATAGATTGGCTAAGTGTTGGCAAAAATGAAGTGACCCAAACACATCTTATAAAAACAGAAAATATAACCTGAGTTTTAGAAAATGACTCTACTACTTGATCCAGCCATCTGTTCCTAAGTAATTATTTAAGAGAATTCAAAGGACAGGTTTGTACAATAACAGAAACACAAAAATATTTGTGTTGAGATTATTCCTAAAATAGAAAAATTTCAAATTCAAACAAGAGGTGAATAGATCAACAAATAACTGTCTAGTCTGGGCTATAGGCTATCATCTCAAATATCAAAGAAAATTTCCTAAATCACCAAATAAAAACACAGAAAAGTTTTTGGTATAATAAAAGATTTTTTAAATATTCAGGAATTCATGGCAAGTACTATCTTACTGAAGTTTTGCTTAGCTCCATTCATCATTGTATTATAAATTTTGTGTACAATATCCTTTTTGTTTATGGTCCAAAAAAGTATGTAGTAAATAATCAAGGAGGGGATGAAGAAAGGGCTTCGTAAGCTTCCATCCCTCTAAGGAGTTTTCCAATTGTTTGGGGCTGTATCCTTGCTCATGTTACAGTTTTATCATCAATACAGCCTGTGATCCACGTGACTCCTGTCCATAGTGACCTGGCTGCCTTTGAGTTTCACACACTGGTTCAAAAGATTTGTGCAACTTTCTCTGTATGATAGAGCTGCAACAGACAAATCTTGAATTTTTAAGAGTCTTAGTAACAACAATTTCTACTTCTTCCTCCTCTCGTTGTTGTTGTTGTTGTTGTTGTTGTTGTTGTTGTTCTTCTTCTTCTTCTTCTTCTTCTTCTTTCTTCCTCTTCCTCTTCCTCTTCCTCTTCCTCTTCCTCTTCCTCTTCCTCCTCTTCCTCTTCCTCTTCTTCTTCTTCTTCTTCTTCTTCTTCTTCTTCTTCTTCTTCTTCTCCTTCTTCTTTTCTTCTCCTTTTCTTTTTCTTCATCATCTTCTGTACATCAAGAAAAAATTAATTACATTTAAAAAGAATAAAGTCCACAGTAGAGAGACTGGTGAGACTCCCAATCTCATATTAGCCTAGGTTGGACAATCTGACAAGTAAGAACAGTGGCTCGTACTGGTAGCTCATCTACCATTTTTATAGATGGTAGGGTCTGAAGGCATTTGCATGACAAGCATTGGGCTTATAGTAATGCAACTGTCTTTGAATCATTGCTGCTTCTGTAAGAAACCCCTAACCCATATTCCTGTAAGAAGGCCCAATAAAACTTAATTGGTTCACCAACTTAATGAACTTTCATGCTATCCATACTTTGATCTGTTATTGATTCCCAGTCTGGTACAAGTACTTGTTTTTACATATTTCCTAGGAAGAGTTTCATACAACAAAAACCTGATATCTAAACCAAGTGTAAAGAGACTGTTCAGAGCACTGGTGTATTAGAAAAAAGAAATCTGATAAGCCATTCTTCACAACCCACTACCAAATATATAAAAAATAATGCTATACTTAACTGTGGATGGCAAGCTAGTTTGCTTGCAATATGGAAATAATACTCAAAGATTTTCTACTTTTATGGAGAAGAAAAGTGTACTAAAAGAAGTCTATTAATGAGGTGAACACAGAGTTGTCTGGTTCAAGACTGATACAATTAGTAAAATTACCAACAGGCTAGAAAATCTCTAAGAATCTCACAGCTCAGGACATCAACTGATATTGCCACTATGGTTGACATAAAATATTAATGATCTTTATTACTTCTGTCTTATGTATTTTGAAAGTCTCTGGGTCCCTGACCTAAATCTTTGAAGATTCCCCTGTGCCCAGACTTATCAGCTCTTGCAAAGAAATGCCTGAGGGCCATCATAGAACCAGTCACCAGTCAACCAGTCTTAGCATTTCAAAGTGAGTTGAGTCTCAGCTGGGAACAACCGTTCCTACTCAAAATAAGATGATATGGCTGAAGAAGAGTGTTTCCAATGTCATTCAGGATAAATTCAAATATGGTCTTTCCAAAATAGTACTAAAGGACACATTTACTGAGAGATGTAGGTCATGTCACAGAAAGTACAAACCACCATCTTTTCTGTTAGTTTTGTGATTCTTTGGGGAGAAAAGTTGCATATAGAATTCAGAAAACTAGGCTAAAATTATGATTTAAAAGTTCTGGTCTTGAAATCTATAAGTATTTTATCTTTCTTTCTCTCCCTACCTCCCACTGCAAAGGCTCTGCTGCTTTTCTGTTTCTTCCCTCTGCCTCTTCCTCTTCTACTCATGCTTCCTCTTGTCTCAGCTATCCTTCCTTCCTTCCTTCCTTCCTTCCTTCCTTCCTTCCTTCCTTCCTTCCTTTCTTTCTTCTCATCTGTGTCATCCATGCTGGTCTCAATCATGTGATTTACCCAGCTTGGCTTTTTTGTGCACATGGATTACAGACATGGTCCACCATGGCAGACTTCTAGTCAAGGTGAATATGTGGGGATACAATTAAAGAAAAGTCACACAAAAGTAGGAACCCAAAACTAAGAACAATCTTCATGTTTATTTTTATTTAGACACCTTCTTTTTGAGAAAAAGAAAAAGCCAAAAATCTCACATGGATTCTTGTAGTATATAGTAGCATCTTGGGAAATAATTATTGGTATGTCAACTCAGATTACAGAGAAATAATGTTCATAGTACACAACAGGATTTGATATGAAATTTTTCTTCTACCTTGAATTCCAGCTAAATTTCAGATTTGGTTAATACAAGTGTCATCCTATGTTTCCTGTTGCTTAATCACCAAACTGGATAATTTATGTAAGAAACAAATTTACTTTGGATTATGATTCTAGAGGCTGTGAAAGCCACAGACACAATGCTGGATCTCATTCAATATCAGATAAGGGTCTTTTGTCTGCAATTTCACATAGCAAAATGAGTTTTATGTTGGAACACAGCAAAGTCAGGCTCTTGCTCTTCATCTAGAGCAATCACACTATAATGAGGTCACTATATTGGTGACTTCATCTAATGCTAATTACTCCCTGAAAGGTCCATCTTCAAATAACATTAACATATGACACTGAGGACCAATTGTCCAGCAAAAAAAAAAAATCTGGAAGGCTGTTTTATAACAATTTCTTTTTATTTGAAATATTTCTGTCTGGAGGAATCTTCATTGAGACTTGGAAAATAAAAGAAATTTACAATATCTGTATGTAAACAAAACAGTTTCAGGAAGCTCCTCAAACTTGCAAGATGCAGACAGCCCCCAATAACCTCACTAGTTCACTAAACTGTACCTGGGTGGAATTTCTTCTTTGATCCATTACTCCTGCCCTGTCTACGATATATGTTTGTTTACATCTCTCCAGGAAAACCCACACAATATAGACAAATGCATAACACAGCAAAATGTTAGCTTGTCCATTGTAAAAAGATAGCTGGTTGCAGAAGTATTTAGGATTTGCTATCAAGGGACGAACTACCCAGAAACAACCATCCACCTGTAGAAATCAATAGGAAGTTTCTGTGGAAAAAAAAGTTTAGGAACTAAGAAATCTTGACTTTTCTCTTCCCTTTATAGGTCTGGGAAGGACACATGACTGTCTGCCTAATTTCGACACATGCACAGATCCGAAGCAGTGGAGCTTCAAGAGAATCAGATGTGTAGATTGGAGGTTCTCTAAAGAATAGGTCTTTTCAAAGGAGGTGGTGAAAGAGCGTACCCCAAAAGGGGACGTGTCTCTCGCTCTGATCGTGGGGTGGGGTGCCCCCAGGAATCACGAGTAGCCATTCTTGATGTAAAAGCACGAGGTAGCTTTATTAACGAGATCCCGGTCTTAGCGGGATCCCGGGTCATTTGTGCATCTCACACAGGAGACAGAGGGGAATCACCCCAGCCTCCAAACTGGGGGTTTATATAGGGGAGGTTAGGGGGTTTGGCGCAGTTACACACAATTGGCTAATTTCTGGCGAGGCTATAAGTGATTGGCTCATTTAAACACGGCAGTGAGATTACAGCACAGCAGGAGAGTACGTATTGACTGGAGCGTACAGGATTTTAGGAGCTAGGGGCATATCAGGGTTTGAAGGACATCTGGTTAAGGTGTGACTCTGAGTAAGCTGGGGGAGGTGCCCCTCTGCCAGATGGTTTGGGTTAGTCCTGATAACTCGGGCTGGTTCCTGCATTCCTTTTCTTTATCTTTATGGTCTTTTAGTCCTAGCAGCAGGGCGGGGCTGCCTGGACTTGCTTTTCACAGTGTTTAGTCCTGAGTCTGAATTTTCTTTTAACTTCATATTTTTAAACCTTAAATCTGTTTAATTTTCCTTTCATTGGCAGTCAACTTCTGACATAGCCCACATACCACATCCACTAGGATAAGGCTTCATGAAGACTCTGAAAAACTCCAACATATACCTACATGGATGTGTATATGCCATTCCTAGATATGGCTGCCTGATTTTGCTCAGGAAATTACACTTGACTGAAATGGGCATGGAAAATAATCTTTGTGTGACGAGTATTCAGTTGGGTTTTGGGGTTCTTGTCCACCATGGGTTTCTGAATAAGAATTTCTTAGAATAGGCCTGTGATAGTTTGAATATGCTTGGTTCAGGCAGTGACACTGTTGGCCCAAGTTGTGGCCTTGCTGGAGTAGGTGTGTCACTATGGGCATGGGCTTTAAGACTCTCATCCTAGTTGTCTGGAAGTCAGTCTTCTAGCAACTTTCTGATGAAGATGTAGAACTCTGAGCTCCTCCTGCACCATACCTACCTGGGCACTGTCATGTTTCTATCTTGATGATAATGGATAGAACCTCTGAACCTGTAAGCCAGCCTCAATTTAATATTGTCCTTATAAGAGTTACCTTGGTCATTGTATCTGTTCACAGCAGTAAAACTCCAACTAAGACAGGTTCATATGATTGAATAATTGATCCTCATCTAGTGGCACTGTTTAGGAAGTTTTAGGATGTACAGCCTTACTTGAGGAACTATGCCACTGGGGTGGGCTTTGAAGTTTAAAAGTCATCACACCATTCTCAGTTCAATCTCTCTGCTTCATGTTTGAGGTTTAGGATGTGAGCTCTCAGCTTGTTGCTCGTGATGCTAAGCCTTCTTGCTGCCACAATTTCCCACCATGATGGGCGATAACTCCTACCCTCTGGAATCATAATATCAAGTAAATACTTCTAATAAGGTACCCTTTGTGGTATTTTATTATAACAATAAAAGATGACTGATGCATCTGCAGACACTTAGCAACATGTGGTTGGTGATATATGGAAACTGAGAAACATCTGAAATCCTGGTAACAAACACAGCATGCTCTTCTCACCTGGGAACCTAAGAAAAACAGAGGAACAGAAATGTAGAGATGCCACCTTGAGGAACTGACACCATCCCACAGTTCCCATGGGGAGGAGAGCTGAACACCCAGAAGTGTAGACCATTCTAACACCGTAGGACAGAATGCAACTTCTGCCCACCTCTGCCCACGTACCTGGTCCAAGAGGAAACTGCATAGTGTCTCTGGACACAGTAATATAGGAACAGTCAGCTGCTGGTTCTGGTCAGCTGAATTGAACTGAATTGAACCAGTCAAACAGCTCCCTGCACCCAAATCCCATGGGGGAAAGAGCTGGACTCTCAGAGTTGCAGACTCTCCTGAGAAATCAGAGGAGACTACCCTCTGCCCACATTCCCAACCAAGAGGGAGTTGCCTAGTGCCAGCTGTGCCCCCTGGGTGCAGGGACCTAGGAGGAATCAGGGGCAGGACCCTTCTGATTCCTGTCTGTGCCGAGAGCTGAAAGACAGTCACCAGGAGCGCCTACACACATGAGAGAAGAACACCTGTTCCAAGAAATTGATGAAAGAAAATAGGAAATCAGTTCTACAGGAGTGCTGTCACACAGGCTGGGTATAAAATTAACTCAAACAAATCAGTAATCTTCCTCTACTCAAAGGATAAACAGGCTGAGAAAGAAATTAAGGAAACCACACCCTTCACAACAGGCCCAAATAATATAAAATATCTTGGTGTGACTTTAACCAAGCAAATGAAAGATCTGTGTGACAAGAACTTCAAGTCTCTGAAGAAAGAAATTGAAGAACTCAGAAGATGGAAAGATCTCCCATGCTCATGGATTAGCAGGATTAATATAGTAAAGATGGCCATTTTGCCAAAAGCAATCTACAGATTCAATGCAATCCCCTTCAAAATTCCTACATAATTCTGTATAGAGATAGAAAGAGCAATTTGAAAATTCATTTGGAATAAGAAAATACCCTGGATAGCAAAAACTATCCTGAACAATAAAAGAACTTCTGGGGGAATCACCATCCTTGACATCAAGCAGTATTACTGAGCAATAGTCATAAAATCTGTGTGGTATTGGTAAAGAGATAGGCAGCAAGATCCGTGGAACACAACTGAAGATGCAGAAATGAACCCACACACCCATGGTCACTTGATCTTTGACAAAAGAGATAAAACCCTCTAATGTAAAAAAGATAGGATTTTCAACAAACGGTGCTGGTTCACCTGTAGGTCAGCATGTAGAAGAATGCAAATCAATCCGTTCTTATCACCCTGTACAAAGCTTAAGTCCAAGTGGATCAAGAACCTCCACATCAAACCAGATACACTCAAACTAATAGAAGAAAAAGTGTGGAAGAACCTCAAACACATGGGCACGGGAAATTTCCTGAACAAAACAGCAGTGACTTATGATCTAAGATCCAGAATCAACAAATGAGACTTCATAAAACTGCAAAGCTTCTGTAAGGCAAAGGACAATGTCATTAGGACAAAATGGCAACCAACAGATTGGGAAATGGTCTTTACCAATCCTACATCTGATACAGGACTAATATCCAAAATATACAAAGAACTCAAGATGTTAGACTCCAGAGAGCTAAATAAACCTATTAAAAAATGGGACACAGAGCTAAACAAAACATTTTCAGCTGAGGAATATCGAATGTCAGAGAAGTACCTAAAGAATGTTCAACATCTTTAGTCATCAGGGAAATGCATATCAAAACAACCCTGAGATTCTACCTCACACCAGTCAGAATGCAATAGTGATAAAAAAAAAAAAAACCTTTATGATATTGGTACAGAGACAGACAGATCAGTGGAACAGAATTGAAGATCCAGAAATGAACCCACACACCTATGGTCACTTGATTTTTGTCAAAGGAGCCAAAACCATCCAATGGAAAAAATATAGCATTTTCAGCAAATGGTGCTGGTTCAACTGGAGGTCAACATATAGAAAAATGGAGATCGATCCATGCTTATCACCCTGTACAAAGCTTAAGTCCAAGTGGATCAAGGACCTCCACATCAAACAAGATACACTCAAACTAATAGAAGGAAAAAGTGTGTAAGAACCTCAAACACATGGGCACTGGAGAAAATTTCCTGAACAAAACATCAGTGGCTTATGCTCTAAGATCAAGAATCGACAAATGGGATCTCATAAAATTACAAATCTTCTGTAAGGCAAAGGACACTGTTGTTAGGACAAAACAGCAACCAACAGATTGAGAAAAGATCTTTACCAATCCTACAACTGATAGAGGGTTCATACCTAAAATATACAAAGAACTCATGAAGTTAGACTGCAGGGAGACAAATAACCCTTTTAACAAATGTGGTTCAGAGCTAAACAAAGAATTCACAGCTGAGGAATGCCGAATGGCTGAGAAGCACCTAAAGAAATGTTCAACATCTTTAGTCATAAGGGAAATGCAAATCAAAACAACCCTGAGATTTCACCTCACACCAGTGAGAATGGCTAAGATCAAAAACTCAGGTGACAGCAAATGCTGGCGAGGATGTGGAGAAAGAGGAACACTCCTCCATTGTTGGTGGGATTGCAGACTGGTACAACCATTCTGGGAATCAGTCTGGAGGTTCCTCAGAAAATTGGACATTGAACTACCTGAGGACCCAGCTATTCCTCTCCTGGGCATATACCCAAAAGATGCCCCAACATATAAAAAAGACACATGCTCCACTATGTTCATTCAGTCTTATTTATAATAACCAGAAGCTGGAAAGAACCCAGATGCCCTTCAACAGAGGAATGGATACAGAAAATGTGGTACATCTACACAATGGACTACTACTCAGCTATCAAAAACGATGACTTTAAGAAATTCATAGGCAAATGGATGGAACTGGAAAATATCATCCTGAGTGAGGTAACCCAATCACAGAAAAACACACGTGGTATGCACTCATTGATAAGTGACTATTAGCCCAAATGCTTGAATTACCCTAGATGCATAGAACACATGAAACTCAAGAAGGATAACCAAAATGCTGATGCTTCACTCCTTCTTTAAAAGAGGAACAAGAATACCCTTGGGAGGGGATAGGGAGTCAAAGTTTAGAACAGAGACCAAAGGAATGCCCATTCAGAGCCTGCCCCACATGTGGCCCGTACATATACAGCCACCAAACTAGATAGGATGGATGAAGCAAAGAAGTGCAGACTGACAGGAACCAGATGTAGATCTCTCCTGAGAGACACAGCCAGAATATGGCAAATACATAGGTCAATGTCAGCAGCAAACCACTGAACTGAGATCAGGATCCCCATTGAAGGAATCTTAGAAAGGACTGAAAGAGCTTGAAGGGTCTTGAGACCCCATATGAACAACAATACCAACCAACCAGAGCTTCCAGGGACTAAGCCACTACCCAAAGACTATACTTGGACTGACCCTGGGCTCCAACTGCATAGGTAGCAATGAATAGCCTAGTAAGGGCACCAATGGAAGGGGAAGCCCTTGGTCCTGCCAAGGTTGGGGCCCCAGTGCAGGGGAATGTTGGAGTGGCTTTAAGAGAGGTTTGATGGGGGGACCCCCTTTTGGGGTAGGTCAAGGGGATAGGGGGCTTATGGACAGGAAACCGGGAAAGGGAATACCATTTGAAATGTAAATAAAGAAATATATCCAATTAGAAAAAAGATGCCGCCTTGAATAAATTTGATGGAAATTTCATATCTAAATATGGCCAGAGATCAAGGGGCCAGCATTAAGGAGGAAGAGATATATACATATACATATACATATACATATACATATACATATACATATACATATACATATACATATACATATACATATACATACACATACACATACACATACACATACACATACATACACACACACACATACACACACACACACACACGCGGGCACACACACACACACACACACATATATGTATTGCAGCTCTGAGGGAAAGATTTCCCTAATGCAAGTGATGCAGCTCTGAGGGAAAATATATCCTGACAGGTGGCAGCAGAGGAATATCATCACAAAGTCATGCTGTTTAACAAACATCACGTAAGAGATTTATTGGGGAAGGCACAAGAGGGTGCTGTCTCTGCTTGGGAGAAAAGCAGCAGAACTGAGCACTAGGTGGGTTTTATGTTAGGTTTTGGGGGGTAGAGTTTTCCAGAGTGAAGAATTCCTGGTACAGATTTGTGGGATTTTAAGTCCTGATTTTGGGCCAAGGTCAGAGGTTGGTGGGTTTTCAAACACAGAAGTGAGCACAGAGATTTTTACCCTAGAGTGTGGACATTTCCAACTCTGGACATTGTGGTAACACAGACAGACATCTGTGTTCCCTGTGGAGTGCCCTGAGAGGGCTTCTGGATTGCCATGTACCTACAGGCACTGAGTACTGTGGCAAAAATCCAAAAATTTGCACATCAAGGGAATATTCTTACGCTAGAAATTAAAGAAAAGAGCCCATTTTGACTTTCAATCTCATTTCATTACAAAGAAGTCACAATGAAAAGCTTTCCATCTATATGACAGAGCACACAAACACTGAGGGAACTCACCCACCTGAAGACAGTATCTTACATGTGAGAGGGAGGGTATGGGGGCTTATGGACAGGAAACCGGGAATTCCATTTGAAATGTAAATAAAGAAATATATCTAATAAATTTTTTTTCAAAAAAATAAAACAAAAAATAATGCCAGTACAGCTTCTCTATTTAAACTGTGTCTCTCATCCCTGTGACTAACCTTTTGGAGAGTCACTGGAGTGAGGTAGAGCAGAGACCTTGTCACTTCTATCCCACAAACTCATGTTTCAATGCTTTGCTTCCACAGTTTCACACAGTAGGCCTACTGCAAACCAAAGTGTTGGACAGGCAGGTGTCTGCATGCAGGATGGCTGCCGCTCTGTGGCCAGGCAGGAAAGGAACAAGCTCAGGTTTGATTCTACTCTGGGCAGGAGACTTATGGCACAGAAGCCCGTGTGTGGGATTGCTTTTCCTTGCCCTGGAATAGGACGTTCCTGAGAGCGTGACTTCATTAAATAGAAAGTCGCTATTGATAAGACCTTTGAAATGAAGGAAGAAAGTCTCTTCACTGTTGAGTGAAGCATAATCACAGACATCATGTGACTGTCTACTGTACTTTGTGTTTTCAGACACTGCTAGGTACTTTACAGACAGGAATATATTGGATTCACATAATTCCATTCATATCATACTACGGTTTTAGCCAAGAAAAGCAAGGCTCAGCATGAATACATAATCTGCCTAAATCAAATAGCTAGAAAAGAGAGTAACTGAATACACTCAGCTTTCTTACAGGCCTACTATCTTTGCATTGTGAAGAACATCTTGTTCATTTGTTTTCATCATAAATACAAAACTGCTAAGAGTTTAGTTGGCTGTAAATGATGGATGGACGCTCAGGCAACGCTTCAGAGTTACGGGTCATATGTTGTACGTTAACAATACTATGCCAATATTCTTATTTATATTTTATTTCCTACCTTATGATTTAATGGAATTCATTTCCTATTGGAGGTTTGCTCATGATGAATCCAGTTTTTGAGTCTTAGTAACATAATAAAAGATTTCATTTGCTCATTTAAGGGAGCTTAGTAACCTTACTGCTCTTGTAGAGGACCTGACTTCAGTCCATGCCTACCTGCAACTTCAGGTTCCAGGCACTCTTAGCACCCTCTCCTGCCTCCACAGACGAGTATACAACATGGCACATATACATGCATGCAGGCATACACACAGTCACATAAAAATGATAAATAAGACTTTAAAGACTGCAACGTGGGCTGGAGAGACGGCTTAGTGGTTAAGAGCACTGACTGCTCTTCCAGAGGTCCTGAGTTCAAATCCCAGCAACCACACAGTGGCTCACAACCATCTGTAATGAGATCTGATGCCCTCTTCTGATGTGTCTGAAGACAGCCACAATGTACCTATATATAATAAATAAATAAATCTTTTAAAAAAAGACTGCAGTGCATGAACTTGATATGAATTTGCAGTTTTGTGCACAACCTTGAGTGTGTTAATTATTAAATAGGATGTATTCCCCTAATGCAGTTCTCTAATGATAGTAAGCTTAGACCTTTCACTCTGTTCAAAACCTAGCAGCTCTGTAAAGATATTTAATATCTTTACAAGGAGAAACAATTTCAAGCTTCCAGAAATGAGAAACATGTAGTAGAGAAAGACAATGATTTTACATGTGAAAAAATAAGTTAAAATACTTCCCTGTGAGTTATATGTGGTGGTTGAGGATATCAAATCTGTATGTCAGTCCTGTTTATACATTATGCATATCAGGTGAGAGGACTAGCAGTCTCAATTAACCTGGACCCCTGAGATCTCTCGGATACTGGATCAACAACCAGGCAGCATACACCAGCTAAGATGAGGCCTCCAACACATATACAGGTGAGGACTCCCGGGTCTGGGTTCAATCAGAGAAGATGCACCTAAACCTCAAGAAACTGGAAGCCACAGGAAGTTTAGAGGTCTGATGGGGTGGGTGGGGTGGGGACATACTTGTTGATGCAGGGGGCTGGGGTCTGAAGTATAGGAAATGGAACAGTCAGGGTGTGGACCTAGAGGGGAATAAAATTTAGAGTGAAATAAATAAATAAATAAATAAATAAATAAATAAATAAATAAGCAAGCCATCTATAGAACATTTTATCTTAAAACAAAAGAATATACCTTCTTCTCTGCACCTCATGGTACCGTCTCCAAAATAGCCCATATAATCTGTCACAAAACAGGCCTCAACAGATACAAGATGACAGAAATAATCCCATGCATCCTATAAGATGACCATGGACTTAAGGGTGCTCTTCAATAACAAAAAACAAAAACAGAAAAAACAAACCCCAAAACTAAAAACCAACCAACCAACGAAACAAACAAACAAACAAACAAACAAACAAAAACGACAGAAAGCCCACATACATAAGGAAGTTGAACAATGTTCTACTCAGTGATAACATGGTCAAGGAAAAAAATAAAGAAATTAAAGACTTTTTAGAATTTAATGATGATGAAGGTACAACATACCCAAACTTATGGGGCACAGTGAAAGCAGTGCTACAAGAACACTCATAGTTTTGAGTGCCTCCAAAAATAAACTAGAAAGAACATACACTAGCAGCTTGACAGTGCATCTGATAGCTTTAGAACAAAAAGAAGCAAATACACCCAAGAGGAGCAGACAGCAGGAAATAATCAGACTCAGAACTGAAATTAACCAAGTAGAAACAAACAAACAAAGAAACAAACAAAACTATACAAAGAATCAACAGAACCAGGAGCTGGTTCTTCAAGAAAATCAACAAGATAGAAAAACTCTTAGCCAGACTAAGCAGAAGGCAGAGAAACAGTATCCAAATTAACAAAATCAGAAATGAAAATGGAGACATAACAACAGAATCTGAGGAAATTCAAAAAATCATCAGATCCTCCTATAAAAGCCTATATTCAAAAAGAAAAAAAAACTGGAAAAGCTGGATGAAATGGACAATTTTCTAGACAGATATCAGGTACCAAAGTTAAATCACGAGGAGATAAACCATCTTAACAGTCCCACAAATCCTAAAGAAATAGAAGCAGTCATTAAATGTCTCCCAAGCAAAAAAAGTCCAGGACCAGATGGGTTTACTCCTGAATTCTATCACACCTTCATAAAAGACCTAATACCAATACTCTCCAAACTATTCCACAAAATAGAAACTGAAGGAACACTACCCAATTTGTTCTATGAAGCCACAATTACACTTACTTCTAAACCACACAAAAACTCAACAAAGAAAAAGAACTTCAGACAAATTTCCCTTATGAATATCTATGCCAAAATACTTAATAAGATTCTCACAAACCAAATCCAAGAACACATCAAAATGATCATTCACCATGATCAATCAAGTAGGCTTCATCCCAGGGATGCAGAGATGTTTCAATACATGGAAATCCATCAGTGTAATCCACTATATAAACCAATTCAAAGAAAAAAAAATGATCCTTTCATTAGATGCTGAGAAAGCATTTAACAAAACTCAACACCTCTTCATGATAAAAGTCTTAGAAATATTAGGAATTCAAGACTCATAGTCAACCATAATAAAAGCAATATACAGTAAACCAGTAGCCAACATGAAACTAAATGGAAAGAAACTTGAAGCAGTCCCACTAAAATCAGGAACTAGACAAGGTTGCCCACTCTCTCCCTACCTATTCAATATAGTTCTTGAAGTTCTAGGCAGAGCAATCAGACAACAAAAGGAGATCAAAGGAATACAGATTAGAAAAGAAGAAGTCAAAATATCACTATTTGCAGATGATATGATAGTATACTTAATTGACCCCAAAAATTCCACCAGAGAACAGCATCAGATAAACAATTTCACCGAAGTGGCTGGATATAAAATTAACTCAAACAAATCAGTAAACTTCCTCTACTCAAAGGATAAACGGGCTGAGAAAGAAATTAGGGAAATGATTCCCTTTACAATAGTCCCAAATAACATAAAATATCTTGGTGTGACTTCTAGCAAGCAAGTGAAAGATATGTATGGCAAGAACTTCAAGTCTCTGAAGTTAGAAACTGAAGATCTCAAAAGATGGAAAGACCTCCCATGTTCATGGATTAGCAGGATTAATATAGTAAACCTGGCCATCTTGCTGACAGCAATCTACAGATTCAATGCAATCTCCATCAAAATCACAACTCAATTCTTTACAGAGTTAGAAAGAGCAACTTGCAAATTCATTTGAAATAAAAAGAAAAAATCAGGATAGCTAAAACTGCCCTTAACAATAAAAGTACTTTTGGGGAATAACCATCTCTGACCTCAAGCGGTATTACAGAGCAATCATAATAAATCTGCATGATATTGGTACAGAAACAGGTAGGTAGATCAAAGGAATAGAATTGGAATGAACCCACACACTTATGGTCACTTGATTTGGACAAAGGAGCTAAAACCATCCAGTGGAAAAAAGACAGCATTTTCAACAAAGGGTGCTGGTTCAACTGGAGGTCAGCATGTAGAAGAATGCAAATTGAATCATTCTTTTCACCTTGTTCAAAAATCAAGTCCAAGTGGATGTTGGACCTCCATATAAAACCAGATACACTGAAACTAATAGAAGAATAAGTAGGGAAGAGCCTTGAACACATCAGCCCTGGAGAAATTTTCCTGAGATCACTAATGTCTTAACCTCTAAGATCAAGAATTGACAAATGGGAAGTCATAAAATTGCAAAGTTTCTGTAAGGCAAAGGACACTCTCAATAGGACAAAACAGCAACCAACAAATTGAAAGAAGATCTTTACCAATCCTACATCCAATAGAGGGCTAATATCCCATATATAGAAAGAACTCAAGAAGTTAGACTCCAGAGAATCAAATAACCCTTTTAAAAAATGGACTATATGGCTAAACAAAGAATTCTCAACTGAGGAATATCAAATGGCAGAGAAGCACCTAAAGAAATGTTCAACATCCTTAGTCATCAGGGAAATGCAAATCAAAACAACTCTGAGATTCCCCATCACACCAGTCAGAATGGCTAAGATAAAAAACTCAGGTGACAGCAGATGCTGGTGAAGATGTGGAGAAACAGGAACACTAACAATGGAGGCATTGTTAGTGGGATTGCAAACAGGTACAGCCACTCTGGAAATCAGTCTGGTGGTTCCTCAGAAAACTAGACATAGTACTACCTGAGGATCCCGCTATACTACTCCTAGCATATACCCAAATGATGCACCAGTGTATAACAAGGACACATGCTCCACAGTTCATTCAGCAGAGAAATGGACACAGAAAATGTGGTACATTTAGATAATAGATACTAATCAGCTATCAAAAACAATGACATCATGAAGTTCACAGGCAAATGGATGGAACTAGAAAATATCCTCCTGAGTGAGGTAACCCAATAACAAAAGAACACAAATGGTATGTACTCACTGATAAGTGGATATTAGCTCAAAAGTTCAGAATACCCAAGATACAATTCATAATCCACATGAAGCTCAAAAAGAAGGAAGACCAAAGGTGAATGCTTCAGACCTTCTTAGAAAATACTCCCAGGAGGAAATAAGGAGACAAAGTGTGGAGCAGAGGCTGAAGGAAAGGCTATCCAGTGACTGTCCCACACAGAGATGCATCCCATATACAGCCACCAATCCCAGTCAATATCGAGTGTGCCAAGAAGTGCATGCTGACAGGAGCCTGACATAGTTGTCTCCTGATATAGTTGTCCCTGCCAGAGCCTTACAAATACAGAGGCAGATGCTCCCAGCCAACCATTGAACTGGCAACAGGGTCCCCAATGGAGGAGTTAGAGAAAGAACTGAAATATCTGAAGAGTTTGCAACACAGTAGCAAACAACCAGATCCAGCAGAACTCTCAGTACCTAAACCACCATCCCAGGAAAACACAGGGATGGACCTATGACTCCATCTACATAAGTAGCAGAGGATAGCCTTGTAGGGCATCAATGGGAGGATATTCCCTTGGTCCTGTCAAGGCTTGATGCTCCAGGGTAGGAGAATGTGGGAGTGGGCGGTTGGGAGGGAGTGGATAGGTGTGTGAAGGAGCACCATCATAGAAACAGAAGGGGGCGTGGGGGTCGGATAGCAGGTTTCTGGAGGGGAAACAGGGATAATATATAAAATGTAAATTAAAAAGTGCAATTAAAGAAAAGAAATAAACTGATGATTAATTTAAAACAATATTAACAACAACAACAACAATATAAAAGTTCTATGCCTGAAGAATAAAAAGTAAACATGGGGATTCTTGGCAAAAAGCAAAAACTACCCATGGTCCCCTTCTGCATCACTGACAATCAACTCCTTGGCCAGTTTTGTAGCTCCTGAGGCTTTTCTTTTAAACTTAAGGTCTTACTTAGAGTGTGTGGGCGTTTGAGGATGTCATGTGTTGTTTAAAATTATTTTACTTTAAGACTAAACTTCCTCGGTAGAGGTTAAATGGGGTGAGGAAGTTGCACCGCCTTTGTGTGCTGTCAGTGCTGTAATAAATATGGGAATCATTTCCCCACTACAATGAAATAATACGAACTTAAAGTCAAGTCTACAAAACCTTGTGTGTGTTTACTCATTGGCAAGCACACTGTGAAGTACAGGTCTGGACTAATGCCATCCCATATTAAGGCAATTTTTATAGTAATACAATATTACAAGGACTGGATTTTACAAAGCTAACAATGTCAACTCAATTTGTGTTCAAAAACAGATTAGTCACCAGACAATGAAACACTGCCTGGGTTAAATGGCATGACTTTAGGATACCACAGTTGTCCTCTACCTAGCCATATTTTTTCAGTTTTATGTTTCTGTCATTTTTCTGGTCAAAAACCACTGCTTCTCTATCACTGGGCTCAGAAATGGCTTCAAATCTTCCACTTGTTACAGAGGTCTCTGGAATGTAATTCCAACCCACGTTTTCTCTTACACTCAAGTTCTGTGTCAGATCACATTTTCCAGTAATGGCTGTTATGTGGTCTCAGATTCAAGCATACCTTGATCTGCCCCTTACAGAATGGCACCACTTTGTTCTGCAACAACTAGACCTTTATAAGGACATTTTCGAGTATGTCAGAGATAATATGGGATACCTTGGGTTAGATTGTAAAAATACAACAAAACATAACAGCAGATGTAACTGTCATCTTGGCCTACAGCTAACTAAGCTCTTTTTCAACTCTGGCTGGCTCATTTAACTCAGCTGCTCTGGCCCAAACTCCCTTTCAAGCTGACTGATTCAAGCTGGCTTATTTTGGTTTCTCACTGAATTGCTCTGCTTTGCCTCAAACAAACTCTGATAATCTGTTCTAATATTCTGGGTCCTTTTTATTATCTGTCTAGTTCTGTATTCACTTGGGTATAGCTTGTTCTCTCTACAACCTGCTTCTGTAAAACTGTCCTACTAAAAACTGCCTTTTAACTCCTCTAACTGGCTGCACAAACTGAATGAGGAACCCAGAGTCCACTGACTATGACACTGACTGAACTGACCTCAACTACATTCAACTGACTAACTCTGTGCTGCTCTTAAGTAGCCTCTCTTCCCTGTCCTTGTAAGAATTGGGTGTATCTTTTTTCTGACTCATTCTGTGAAATCTTTCTCTCAATCATCACTTTGTGTGCCCTCAGTTAGATGTCATCTTCAAACGTGGCTGCTTCCTTCAACAAACTAACTTTACTTTTAAGGAGTATACTAAGGGCATGTTTTACTTGCATCCAGAGGAACTAAAGGTTTGTCTGTATTACAGTTAGAGAGATCAAAGATGTGTACCAAGGGCATGTCTGTATTCCAGCCCGATTACACAGATCTAAAAAGTATTTTGTGATACTTTGCCAGGGCAGCCATGCTGCTGGATTAAAATTCTTCTACATTAGAGGTCCATTGAACCCAAGTGGAAAGATTATGTATGGAGAGACACTACTCAGATACAGTGCAGTCTTGGCAAATAACCAGATTTTCCCTCTGATATACGAGTCATGAAACCTCTAGTTGATTGTACTTTTAGCTGCTAAGTTCCCTCTGATGTTCAGGTCTTCATTCAGAAGAAGCTAAAACAATTGCTTCCCATTGTCCCTCCACAACTTTTTCAGGTATGGAATTTGTCTGTTTCATGAGACAGTTTTTGTGCCCCCTGCTTTAAAAAGGTACATTGTGAAGCCATAACTGAACAGTGTCCCTTTTTTGTTACAAATGCTTCAGGTCAAATTAGCTCAATTAGAAGCGAGAACACAAATATAGCTCACCCTAAAAGAATGAACAGATCCTGGGTAATGGCACAGGCATAAAGTCCACTTGTGTGGGGTTTGTGATCCCATCTCACTGATATCTCATGGTTCACCACTTCTCAAGTCTTACTTCATTTTCTGTGTTAGTGCTTTTCCATGTAGGAGAGGCATTGTCTCAACCTTGCTGTGAGACAGCTGATTCTCTGATCTTGGGTATTTGTTTTGCCTTCTTTCCAAGAAAAGAGTGGGAAGGATAATAAGGAGGATTTCATTTGCGAGGAAGAACCAGTTTAAATGGGAAAGTAAATGCTTAAATAGGAAAGTAGAAACTCAGACTTCTTGGAGGCAGCAGCATGGCAGCTGAGGGAGATTATGGCTTATGGCCTGTATAGTCACCAGACCTCCAAGTGCCAGCTGAGAGGTTGTTGGCCTCTTGGGAGGATTTTGGGGTGTGCATTGAACATAATCTCTTGCAGAGAAAGTCTTCAGAATTGAAGGTAGAAATCACCTCTATTTTGGAATTTTAGATTGCTAGTTCTTCTTGGTCTCCAGGAATAACACATCCCCACAGTGGATCAAGGCTGCCTTGTCCTTGAAGGGAGATCCCAAAGCTATAAGTCTCCTCTTCATTGGATTTCAGACCACAGGTTAAGAATTAAGAATTAAGCACTGAGAATAGCCCATGTTCCTGAGGGATAATGCCCTTAACCCTTCTCAAGAGTCTCACACTGCTACTCTGCTTTTCATTAACCCTCCCATGAAATTCTGGCCCAACATCATAAGACTACTACCTTCCTGCAGACTCCTGATGGGAAACCAATTGCAGGCATTGCCTTATAACCTCTCATGTCCCCCTACGTTCTGTAATAAGCAGTCACTGCAATCCTGTTGGGGTTGATCGCAGCATAGCAATTTGTGCTTGGTTTGGCTCATTCATGGCATGACATCCTCCAACTCCAAGGGGGTGTGGCCAAATGGTACAAGCACCATTTAAGGCAAATATGAAAGATATGTTTTCTGCCTGATATCCTGCCTAGCAGGCAGACAATGAAGGTTTGATCAAGAAGATTTCCAGTAACATCAGGGAGTTTCCCCTGCCAGAAACCTTCAGTTGCTTTAGCACTGTACTTCCGAACCTTACAATGGGCAGATTTCTAAGACAAGAAGCTGAAACAGAGCTAAGAATGGGGAGTAGATGAGTGAATGTATATTACTGACACGAGTGTAAGCATGTCAAGGGTCAGTGCTTCAGTAGATGAATGAATGTGTATCACTGACACGAGTGTAAGCATGTCAAGGATCAATACTTCAGTAGATGAGTGAATGTGTATTACTGACACGAGTGTAAGCATGTCAAGGGTCAATGCTTCAGTAGATGAGTGAATGTGTATCACTGACACGAGTGTAAGCATGTCAAGGGTCAATGCTTCAGTAGATGAATGAATGTGTATCACTGACACGAGTGTAAGCATGTCAAGGGTCAATGCTTCAAGCCCATGAGAATAACAAGGTCTTCCCTGGTTCAGGCCCAGAGGATTGACAAGATCTTTCCTGGTACAGATGCTGTGTGTAGAAAGCATCAACAGCCGCTCCCTACTTCCTATTCAGCATGACTGTAGCCTGAGATTACCCCCTACAGAGACTTCCTACTGAGATTAAATAACCCCCTCCTCCTCTTTCCTCATATGCCAAAAGTAAGTTTATAAACACTGAGTTTCTGGGCTGCTAGTACATCTCCATCTGCAGCTGAATGTCTTGCAGGCTATGACTAGAGTGAATTTCCCTTCCTGCCTTGGCAGTCAAGCCCTAGAGGCCAGCCCCTAGCAAGTTCTCTACTTGAGGCAGAAGACTTAGGCACCATGAACCTCAAGAGAGCTGTTCTCCAAAACTCTGAGGCAGTCTTTCCTCTCTATCTTCTGAAGTCTAGGCCCCTGGCCAGGAGCAGCTGAGAGCTGAACTTTGAAGTCTTTCTTCTTCTCATCCAAACAGTGGATGCTCGGAGGAGACTACTTCCTGACTTCCTGAACGTGCATGCCTGCAAATAAGGTTAAAAAAAAAAAGGAAAAAATCAGAGAAGGGCTGTTAAACTTTGGAGGAGAGAGGCAAAATACTGAGACTATAAAAAGTTCCAAGTGGGCTCTAAACCCCTACTTCCTGCCTTTCCTGAGGTGTTAGGGAAATACACACTTAGCTAAGAAATTGGAGTTCCATTAGTGTACCATTGCTACAATGATGCAAGGATCACCTTTATACCCAGAGCCTTTGCTCCAGTCTTCTCTAGAAGCAGTCCTTCTGTTGTCCCTGGCAACGTGATATTAGAGCAACAATCAGATCTTTGTCTCTGTGGGTGCAGCTTGTTTCCTGCTCCATCACTCTTGGAGCACTTCCTATCATTTTTTTTTCTAGTCAAGTTTTTCCCACGTCATTTCTGGGAACACCACTAACAGCTTGGCTTTCTGCGGCATGCTGTCACATGGTAGTCAACTACCCGCTTCTTCCTTTCAGGGCTTGAGCCTAACTAACTCCAGAAGGCCCTCTAATGGGGTGCCAGTGTCAGGTTATTAGGAAGCTCCATGTTAGGCGGCCCTCCCTATCCTCTTCATAAACAGACACTGGCTATTCTAGTCTGTATGGTGCTGTGATTAAAACATGACGACCAAAAACAACTTAGAGGATGGGATTGCTTATTTCTCTTCACTCCCAAGTCATAATTCACCACTGGGGAACAGCAGGCGGGACAGTAGCTGAAGCAGGGACTTGAGACAGAAACCATGGAAGAAACACTGCTTGTTTGCTCACGGGTTCATGCTTTGTTAGCTTTTTTATACCTCCTGCCCAGGGAATTGTGCAGAGTACCGAGTGCTGGACACCCCTACATCAATTAACACTCAAGTTACACGCCCCCTCAGACGACTGCACAGGCCAATTCAATCTACACAATCTCTCAGTTAAGGTTCCATTCTCAAGTGACTCCTGGCTGTTCCAAGGTGACAGTTAAAACTAACTCTATCTAGAGCACCAGTATCATATTTAACCTAGCCTATTTTGTTTTCCTGGAACAACGTATTCCATCAAGATGTCTTAGTAATTTTGTATAACAGGCCATATATATATTATCCTATATATGTGTTAGAATTCCTTAAAAGGGGAAAAAACTGCACACACACAAAACAAATGAAAAAGGAAACAGACTTAGTCAATATTCACTGGACGTGTGCTCTTGATTATATAGTTTTTTTCCTTTTTTTGTTTTTTTTTTTTTTTTAACATCCCTCCCCCTCCCCTTCCTTATGGGTGTTCCCTCCCAACCCTCCCCTTGCTTCCCCCAACAGTCTAGTTCACTGGGGGTTCAGTCTTAGCAGGACCCAGGGCTTCCCCTTCCACTGGTGCTCTTACTAGGATATTCATTGCTACCTATGAGGTCAGAGTCCAGGGTCAGTCCATGTATAGTCTTTTGGTAGTGGCTTAGTCCCTGGAAGCTCTGGTTGGTTGGCATTGCTGTACATATGGGGTCTCGAGCTCCTTCAAGCTCTTCCAGTTTTTTCTGATTCCTTCAACGGGGGTCCTGTTCTCAGTTCAGTGGTTTCCTGCTGGCATACGCCTCTGTATTTGCTGTATTCTGGCTGTGTCTCTCAGGAGCGATATGCATTCACTTTTTGATCATCCGTCTTGAGTTTCATTTGTTCTAGGCATCTAGGGTAATTCGAGCATTTGGGCTAATAGCCACTTATCAATGAGTACATACCATGTATGTCTTTCTGTGATTGGGTTAGCTCACTCAGGATGATATTTTCCAGTTCCAACCATTTGCCTTTAATTTCATAAAGTCATTGTTTTTGATAGCTGAGTAATATTCCATTGTGTAGATGTACCACATTTTCTGTATCCATTCCTCTGTTGAAGGGCATCTGGGTTCTTTCCAGCTTCTGGCTATTATAAAATAAGGCTGCGATGAACATAGTGGAGCACATGTCTTTTTATATGTTGGGGCATCTTTTGGGTATATGCCCAGGAGAGGTATAGCTGATCCTCAGGCAGTTCAATGTCCAATTTTCTGAGGAACCTCCAGACTGATTTCCAGAATGGTTGTACCAGTCTGCAACCCCACCAACAATGGAGGAGTGTTCCCTTTCTCCACATCCTCGCCAGCATTTGCTGTCACCTGAGTTTTTGATCTTAGCCATTCTCACTGGTGTGAGGTGAAATCTCAGGTTGTTTTGATTTGCATTTCCTTTATGACTAACGATGTTGAACATTTCTTTAGGTGTTTCTCGCCATTCAGTATTCCTCAGCTGTGAATTCTTTGTTTAGCTCTGAACCCCATTTTTTAATAGGGTTATTTGTCTCCCTGCGGTCTAACTTCTTGAGTTCTTTGTATATTTTGGATGATTATATAGTTTTATTAGGGCATAGAGTATTAGACCTGAAATAGGAGATAAACGTTGGGGAGGCTGCTGGGAAAGGATATTAAATAAATGTAAACAGAGCCCCATCATAGCTTACCATGTTGTTGCTCCTTCTCAGTAAGGAACTTTGGTGCAGATGGCTGAATTAGTAGCTACTTATTGCCAAAGCTTTGGAGAATCAACACAATACATAAGGATTAGACCCCCAGATTTTTTGACACTTTTCTCATATTTAATAACTATTCATCATTTTTCTGCATGGACTGTTTGCTACCGTGAAGCCTTTTTTTTGCCCAGCACTGAGAATATTGAGTAAAGACTTTCATGTCTTGTATCTTTCTTCCTAGGACTTTGTTCATGCACAGTGTCTAAAATACATCTAAGAGGTTAATCTTAATAATCAATGGTGAAAGGAACTAAAGAGAGCCAGAAGCTGGTGGAAAAGACTCCTGAAAAGAAGCTGTGTGTACAGAGGCTGCCTGATTAAAATTTCAGAGATAGAGAGAGAAATGGAGAGAGACAAAGCAAGATAGAATGAGGAGAGAGAGAGAGAGAGAGAGAGAGAGAGAGAGAGAGAGAATAGTATTATAATCATATACGTTTTTAAGCCACAGTACACATTTTCTATTTTAGTTCATCTCCATTTTGTTTTCTACTTTTGTTCCTTTTCAATCTTTGTCTTGTACCTCCTCCTTCATTTCCTGTCCCCTACCTTTCCTTTTCCCAGATCATTCTTGTGTAGAACTATTATGAGCTGACACAGCAATTCACCAATTTGAAGTTTTGACTTGAAAAGTGTCATGTCGCCAGATTTCTCCTTTCATAGCTATTTCCCTAGTTAACATATGAATACGTACATTACAAAATGATAGGAGTAAAACAGTTTTCTTGGCACCAGTTGTAACTAGTATTATGAGTCTTCTGGATTCTGTTAAGTTGTGCCTGCCTGCCATCTTTCTCATAACATGGCCCACAATGTGTCATGGTAACGGCCACCTGCAACACATTGTACGAAAAGCACATGAGCCTTTGGCTTGTCCGTTTTTTCTCACAATTAATTCCATTGTTATTTCACTCTGGACACCATTACCCTTGGAAATCCTTTGAGCTTTCTGATGAAATGTGTTCAATAATTTTAAGGCACAGTTAGCAATTAGATTCTCTGAGACAGTGTTCCTCTATTTATATTGTGAAGTATCAAATTCATCTATTTTAAAAAGTAGATCTGCAGGAAATAAATATTTTGATGTATTTTGACTTTATATTTCTTTAAGCGTTGCTCATCTTCCTAGGGTAGGTGGCATTAATGCCATTGACGGGGAGGGTGTGCATGCTGCACAGAGGTCTCACTGCCCATCAGCTAGCTTGATATGAACTTGAATGAAGTGCAAGCAGTGCTATGAAAGCACTGTTGAGAAAATTCAACCCAGCCTCATCAGATAGGCAACAGAGGTAACGACAACTCTCAGGCAGTCCTGTAAGAAGTAAAATTTGTCAGAGAAGCTAGTCTGTTATATGTCCAACTGTTGCAAATAATGTCATGCATAGGAGCAAGTCACCTGAGGCAATTCTGTGTGACTCAGCCACAGCCTGAGGACAATTATAGTTCAATTTTTGGAAATCTGCTTTCTGACATAGCTGTGATCCATGCCCAGTCTGAACCCCAGAGACTCAGTAGAAACCCTGACAATTTAGATTAGCCTACTTCCACATAACGAATATTCCTTCTACCCTAATGTATTTGTCATTGAGAACATTTCAAACATCCTTTAAAAGAACACATTTGATGCTTTAAAAATTATCTGTCCTGCATCTGTCGAACGGGTTTTCAAATGAAGTCTTCCTGCTTTATCAACAAATGAGCTCAGGGCCCTTGTGGACATCTGAAGACAGAATTCAAGCAAGTACTTCAATGCTTTCTGCAGAAAAGCGGTTTTTCAGGCAGTGAAGCACTGGTATAAAGGTTTCCTTTGCTACTTCAAAACTCGAGCATTTTCTTGAATGTTGACCTTGCTAAAAAGAAGACAGAATTAAAGATGGAAGGACGCAAGTGACAAGAAGGAATTTCATATTATCTCTTTTTTTATTCTTAATCATTTTATTTGTTTACAATTCAAATGTTAGCCCTCTTCCCTGTCTCCCTTCCATTAATTCCCCACCCCATCTTTCTTCCATTTGCCTCTAAGAGGGTGCTTCACCACCTACCCTCCCACCCACTCTCTCCTCACCTCTCTAGCATCACCCTTCTCCAGGAGCATAAAACTTTCACAGGACCAAGTACCTCTTTTCTCACTGATGTAGTATCTCTTAAGGGATGTATATTACTTTAAAAAATGATAACTTATAATTTGACATCAAGGCTATTTCTCAGGTGTAGCACAGTTGAAATCCACGGCTGACAGCAGCAGTTCTGAACTCGGGGAGAAATCTGTAGCAGAAGTTCACAGAGACCACGCTCTTCTCCAGTAACTGAAAGAACACGGAATCTGCTCACATACCCCATGGAAATTGAGGATGAAAAAAAGATATTATTGTTATCTCATTGACTCTAATTTCCTCCAAAACACTCTAAGGACACTTGTCAAAACCCATTAGCTGAAAGATGCTAAAATTTCCAGGACCGAGATATTAAAAACCATTTCATTAATTGGTTAAAGTCAATGCCAAAAGCTACTTTGAATTGTAGTTTACTAGTGACTGTTTATTTTTATGCAAAGCTTAAATAATGGCTAAGAAGTTAAGGAGACATGAATGCTTGTATTTATTCTTTTGTTGTCTGAGAAGTTTGTGTATAACTGAAATGTGTTTTGATCAAGTCGACTGTCCATTAACTCCTCTGCATTGCTTCCCCAACGCCTACCACCATTCTCTTCCAATTTTCTGTGTTTGTTTTGTGAAAACTGTAAACCTACTGAGTTCATATAATGCTGTCATTATTGTGTAGATCTGGAGTCATATACTAGATCATAGATAACCTCTCAGGGGCTAAATTCTTGGAGAAAACTGATTCTCCCTTCCCCTGCATCCACAGCTGCTTGAGATAGGCATGGCATTTCAGGATTGCCACTGTCCTCCATTCAGGGATTTTTGTTTGGCTTGTTCTTGTGTAAGTCTTGTGTTTGTTGCCATGTCAAATGTCCTCTCATGTTGTAAAAACACTGCTTTACTGTAATCCTTCATTAGATTTGGCTTTTACTATTTCTCTGCCTCCTCTTTCTCAAACCTTAACTCTTGAGTGTAGAACATATAATGTCTGACTTAGGGCTGAATAGGCCACAATCTTTTATTTCCCTTACCTGGGTCAGTTGTGGATCTCTATGTTGGTCACCATGTACTGCAAAAAGGAACTTTTCTGGTTAATATTGAAATATAATTTAATAGTATAGATATAAGAAAAAGTTATTAGGAATTGTATTCACATTGTAACCATGGTGTTATGATCTAGCTAACTATGGGGTTTTTGTTTCATTAATGGTGTAGGCGAGAGCTCTGACTTGTAGATCATTTAAAGCCACAGCAGTGGCCTTAAAACCAATCAGAAAATGGTTGGTTACTCCCCTAACAATTTTGCCACTATTGTACCAGTTTGTATACCTTTTCAGACCTTCTGTTATTCATGGCTTTCAGAATTCCCAGCTGGGCAAAACTATTAATTACATGCACAGTGCCTTCTAGCATCATGAAAGCCAGGCGACAGGGATAAATCAATCTCTCTGTGTTCTATGATGTAAACGTGTGGTGTGTCTAAAAATAGAAAGTTAGTGAGGGTAACCAAGAGGAATAGCAAAAGACTGTAATGTTGGGGATGGGTCTAGGAGTCCCCATTGACACCATTGACAAATTTTCTTCAAAATAGGTAACCAATACTGGGCACTGCACTTTTATTGCCTATGATTGTCTAGGAGAGACATTCTCCTTATTACTGCTATATTCACAATAGGGTAATTAAAATGTGGTAATTCACACAATAAAATATTCAGGTGCTAAGAAAAATGAAGTTATGAAAGCTCTATGGATAGAACTTGGGAATATTATATCCTGAGGGAGGTCTCCCAGATTCAGAAAAAACCAAATGTTGCATGCTTTCTTTCATGTGGATCTGCTTTGAACCTTTAAATGTGTATGTGTTTAAGTTGGAATCCCCATAGAAGGTAGAAAAACAGTAAAGGGATCTTCTAGATGGAGGTGGGTTGGAGTTGGGGTCTTATGGTAGTTGGTGGAGAGCCTCAAAGACGGTAAGTAGAACCATAGGAAGTATGAAGGGGAGAGTGGCAAATAATGGAGCAAGAAGGACAAGGAAGGGTGCAGATGGCAGGGCAGGGTAGACAAATGAGTATGGGAATGGATAGCTAACGCTCTAGACCTTAGAAAACACCATCGAGATACATATGTTTATAAAGTAATGGGGAACCTTTTCAGCTGCTGGATTGTTTAAATCTCTCCATTGGTGTTTCACAGTACCAGGCTTTCCCATGGTAGCAGCATTATCCCTCTAAACAAACATGTTACAACTTGTAATGATGATGATGGGGACAGTACTGTACAGGCATGTGTGCAGTCTAGGGTTGATGTTGGGTGTCTTTCTTGATTGCTCTTTATCTTGTGTTTTTTTAATGCTGGATCTCTCATTGGCCTGCATCTTGCTAAATTGGCTAGACTGTCTAAGCAGCAAGTGCCAGAGATCCTCCTGTCCCTGCCTTCCTGCAGCAGATAAATGATGCTAACTCTTGTTTACGTGAGTGTTGGAGATCCAATCCAAGAATCAATTCTCAACTCTGGCTTATTCAACTGATTGAAAATATTTGATACTACTGATTCCCAGTTTGAAATACCTGTTCGTTGGCTTCATGAGTTGAATTTCTTTTGATTGTGCTTTCATGAACTTTTTCTCTGGTCTCTCCTCCTTAACATTATACTTTTGCCATTGTGATGATCTTATTAAAACAAAGAGATAGTTTAGACAGGATTTCTTTGTGTAGTTTAGTTTGGATTCAAACTCATTATCCTCCTTCTTCAGCTTTCTTAGTGTTGAGGTTGGAGGCACTTGTCAATGTGCAAAGCTTCTTTAACTTTGTTTGTTTGTTTAATTCATTTTATCTTCTGATTGCACCCCACCCCTTCTCTCCTCCCAGTACCATCCTGCCACCACCTCCCAGCTCTTTTCTCTCCTCCCCTTCTACTCGGTGAATCAAACTGTCCTGGCACATCAAGTCTCAGAAGAACAAGTGCATCCTCTCCCAATGAGGCCAGGGAAGGCGCTCAGCTAGAGGAAAGAGATCCAAAGGCAGGCAGTAGAGTCAGACAGTCCTACTCCAATTGCTGGGAGACCCACATAAAGACCAAGCTGCACATCTGCTATTTATATGTAGGGCGCCTATCCAGCCCATGTGTGCTCTTTGGTTGGTGTTTCAGTCTCTGTGAGCCCCCATGGCCTACATTAGTTTTTACTCCATAAGTCTTCTTGTGGTGTCCTTGATCTCTCCAGCTTCCTTAATCCTTCCCAAGTCCTTCACAAGACTCAGTGACCTCTGTCTATTATTTGGCTGTGTGTCTCTGCATCTGTTTCCATCAGCTTCTGGATAAAGCCTCTCAGAAGACAGTTAGACTAGGGTCCTAAATGTAAGCATAGCATAGTATCATTAATAGTGTCAGGAGTTGGCTCTTTTCTATGGGGTGGGTCTCAAATTGGGGCAGTCATTGGTTGGCCATTACCTCAATCTCTACTCAATCTTAATCTCTGCATCTTGTAGGCTGGGCAGATTTTGGGTCCTAGTTTCTTACATCGTCCTGTGTAGTTTTATCTACCTGAGTGTCTTCACTACTATGCTCTCCTCTCTCCAGCCAACACCCACCCAACTCACATGTTCTCTATGACTGTCAAACTCAAAACACCCAGAGTCGACACTAGGACCTTTGGACTTCTTTTCGGAGGAGGGGTTAATTGGCTACTTTTATTTACATTTCAAATATTATCCTCTTTCCCAGTTTCCCTTCTATAAACTCTCTATCCCATCCCCCCTCCCCTTCTTCTATGAGGGTGTTCCTCCTCCCCAACCACCCAAGCCTTCCCACCTCCCCACCCTGACATTCCCTTACACTGGGGAGTCCAGTCTTGGCAGGACCAAGGGCTTCTCCTCCCATTGGTGCCCAACAAGGCTACATATGCTACATATGCAGCTGGAACCATGGGTCTGTCAATGTGTACTCTTTGGGTAGTAGTTTAATCCCTGGGAGCTCTGGTTGCTTGATGTTGTTTTCATGGAGTTGCAAGCTCCTTCAGCTCCTTCAATCCTTTCTCTAGTTCCTCCAATGGGGACACAGTTTCTCAGTTCAATGGTTGGCTGCTAGCATTTACCTCTGTATTTGTCATGCTCTGGCAGAGTCTCTCAGGAGACAGCTATATCAGTCTCCTGTCAGCATGCACTTATTGGCACCAGCAATATTATCTCCACAAAACTCTTTATTCATGAATTCTTTCCCATATTTCCAAGTGACATCTTTGTTCTCCCATCGCTTACACTAAACTTCTGCTACCAAAACCTGTTTTTCTGTCATCTTCACTTATCATAAATGAACAATTCAGATATCATTAACACTGAGATTCAAAATGCAACCACAGCTCACCTTATCTGTGATTGCAGCCTGTGGGTGTGTCAGTGAGAAATATCCCCATTGGCTCATTCATTTGAACACTGAGTTTTCAATTGGTGCCTGTATAACCTTAAGGAGACAGAACCTTGTTGGAAGAAGTATATCATTGGTGAGAGATTTGAAGGCTTATAGTTTTGTCTTGTTTCTTGTTGACCCCTCTTCCTCCCTTCCTTCTTCCTTCCTCCCTCCATCTCCTCACTCCATTGCCTCCCTCCATCAGCATTTTGCTCCTACTACTGTGAGAAGTCTTTTGGCTATGAGGGAGCCATAAGCTAAAATAAAGCCTTTCTTCTGTAAGGTGCTTCTGTTTGGAGTGTTTTATCATAGCAACTGAAAAGTCACTAAGACACTGCAATTGTATGGACCATTGCTTTGCTACCAGCTTTCATGTTACTGTTTTTAAATTTCTTTATTATATTTATTAATGATTATTAATATTTTATCATAACTTGGCAATGAGAAACACTCTTCACTAATAGTGTCTATAAGCAGATACACAGATAAGACAGCTGATATTTGACAAAAGTGCAAAAGCATCCCAGGGTTAAAACTCTTTTCTTGACAAAGAGTGGAACAAGTTACTAATTTAAATTTTTATCACTCTTCATGTGTATATGTGTGATGTTTGTCTGTGTGGGGGATGAGCCTGTGAAGTGATGAGTGTGGAGGTCAGAGGACAACCTTGGGAGTCTGTTCTCTCCTTTCACTGGGATTGAACCTTGGATGCCAATCTACATGACAAGTGCTTTTGCCCACTGAGCCCCATAGCAGGTACTTGCTAAGACACTTTTAATAGCACATAAAGTTAGTTATTGTCACTGTCACCAGAAAATTTATGTGCCTACTACAGTGGGCTAAATGAACTACCAGCCTGATCAAGTCCTGGTGAGGAACTTGAGTGCCTGAAACTGCGCATGCTACTGGTGGGAATGGAAATAGTAAAAACTGACACTAGGCAGTAGCTGGGCAGTTCCTAGTAATGTCGCTTATATACTGCAGCATAGCCCATCATTTCCATTGCTAGGACACAGGCTTATGCAAGCTTCCATGTGCTTCTAACTGCCTTAAATTGAAAGCCCAGATCCATCATGGATAGGGAAAGAATTGGAGCATGTCCAAACAATGAAACATTATGAGCAATAACAAAAATTATCTATTTATAAATGTTTATTGGTCAAGGTTATCTAGAGTAGCCAAACTTACAGACTGAATCAGTTTTGTTCTCTTATACATATGGATGCAAAGGTCAAGAATCCAGAAGTTGACAAGGCTGGTTGTCTCAGGTCTTCAGTAGACACCGGAATTTGAAGAAGAAGGAGGAGGAGGAGGAAGAGGAGAAGGAGGAGGAGGAGGAGGAAGAGGAGGAGGAGGAAGAGGAGGAGGAGGAGATTCTAATGCCAGTGAAGGAATGTATTTGCTGGCAAAGTGAGAACAAACAGGCAAAGAGCAAAGCTCCTCCTTCCATGTCCTTATACTGGCTCTCAGCAGAAGGGGTAGCCCAGATTAAAGGTGTGTCATCCCACCTCAAGATTTGGCTTAAGGCACTTGCCTTGCTAACTCAAACATCCAGAGTAGAAATGGATCTTCCTACTTCAAATTAAGCAAAAAAAAATCTTCTTATGGGTGCCCTCCAATTTGGGGTTTTAGTTCTAGATGAGGTCAAATTAGCAATCAAGAATATCAAACAAAACAAGTTACATGAATAATGCTCAAAACAATTTTGTTAAATGAAAATAAGCAAAGTCAAAATTTGTTATTGTAAGGATGAAATAAGACAAAGTAGACTGTTCAGAAGAGAAGTGAGCAACAGGTCAGTCATCATTCCCTTTGCATTTCCAGCTCTTCTGGCAGCTTTGAAAGAACACAGTGATGGTTGGCTCATGACAAATGTCTGAAAAAGAGTGAAACTTTGTGCTTTCTCTGAGAAATTCCAATAGTGAGTTTGTCTGCCCCCCCCGTCCCCAATAATGAGCAAACTCATCTGCAGAACACTGGGACAACTCAGGAGCACACCAAGCCTGGTAAACACCAGATGCTTCATCCTGAAAACTAGATAGAGCAAATGGTCCTGCCACTTCCTGTTGATTTCTGCACGTTAAGTGCCTCACGAGCATCTTCCCACAGAGGCGGCTAACGTTCTGCTCTTCCTGATGCCACTTTTTACCTCATCATCTGCCAGACCAGTGAGCAAGTGACATATTGTATCAACTGACTCACGGCATTCTTGGCAGTATGAGAGATTTCAAATGTGTCAACACTGAAGAGTCCTCCCTCCATGAAGTATATGGCCTAGAAGGGGCAGTTAGGACATTAACCTTTAGATGTTGAAATGTGAAACCGTCGTTTAAGAGATGCCCAAGTTCAGCTGAGCCATGTGCCAAGATGAGTCAGGAGCTGAGCCTCTTTATGCTTATTTGTCACACAGTGTCCTGCTCCATGGTTTCCCTCAGTTCTCTGACACTGCCTTCTAAAGTGACTTCTCCCATAGGTCAGTGGGTAGTAGCTGTCAGTCATTCTCCATTATCAAAGGCTTCCTTCCCATATGATTTCAGATCATGGTTTTATGTTTTATTATTTCCCTTCACTGAAACGCCATCAGTGTGTTGGTGGGGTGTTTTGGTTATAGTTAAATCACCAGAGATTAGAACATCCATAAATACAACCGGTAAGTCAAATTTTATTGAATAGTGGGGTTGTAATAAACTATGTATTTTAGCATTTAGCTCCATCATGTATGGTATATATTGAATGCTGTTTCCATTCACATTTTAGGTGAGAAATCTGGGCCCATGAATCCTGGTACGTGAGCTATTTCAAGCACAACTGATCCCAGCTTTTGTTGTTATTGATGAATTTTGATTTTTAGCTTAGCTATTGCACATTATCTCTCACTGAGTAGGACTCTTGGTATCACTCCAGGGCTAACTAAATACTAGATACTGACCAGCATGATGTCTACCTGGGTAGTACTGAATTCTCTACGTTTTATTTTTTACCAGATTATTTCTCTTTACTCTTATTTCACCCTTTACTAGAAATTGTTCAAATTACCTTTGAAATCAAAATGTTCCTAATCATGTTAAGAAGTTAACATTGATTTATATGGACCAGAAGTGTCTCTTGTGGACATACAAAAGGTTAGCTGGAGTCTACAAAAGGAAACCCAATCCTCATATTATTATCCATCCAAGTATCTATGGTTAGCTGGGTCTCATGTCCTAGGAGAGACCCTACTAGTATCATACTGCTAAATTGTCATAGTGTTAAACCAACTCCTAATGACTTATCATTATGCATAGGTCAATGTGTCTGTCAATCCTCATCTGAGAAACTTCTACTTGTAGTAGGTAGTAATTAATAGAGAACCACAACTGGGCAAGGTGCAGAGAATAAGAGACAGCAGTATTCTTAGCCCCAAAGGGAACAAATATACCACAATCCTACTCCCAAGAGTTGCTGCAGAAAGGGGGACAGAAAGACTTTATGAGCCAGAGATAGATGACCTCAAGGAAAAAGTATCTTCTGGACACAGCGGGACAGCTACACATATGCACTCAGGAACTTTAACAGCATGCATGAAACCTGTGCAAGTCCAGATCAAATCCCAGCACGAAGAAGGAGTTCTCCATTTCTTACACGCCTAGCCATGCAGTGTTGATAACTACTAGTTGCTGGAAAAGGGAGAGACCATTTTTCCTAAGTGTTCAAGGTAACGAACACACTGCAGTGTGGGTTGGCTGGGGGAAGCCACAATTTTTTGGCAGCACAAATTGGTCTTGAGTACTTAAAAGAAAAACAAAAAAGCAGGACACAAAATCGGGTGAGTAGGTAGGGAGAGGGGTAGATTTTGGAAGAGTTGAGGGAAGAAGAGCTGAATATAATCAAAACTCTGTCAACATAAAAGGAATTAATATTGGAAAAATATACATGTGCAAAATTGAAATGTCAAATCCTACTATCCAGAAGTAGCAACTGCCAGCACTTTACCAGAGAACCTCCCACACCCCTCCACACATCACTGTGTGTGCACAGCCTGCATATTTGTGTACGCGTAAGCTCAATACTATAAGTGTATTTGATATATTTTTAACTCTGATAATATGTATTTTGAAAATATTACTAAAATAAAAAGTTTGGGTTTTTACTTCATTATTCCCTGTCTTTTTAGATATAATTTTAAGAGGAAACTATTTTAATGTTATTTTTAGTTGCTCTTTTGTCAGTCTCTTGCATCCATCCAACTCTTGGTGATGCTTGTAATGCCAACTACTTGAAGGCAGCATGATATTGGTATAGAGCTGTCATCAGAAGGCCTATTTTTTCATCCTCCTAGCTATGGAGTTGTTGGCAATTATTAGCTAATACTTACTGAAACTTGGGAAATCAGGAGAACCAGAACTTCCTGAGAAAGGTTCCCTGGGGTTCCTATCAGCACCAGAGATTGGAAGGGACAATTACATTCTCTAAAGAGATTTATTGCAGTTCCAATGAGAGATTTCATAGGTTTCCTTAGAAGAATGAAGCACATGGGTTATCATCCCAGTTTGCTTCTTGGCTGCTGTCATTAATACCATGAGCAAATAAAAACTTGGGTGAGAAAGGGTTTATTTCCTGTTACAACACCGAGGTCATAGTCTGTCACTGAGGGAAGTCAGAGCGGGAACTCAGTATAGGAACCTGGAGGCCAAAACTGTATCAGAGACCATGGAGGAATACTGCTTACTGCCTTGCTCCCCATGGCTTCCTCATCTTGCTTTCTTTTACAACTGAGGACCACTGCCTAGGGACAGCACCATGCACAGTAGGCTAGTTTCTTCCACATCAACCATCATGAAGAAAATGCTCCCACAGATATACCAACAGGCTAATTTGATAGAGGCAGTTCCTCCAAGAAGGCTCCCTCTTCCTCTTGACGCTAGTTTGCATCAAGCTGACAAGAACCCGCACAGCCGCACATTGTAGGCACCCTGACAAGCAGCAGTGCATACATGCAGAAGCACCAACCTCCCAAAATTCATCTGGGTACAGAAAGTTGAAATGAGACTTCTTCTGTTGTTTTTAGAAAATTCTTACACCATAGTCCAAACTGGCCTCAAAGTTGAGGCAATGCCCCTGCCTCAGCTTTCTAAGGGCTGAGAGCAGATGTGTGCGTTACTATACTTTGCTGAGATGAAATATATATACATATTTTTTCAGAGCATTACCAAAGTTATAATGCTCTAAAGGTTAATAGGCAATTTTACTTTAGAACTTATGTGCCTGGCACTTTGGTTTAGGAATGCTTTGTCCTATTTGATAACTGTTACCTACACAGGGTTCCTAAAGACTTGTTTTAAGTATATTATTTTATATTCTGGGGAGTGCATGGATACCTGCATGTATGTCTGTATACATATGTGCTATGCTTGTGGAAGCCAGAGGGCATCATTAGATCTCCTGAAGTTGGAGTGCAGACAGTTGTGAGCAGCCATTTGAGTGCTGGAAACCAACATTAGGTCTTCTACAGGAGCCTCTAGTGCTCCTAACCACTGAACCATCTCTCTATTCTCACTTCTAGTTACTTCAGTGGCCACTGGTCCGAATAGAGATGTGATGTGCTGTACATGTAAAATTTGTTCACTATACTTAAAATTTTTCAGATGTAAAGAAGAGAAATATAAGATACTTCAGCAACTTTCTTTTCTTTCATAATATTTGTATTATGAAGTATTCGATTATTTGGGAATTTCACATCATGTACCATGAGCACACTCACTTTCCAGTTCTCCCAGGCTCATGCCCCCATCCTTGGTACCTCCCCCTCCCACAAAAAGAAGAAGAAAAAGACCACAACAAGCAAAAGTTATTAATTATATGTTGAAAGTATTGGGACACATTAGATTAATAAATTGTATTCTTTTATATGCTGTCATAGCTGTATAATTAAATATGTAGAATGATCAATATTAATACAATACTAAAATCAGTTCTGTTATTTCTTTTTACTTCTTGGGATTGTGCCTCTTAAGATATTCTCTTGCACATATAACCCCTACCTTCCTCTATCAAACAGCTCTGCTCTGAGCCAACTTCCAAAAGTGGTTTTCCTCCTTGGAACAGCAGGGTAGTCCTACTTGGAAGCTTGTGTGAAGTGAAGAATGTGAGGTTTTCTTAGATAAAAAATTTCTTGTACCAAACTTCTCAAGTATGTTGTATGTTGCTTAACTGTTGAAAACTGCTTTAAGGGGTGGAAGAGTCACAGAGGAGGACAGAACATCATGGAAAATAATACAGCCAGACATTTCATTGGGTAAAACTGTGTTTTGTGATTCTTTCATACAATACATCTGGACCATAGTTTCCCTTTCTTCCTCTCCTCCCAGTACCCCTCCCATCTGCCCTCTGCCCCCAATTCATTCCTCCTTTGTTTCCCTTCAGAAAAGACCAGTTCTCTCAGTGATATCAACTGAACACGCATAACATGTTACAATAAGGCATGGCACAAACCCTATATCAAGGTTGGATGAGGTAACCCAGTAGAAGAAAAAAGCAAGAGCAGGCAAAAGAGTCAGAAACACTCTCCCCCACTCCTACTAAGTCCCATAAAACTCCAAGCTACACGACTATAACATATATGCAGAGGACCAAACTCAGACCCATGCAGGCTCTGTGACTGTCACTTCAGTCTTTGTGAGCCCACATTCTTTTTATCCCTGAGCTATGTGCTATAGATGCATTATCTCATTGAATAAGTTATATAAAAATATAAAAATATGTCAGAATAATATAAAATTCATATTAATAGAATAAAATTTGTTCAAATCTTTGAAACTATTGATCTTATTTAATATATGGTTTAACAACTGTAATGTAATTAAAAATGAAGTCAGTAGCTAAGAGAATATAAGATAATTATTAGGAGAAATATGATGAGGAAAGAGGAGTCTTAGCAGCAGGGTTAAAAAGTCAAGTTCTCTTTTTACAGAAATACTCTGAAAAATAGTTTTCTGAAGTGTTCACCAGGGACCAATGTCATATAAAATAGCCCACTCATGCCATCATGGAATAGAACACAGGGATGAAAGATAATGATTGCAGAGCACCCTCTAATCATCAATCAGAAGTTGGATTAAAAAACAGAAATCAAGTGTGAATTCCATGTCATTTGAAAAAGAGAAGCAGGCGATACAAGGATTCCAGAGGAGGGCAGCAAAGCTAAGAGAGTGGGAAGGACTCGGGTGGAAGGAGGAGAGAACCCCATTTAACAAAGTCCTTTCCAGATCCTTTCTGGGTTGGAAGATTCCCCTGTTATTTGCTTTGCTAGAATAAGAAAGCATGGGATCACCCACAATTACAAGCTTCCCTTAGTACTTATCTTCATTTGAAATGTGCATTGTAAGACACAGGGATGTGGCATTTGACTTCACCAAGATGTAATGCTTGGCTTCAATTGTTTGTATCTGGATACTTTATAAATTAAAGTGGATTAGTAGTTGCATCTGATTGTACTGTTGCTGCTTGTTTGGATTTTCATAAAGGAATGGAATGAAGTTATGGCCGACAAACCGAAATGTGTGCTTATTGGAATATACTCATCGGACAGCATGATAGGGATATTGTATACTGGTAAATACAAAATGTTTAAGAATAATTGGGCTTTTTAAAAATATTTAATCTATTTTCTAATTTGTGACAATGGACTGGTTGGAGTTGGAACCAAAAGTGAGGACAAGAGAGAAAGGGTGTAGGGCATGTGGGACCATGCTACCAGACAGGAATGAGAACTGGTAAGGTTGAGAGAGCTCAAACATGGAGAATTGAGAATGGCAGGAATAGAACCTCTTCCTATCTCTGAACAAACAACCAGGACATCAACTGAGAGGATCATGGGCTGTCAATCATAGCATAGCACCTGGAGTTCTTCTCCATGCTAATGAGGCATTTAGGTAGTCTTAGCCTTCTGCCAAAGACCTTCCCTTCCTGAATACTCTCACACCCTTCCTCCAAGAGGTTTATAAAACCTGGCTCACCCTGAATAAAGTGTATACTCCAACATTCACCCCTCATAAAGCAATATGAACAAGTAAGGATCATCTTTGGGATCTGTTTCATTAAAGATCACCACGTGAAACCCTTTGCCTAAAAGAGCCATGCCTAAGACTCCCAAAGATGGCTTCTCTCTTCTCCTGCCTCTCCTGGTACTGGATACTCTCTTCCAATCAGACCAGAACCTGTTTGTCTCCAGCTCTGTTTCCCCTTCCTGACTGGTGTGTAGATACCCTCAGGAGAAACATAGACCTGAAATCCCTGTTTCTAACTTCCTCTCGAGGCAGTACACCAGTGGTACCCAGGTACCCAGAGAGGAGTAACAATGTCTAACGCCCCAAAGGGAAATACAGTTGAGGACTTTCCGTTCCGGCCTCTGCTCTCTCTTCTTCCTGTTGGCAGACAGGCAGAACACAGTATGACAAATGGGAGGGGGGCATTTAACTTGATAGTAAGCCTGATAGTCTGAGTGATGGCATGCTTCCTTTAGAGGTAACTCATGAAACATATTTTAGTTAAAAAGCTGTTTCCCTCTACCTACAATTTCCAACTGGAAGATTCTTTGAATAGTAAATGTGTCCTTTCTTTATATGATGTTTTTGTGCTGCTATCAAACCATAAGTCCTATGTTACAGAACTATAAAAACAATGGATGGCATTAAATCTGAACATCTTAACACAATATAAGCTTATCAGTACATACACATTTATACATATTTATCATTGCATATTTACTTAGGTGTCTATAGTTTGTAGCTACTTGGTATAATCATTTAAGTTTAAACGTTTGAATGTTGATGTGTGTTGGGGTGTTAACTGTGTCCTTTTTTTTTTTTGATTAACTGAGATTCAATCAAATAATCTACTCTTTCAAGTGAAATTTGTAAAATAGAAAAAGTATTTTAAAAAAGAGGACAGAGAATCTAGTGTGAATTTCTTATTGTAGCATCTGGTCTCATGAGGCATGTAGTTGATCCTTGAGTTCCAAATTCATTTCCCAGAGTTTTCTTTCTGACAGGCTCACTGGTGTGAGCTGCCCACCAATGGCTGTACTTGGTGCCCTTCCCAGGTCTTCTGCTTCTTCTCCAGCCCTTTCTTTCAAGCTAAACAAGCCTTGCCCAACCTTTTGAAATGCCGTGTGTTTTTTTAAATCTATAATCTCTATGTGTGATTCTCCTTCTGCTATGTGTCACAGCCCTAAAATTAAAATTTTTCTGAAAATTTGAATTGATCTGCATATCCATTCATCTCTCTGCTCCTAGAACATGGCTATGGTATGGTCCTTGCATCAAAGAGTCTAATTTGAAGATTTTTAAAGTCTAAGTAGAAACTTATACCCTTTACATATGTTTCATCAATGGGCCTACCTGTATTTTGTATCTAAGTCTCAAACACTTGAGGAATCATCCTATATTTTACTGAGTGGTTTAGAAGATCCATTTTGTGACTTTCCATATGCCTAGTGAATGAAGAAAGGTTAGAACCAGAGCAGCCAAGGCAATAAGGATCTGAGGTGTCTGTGTGAGAGGAATCTGAGATCAGGTTCGAGCCTTGTTTTTCTCAGGCGTAAATTGGAAACATGCAACTTGCATGTTAGGTCATAAAGCGGGCCCAGAAAATGACAGAGCTGATGGCGGTAACCAGACCCCCTCCCAGAGCTGGGGTTTGCTAGGTTGAAACCCCACCTGAGTTAGATTTTGCTAGGAAACAGAAACCGAGCAAGTGTTTCTCAGAAGCCCTTAACAGCTGGCTGAACGCTGCTAACTGCAACTGTCAGCACCTCATCTGCCTGAGGAAGTCCCCGAGCAAGCACCTGGCTGACCCAGCTTTTGTGTAGCCTCCCCTGGCTGTATACTCTTATAAAACCATCAAGCTTTGGCCATAGCTGCTTTCCTCTACTTTTTGAGGTGGCTCTCCAGTTTCTGATAAACTGTTCCTTCTCTCCTTGGTGAGTGGTTATGACTGGTGACTTCTTACTTCTTTGCTTAGGTACGTCGCACACCTATTGTGAAGACCAGAAACAAGCGATAACAAGTACTGTGTTGAGGCTGATTATGTAAAACTAACATGCTCTGCACAACAGATGTGCCTGTTGAGAATGACAGCTTTTACTATACATTTATTATAAAAGTTTTCAAATTTAAATGTATTCTGATCACATTCTTTAGGAAAATAAAATTATCAAACACAGTCTGGGGTTGGAATTTGGCTCAATGGTAGAGCACTTGCCTAGTAAGCACAAGGCCCTGGGTTCAGTCCTCAGCTCAAAAAAAAAAAAAAAAAAAAACACACACAATCTCAAAGGGTAACATCTGCCAATATGTGCTTGAACAAGAGGGTCATATATTATTGGGGGATTAGACTACTCTTATGTGATCTGTAGGTTATAGCCTTTCACCGGCTAATGAAATAAACACGGAACATTAAGACAATGCAACAGATTACACCCAATGGGCAATATTAAAGCAAATTTCACTTAACCTAGAGAGTGTCTTGTAGCCAGTACGATTTCAGGATCTACACGTGTACAAGTGTGTTGAGATAGACACGCCTCCTCTTATTGGCTGTTACGATGATCACCACATTAACTGGTAGAAAGTACAAGGCAGATTCAAAGTCACAAGACTGGCCAAACTACAGATTTGTTGTGCATAATTCGATGCTTTCAGTGATTCAGCGGTCTTTATGAATTTGGAAACCATGGAGTACAAATAATGGTAATCAATGATTAGTGTTCAGAGTGTTTGGGGAAGAGCCAGTTTACAGTGTGGTTCAGTTACGGAGAGAGAAGTATGTTCTGTATATGGAAGCACAGCTGTGCTCTTGAATACAGAGGGAAATTTAGTTAAAATAAAACTTTAAGCCTGGTTTCCTTTAAAATACCAAATAATGGAAGTACTGGGGTCCTGGTTTAGCCCAGAGGTGTTTAATTAGGGCTCGCTGAGCCACATTTAATTTTATATATTTCTTTCTTAAGGTATTTTACTTGACTCACTAAAAAAATCTTTTTAAAAAATGTTTTTATAATCAAACCATTTTGCCAGAATTATGGTTGATTCTAAACAATTTTGATGCCTCCAAAGAAGCTAGTTTATAATTTGTTTGATTATCATTATGTTAAAATGTTATAATTGCTATAATAGGTTTCTGTTTATAGGAATTAAATGAAATCTATACTGTAGGCGCATTAAGTAATGCGTTTAATCTAAATTGGAAAGTATTGAAAACAGAAATAGAATCCTTAGAGTCCCCACCAGGAAATCCTAGCAGTGTCTCCTCTTCCCAGCAACAGTCACTGTTTATGTAGCCTTGAGGATGGGTCTTGTAAGCCTTGTAACTTTCAGGACTTTCCTGAGTCTTGTAAACTTTATCACTTCCTAGGCCTTGTATGTGTGTTTCCTTTACTTCCCACGTTTGGGAGGACTGCCTTTCTCTAAGAAGGAATGTTTCGACTTGAAGAAAAGAGCTACACAAGAGAGCCAAGACATGCTTGAGTTTCTTTCTTTATATGTATATTTACTACTGTGAAGATATATGTAATGGTATGGTACATGCCTTTTAAATAAAAATAGCTTTCAATTTTAAATGTACAGAATTTGTATTTGTTCTGTTGGAAGCTTAGAAATTCTTCATGTGTTGTTGAGAGCATCTTTTGAGCAAGGAAGACGAGGTCTGAAAGAATGTGGTGAAGTCACAGCTTGATAGTAACCAGGAACAAGAAAATTAAAAGTTAAGCTGTGTGTCTTAGCCAGTATCAGTAACTGCAGACAGCTGAACCTTTCTTTCATAATTTAAAGCAAGGCCACCAAAAATTCGAAGCATCTGAAAATCAAAACAAAACCCTTTTCTCTGAGTCAAGCCAGCTCGTGGTTTTCATGTGCTGGAGGTACATTAACAGCAGTAAGGAAAAAATTCTATTTTTGTGCATTATCAATGGGATGTCCTAAAGTCTTCATGTGTTCTTTGCTAATGACTTGTTTATCTAGATACTGTAGCAGCTTAAGAGTCTGGAAGCTTCTGTTGTCCAGGAGTTCTCTAAAGAAGCAAAGCTTCCTTTAACGTTGTCACTAGAATTCTGTACGTCTGTATCCACTGCTTAAGATCATGTACCCATTGATTCTTAAGATCATGCTGCCTGCAGTCAAAAATTAACCTCTTCTTCCAAGAAAGGTGCTGAATCATGAGAGTTCTAGCCACAAATCACCATCATCTTGTCAAATGGGACACAAAAACATAGTTCTTATGTAATGCACAGATGTTTGCTGAGGCAGAATCACTGTGTCTTGCAGTGCTCCTCTGAAATCTGGACACAAATTTCAACTCCCGAAATGCAACAAAATACCTGCCAAAATTTGATGAGTGTTTTCGTTCTCAGTATGGCTAGGTACATATTTGGTCTTTTAGAGTAGTCATTTAACAGGATTGCTTATGGATGAAAAGGTAAACGATTTTCTTCAAGGTTCTATAAACTACTGTGATGAATGCTGCTGAGAAGCCACCAAATGCTTGCCCACGCTTTTGAAGATGGACTTAGAAGATGGCTGTATGGATTGATTGACTGGCTTTGAGTTGTGGTGGTTTGTATATGATTGGCCCAGGGAGTGGCACGATTAGGAGGTGTGGCCTTGTTGGAGGAAGTGTGTCATTATGGGGGTGGGCTTTGAGAACTTTCTTTTAGCTGCCTGGAAGCCATTCTTCTCCTGTTTACCTTCTGAACAAGATGTAGAACCGCCAGCTCCTCTGGTGCCATGCCTGGATGCTGTTTTACTTCACGCCATGATGATAATGAATGAACCTCAGAACCAGTAAGGTTGTCCGTTTTAAGAGTTGCCTTGGTCATGGTGTCTATTGACAGCAGTAAAACCCTAATTCCTTAACTAAGACAGAGTGTCTTTTTTTTTTTCCAAACAGAAGAAATCTGTAGCCATCTAGACATAAGCAGCACACTTGGATTCAAGTCTGCCCAGAGGACATTTCATATGAAATATTGCTTCTCATTCCTTCCTCATCCACATGGTAAATACTGATGAGAGAAATTTTATTGGGGAGGGCATGCTGAGGGGGTGTATGTGTGTTCAAATATGTGTAGTAGCGTTAACTCAGTAACTCAGTAATTCAGTCACTCAGTAATTTAAGACAATAGAAATTACTACATGTAAAGTGGTTTTGAATTTTAGAGTTTCTGGCCTTGTGTGATAAAGTGTAAGAGAATCAACTCTCTTTGCTCTTCTGTGTTTTTGTGGTGTCTGAGCACTAAGAAATTATGGGCATAACTGTTAAGGTAGAATTAGCATGCTGTAAAAGATACCATAAAATATTAGCACACAAATTTTTATATAGATAACCAAGCCAAATTTAGTAGGTCCTATTCACGCTCAAATGGTAACTCTAACATACCTCAATTTTTGGACACATTCAGAAAATAACAGCTACAATGTATCTAAAGTCTACAACCAAAAAAAAAAACATATGAAACACCTAACAGAAAAATGTCATAATTTATATACTAAGACTGAACTATAAAGATGTATTTTTAGGCACATCTTTTCCTCCAAAAAATTCTTTAAACATTTTAATCTGTTTTCTGCATTCCTATGTCTTTTTTGCATTTTTCAGTATTTCCAATAGTACATATGGAATGATTTATAATTTTTATACTCATACACATAAAGAGTAAGATAAAATCCCCAAAGAGAAAATAAACTCGTAAGGGTGTTTTGCACACATTATTACTCTTCAGGGCATCTTTGTGGTTTCCCTTGCTAACAGGTTCTCATTACTTGTAACACATACAATAGCTCACATCATAAATTAGCCAAGAGGTATTTGTTATAGATGCCTTCTGACAGCTGTGCAGTACATGAATCATGAATACTTTACCAGTGTGGGATGAATGTTCCAGTGTGGAATGATAGGAACAGCACTGGCTGGAGATGAAACAGTACGTTTGACTTTCCAAATGTTTTAGATAAAACCTAAAAGTGGTTAGGGAAGGTAAAGCTAGCTATCCAGTCGTAGACAGCATGGGAGAGGCCCTGAGCATCCAGTTTCCCAGCAGCCTGTACTTAGCTTTTTCTTAACATATTTCTTTTGTGAAGTGTGTTCTATAGGGGAAGAAAAACTTAATTTGTGAATGCTTTACAAGCTGGGCTAAAAAGGAAAAGAAGAGGAGAAAGTAAATATATGGGAAGGGAACTAAGGACAACAACTTTTGGAAATGATGGCTGGGAAAGAGAATTTTGAATTGGTGAATGGAGCAGTATGATGAACTGGAGATGTGTGTGTGTGTGTGTGTGTGTGTGTGTGTGTGTCTGTGTGTGTGTGTGTGTGTGTGTGTGTGTGTGTGTGTGTGTGTGTATGTCCTATGTGAATGCAGAGGCCAGAAGAGGGTATCAGATGCCCTGAGGTGGAAGCTTTAGCTCCTGTGAGTCACCTGGCATGAGTCCTCCAGAAGAGAAGTATGCTCTCTTACCCCCTGAGCCATGTCTCCAGTCCTGAGTGTCATTTCTGAATACAAAGCCTAATGCTAAAGTGACAAGCCTTAATCAAGTGTAATATCAAGATCTTGATAGCTATTGAAAGGTCAGGTAATGTGTCTTTTCTTCATACTCTCAGCAAACTAAGGTGAGCCCCTTGCCAATAGGAAAGACACCCAGATTCAGGACTTAATTATCTCTGGCACTTTTGTTGATTTGAAGTCAGCTGAATACATTGCCACTGAAGAACAAAAAGATCCCATTTTAACCTGTGAGAATGCTACTTGCATGCATTCAAGGGATGACCTATGCCGCATGGGCATCAATATATAAATGTATAACATATGAACATACATGCGTAGAAAGAACTGGTGATTCTGGTGACTGCAAGTTTAGGGTTTCTGGTTGTTGTTACCACTTTGTTACAATTCTTGAACAAACTCCCTTCTGTATTCCTAGCTGGAAAAGGGTGAATTTTGAATGTCTTTTATAACCACATCTGGGGATTTGTAAACCTGGACAATGCATATGCTTTTTGGATTAAGATTTTGTTCGAACTCCAGACTGCTCAAGTAAATGGGGGTTCTGTCTGGGGCTATCCATTTCCACTTCACGCCAGTGCTTTTGTAGTTTATTTCAGCAGACTCCATTACTAGAGCTAGCTTATGGCGACAACTAGACCAGGTCCAGACAGATTAAATATCTCACTCTGGAAATCCATGGCTAAATTGCAGATTAAGTCGCAAGTTGATAGTTATTCCATGTACAGCTCAGGGCTTTGAACCACATTACTTCTGCAGAACACCAATGTGAAGAGGAAGGGACAGAGATGTGTCTGTAGAAGGGTTAGCCAACAGCTCCCACTTTAAATTCCAAGTCGTCCAGAGCGAGGGCATACTTCTAATGGAAAGAACAGAGAGGAGGAAAACGTTGGGCTGTGCTTACAGAACTCCATAACTGACTGTGCTATCTTTAAAAAATCTAAACTTGGGGTTGGGGATTTAGCTCAGTGGTAGAGCGCTTGCCTAGGAAGCGCAAGGCCCTGGGTTCGGTCCCCAGCTCTGAAAAAAAAGAACCAAAAAAAAAATCTAAACGTCTCAAGCCTTATCAGTTATACCTGCAAAATATGACAATAAAACCTACCTTTGAAGGCTATTATAAGGAGTAAATGACACAATATGTACATAGTCTCGTAAAGAAACTGTTTGTAGTTAAAAGGTTTCTATTATTCAAGTTCTTAACTGACATGGACTTAAATTTTTGTTTTGTTAATTCATGCTATAATTTTATTGCCTGCAATATTAGCAAGTTCATTTAGGGCAGCACAGGAAAAGCTGCTCTAATGAAAATATTGGCATAAACAAGAGTTGGAGTTACTTTATTTCTCTTTCTGGTAACAACTCAGAGTAACAAAGACTTTCCTAATAAAAGATTGGCAAAGTTCTTCATCTTCTGGCTTGATTAATCCAACAAATCCTCAACCAGTAGAGGGTGGGAAAGAAAAGTGAGTGTACACACACACACACACACACACACACACACACACACACACACACTATTTTCAGTGCCTGTGACATATGGGTCACACAAAAATAGAAAGGAGGCTGGGAACTACCAAGTGGCTTTTGGGAGGAGGTCAAGAGTTTAGCTAAAATATTTACTACTTCTGAGAAAGGGGAAAGCATTAGCATATGTTTATTATTTCATGCATATTATTAATATGAGGAGGATAATTATTGCCTTTATTAGGGGTGTGCATTTGTAAGTTGGATACACTTTAACCCAGGAAAGATTAAAGGTAATATATTCAGTGTAATATAGTTTCATCCTTAAATGCCTTTTACAATAATATAAACAGCTGTAGTTTTGAGATGTCTTATACATGTATAGAAATGGTCATAATAATTACACAGTGAATACTTTTTTTTCTTTTACTCAGCAGATATTAACAGGGATAGTTGCCAAGTAGATGGTAGTGAAGAGCAGACATACACCACTTCCCTCCCTCTTGGAATTTGTACTTCAGTAGGGGAGATATGTAAGAAAAGAAGGGACTTGTTACAGGCTGTGTAGTATGCGATAGAGAACAAAGGGAGATCATATTCTTTACCAGGATAGCCAGGAAAGAGCTGCATAACCTGTCCCCTGGGCTTAAGTCCAAAAGAGAAAGGACGAAGTTCAATATCAGCTTGCTAGAAAGAATGCTGTTGTGTCCGAGGTAGGAGCAAAGGTTTGTGCTCCAGCAGTTTTCATTTCTTATGTGTTTTATGGTGATTTTTTTTCTGTTCTGTTGAGCAGAGACAACTACAGTACTGGGTAACTCTGGAAACAGAGAGAAGAGGTTACTCCAATATACCAGAGAGATCCTGGGGAGGATAGGAAGAAACAGAGTAAGATGTGCTAGAAAGGTGAATAGATTCCAAACACTGAGCACTCCTATTTACTGGTGGATTTCTCTCCATGATCCATAGGAGAGGGAACACATATAGAAAACAGTATATCTGAATGGACTGAGCACTAGGCCCCCAAAATGAGGGAACACAAAGAGAGGAGATTGAAATGTAGGAACTGTTAAGATTAAAGTAAAGGCAGGGCAACAGGGTTCTAGATGAGATGGGAAGTGACTTCAGACCAGAAAAAGTAGCTCTATAATGCTAACAGGCCCACAAATTTAGTATCTAAGTTGGTCCAAAAAGGAGACCAATTGTTTTTCTATTTTCTCAGCATGTGAGTAAAATGTGAGATTCAGTTAATTTCATTAACATTAAAATACATTTTTAAAAAAAATCACAAAATATCACAGTGAGAATTAGGAAATAGAGAATCCAAGTATAAAAGACACTGAATTTCAAGACCACAGAGGTTGTTTCAAAATCAGCTCAAGGGGTGCAGGGTGGTCACCATGAGTAGTAGAGCTCACGTTTTAGTATGTGCACACACACTTTCTGTAGGTCTCTGAGACTGAGGCAGAGGAGACAGGCCTCCCATGGAGGTAGTTGACTGACTGGGTTGATTTCTGATTGGTTAGTAACTGATACTCAGTACTTTTCTTTTTTTATGCATAGTATCATCCACATGTTCTGCCCATTGGTGTCCACAGCATAATTTATATAATCATATCTCCACAGTCATTGTAGCTACTTCTGAAAATGTTGCTTCCAGGAAGACTTTTCAGCCTTTGGGTTGAGATTGGGAAGAGAGCCCAGAAAAAGGAATTTTAAGTCGCTTCATGGGGATTTTCATTATGATGGGCTATATTTTACTTTTCCCATCCAAAGAATATATTGTGATCCTTATCTGTCAACATTTTGGTAATAGACGATGCCCTTATAAAGAGATAGAGCTGTATTAGCAAAGGCCACAAAGACAAATTGCCCCCCCCTTTCTTGAGGAATGCAGCAACAAGGTACAGTCAGCATCAGCTAAGAACACGACCCTTGGGGGATACCCCGTCAAATGATGCTTTGCCAACTTTGTTAGTGATCTGTCAGCCTATTCAAGATGATGCAAAACTTTCCCTCTGTATTTTGTGAGCAGTGTATGAGTACTAATTGTCAGTGAAGTAGACCTCTATCGGAAAGGCCTAATTCCCATTCCCTATCACCAAAATTGAAAAGAAAACAATGAAATATTTCCCAAGAAAACAATTTACAGTTACAGTAGATGACTTGGCAGTGGGTGTGTGCTCTATTGTGCTTTGTCGCTCCCAAGTGAACAGTTAATTTAATAATACTTTCATAATTTATTTCCTAAATTCTCTTCATTTTTTTTAATGAATGGGTTATATTTGCAAAAACTCTAGCTGAAAATCAAATGGCCCAAAATTGCATAACAAAATATTTTGTAAGTTTTTATTTCAAAGAAGTAACACATATTTTGGGGCTGAATGTGTGCCATTAAAATGTAGAAGGAGCAGCATGCTGGATTCATTTAGAAGGGAAAATGGGAAAATGTTACTGTGACCTTTCCCTTTAAAACTGACTGCCTTCCAAGTATTCATATGGCTTCTCTGGCTCGAGCATTTGCAGGAGTAGGCCTGAGAGACTTTCTATTCTTGACTGGTATAACATCCAATGGTTATATGTGAGTGGATATTTTGTTCATAGGAATCTATTCTGTTTTTGTTAGACCTTCACAGAATCTTAGATTTCAAAGGTTTACTTTAACTGTAAAATAATTATTTCTTTTCTGCAAATATTATTGAGGCCTTTGAAGACCACTTTTTCTCCAGCTTCTGGTTACTTTCCAGTAGAATGGAAATACCTTACACTCCTGTTGGTGATATAATGGAATTCAACTTCTTTATATGGAAAAGCAAAACATTGTATACATTTTTGCTTTATAGAAAGAAGTTGGGATATAATGTTTAAAATGGAATCAAGATAAGTTAGATTTTATTTGAGTTTAGCTTTAACATGGCATTCCATATATTTTTAGAAAATTATATCTTCTACAGAGAGGGGCAGAGTGCTCATTTCTTCCAAGTCTTAATTTTTCTGATTCTTTTTTTCCCCTGGGTATTTGCTTCTAGTGTTTTAGATAATATTTGAATTGAATTTTTGATGTGTACATTTTTTTTCTTTCTGTAAGGTCACTGGCCATTCCATCCATAAGCAACTCCATTTAAAATGGGTCAAAGTCACTCTTGTCCTAGACTGATAGCTTTATCATCGCAATTCTCTTAGCTTAAGAATGAAAGTAGAAACTTCTATCAAAAAGAAGAATGATCCAGCTTTTTTGCTTATGTGAAAATGCTTGACATTTTCTGGCTTCAATTTGGTTTTATCTATAAAACGAAGTGAAATTGTAGCTGTTTCATAAGATTGTTGTGTGGTTTGTATGATAGTACCTCTAAGGTGATCATCTCTCATGTTCATATCGCTATAAAAGTATTATTGACTATTGTCTTTTACTGCCTTTAAATGGGATTAACTAGAGTGTATATTTGTATATACATGTCTCATCTCTCAATGGTCCATTATCTATGTATGTATCTAAATGGTGTGTGGCTTTTCCTGGAGAGATGTGAAGAAATATCTGCTTATTTCAGATAGGATGCCAGTGACAGACCAAGGCAATGATTTCCTCCAAGTTTAGCATGACGAACCAGGTTTGAGTTATTACTCTGAGAAACATGAGTGATTGTTCATAAGTACATAGGTGACTCAAAGGCAGCATCACTAAAAAGTCTACTCCAGTGAGGCAGGAACTCAAGAAGGCTTCATCCCAGGAATTCCTGCAGAAGAGGCAGGTAGCTTGGCTTATTGGAGCCTTTTCTCTCCAGCAATTGCTCACTCCGTTCATAACCTTGAGAGGAGCATTATTAATCTTAGAATGCTTGGGAACTTCCTGAGCTTATCAATTGTGTTTATTTTCTAAGACCTTGTCCATCATTCCAGAAAGAAATGTTTCAATTAAGAGAAAATGGTACCTCAAGATCCAACTGTCTGTTTATGTGCATGTAACATAGATCCTGGAGAAGAAACTTTGGGTTTTAAAAAGATGTGTATAAATGTTTTCTTGCATGTATGTTTGTGTACCACATATGTGCCTCCTTCCTGCAGGGGTCAGAAGAGGACATCAGATGCCCCTGAACTGGAATTAAACATGGTTAGGAGCCACCATGTGGGTGTTGAAAATGAACCCAGGTACTTTGGAAGAACAGCCAATGCTTTTAAACACTAAGCCACCTTTCCAGTTGTAACCTGAATTGAACATAAGCATTTTCTTTTAATGATGTAGTTCCTTTAAAAGTAAATTTCAGCTCTGGGATATGCCAACATTATGATCCACATGGGCTGAAATAATTGTAGTTGATACTAAAAATGGTTGAAAATTTTCAGCTTCACTCAAAATTAAATTTGTTAGACTTCATAATTTTAATTTAGACTTCATGAGTACTAAAAGGAGTTCCAAAGCAAACAATGTCTTTATCGTAAACCATGCAGCCTAGTGCAGTTTCTTTCAAGTTCATGTACAGATTCAATGTTTTAAATTAGCCTTTGGTTTTACTGTATGTTTGTGGCCTCCTACAACAAAAATTAAACTCATGATATTGGCTCTTGCTTCAATTTGAAAGCCAATTCCAATTTTTGATGTGTCTTATTTCCCTAGAAATACTCTATTTACTTCTTGGAATTGTCCAGAAGTCAATACTAGTTTATTTGTTCAAATTTGGTTTTGGGTTGTTCAAAGCTCAGAAACCACTGCCATTAAAAAAAAAGTATGTGTCATCTCTTACTCAAACTTGATCAAGTTAGAGCCTCTGGACCCACAGAGGATGCACAGCAACAGTGCACCAGGGAAGAGCAGAAACCAACTTGTGAAGGCTGAGGAAGGGGGGAGTGCTCTCTGCCCATATCCCAGATAAAGATTGTAAAATTACTATAAGATACAAGAAATAATTTGTTAGCTAAATTTGGTTTTCTCATATTTGTTAAAGTTTGATGAATTTAACGGTAATAACTAAATCAGCTAACAAAATTCGTTGAAACATAAAGCTACTCTTTAAGAATGAGTGCTAGCCTTCTGCTGTTCTAGAATAGCCATCTTACAGAATGGCAGGCGGGTACTAACTGAAGTGCAATCAAGTACTCTCTGGCCGATGGGAGCTCTGCCAAGGCTGGAGCCCTGCATGGAGGACTGGTTGTGGGATGCTCTCCTCTGTTAGCGCCTTAGCCAGTGAAATAGAATAGGTGTTCTGGTGCTACCCACAAACATGGGGAGCTGAAACCTCTGGAGATTTTCAGGGTGTTGGAAGGCATCTGCAAGTCTCTAACAACTTATCAGGGCTCCACTCATACATTTTAATCATTAATGGTCAGCAGAGTGGCTTTGTCAAAATAAGATAGACTCAGTGTTGTCTTTAGAAAGAAGCAACACCAAAATCCATGTATTGTAGCTGAGACCATTTGCCTCAACATAAGGAGAGTAAACCAGTCTTAGCTCCAGCTCCATTTCCTCCTGCCATGCAGTCATTTGAAAATTGGCGCTTAGCACTTTCATTTTCTGCAATCTCTCTTAGTTGATCAACTCATTTCTGATTCTGTTGTTGTGTTTACAACATTCTGAAGCCATATGAAGCAGAAAACATTTGCACAAAAGATCAATATTTTCCAAGCACACTTTTTTGCTGAAGGAATTCACTCTGAGTTTTCAGACTTTAGTTCATTTTACTAGCGATTTACATTATAAAGGTAATATATACTATTGTCAAAACTTTAAAAAAAAAAAAGATGGAACTATTCATCCAAAGCATAGGGTTAGGGAGTAAGTCAGTGTCTAGCCTTCTCTGTGCTCATTCTCCTAAGAGAAAAAGAGGGAGAGGAAGAAAGAGAAAAGTGAGACTGTGGTAGTTTGAATAAGAATGACCACCATATGTTTGGATGCTTGCTACCCAGTTTGTCAAAATGTTTGGGAAGGATTAGAACGTGTGACCTTGTTGGAATAGATATGTCCTTATTGGAGGGAGTGGGTCACTGGGATGGGATTTATGATTTCAAAGTTCCACACTGGGTCTTCTCTCTCTCTCTCTCTCTCTCTCTCTCTCTCTCTCTCTCTCTCTCTCCTTTCTTCAGATAATATGTAAATTCTCAGCTACTGCCTGCCTGCCCAGCTCTCCATATACCCCACCATGGAGGTTATGTACTCACTCTCTGAAACTGTCAGCCACCCCCACCCATCTTCCTTTTACAAGTTTTCTTGGTCACAGTGTTTCATCACATGAATAGAACAATAACTAAGACAGAGATAGAGAGGCATTTATATTTCCTCCCATCAGAATACCACTGGCAATTTGGTTTAATTAAATAAATCAATTAAAATACAGGCAGAGATTTTCTTATTTATTTTTTTACAAAAATACATTCATCATTGTACTTCATGCTTATGTAATTTTCTGACCTTTTGATCAGTGTGTTATAGGTGTACCTCATTAGTTTTGTAGATAAGTTCCATAACATATTCAGCTTGTCCCTCACAGGAGACATAATCTTTTTCTCAATTTTCTGTTATCGTCCCTTTCCCTTTTACTAATAATGAGCACATAAACATTCTGTGTATATCTGTACATAAAAATCTATTGCTCGAGCTCCCTAACTGGGATTTCTAGGCCAGAGAGATGTTGAAATTGTAATCTGTTTTATATACGGCTGCAATAATGTCTGGTAGTGTCCTATCTGCTTCATATTGTATATCAGCTCCCTTTGTATGCTGAGTTCCTAGAAGGCAGATATTCTTTCTGTAAATCATTCAGGAAATAAATATTTATTTGAAAATGAAAGTTTTCATTAACCAACTATATTATCATGACTATAGGTTTTCTTCTTTAGTTTCCCATAGTTAATTTTAATTCTTGATATCTTCCTGAGAAGTGAAGACATCAACGGTGGCCTCCTCTCTTCCAACTAATAACTCTTGGGATATTTCACTTATTTCTTAAATGCTGGCTTAGTTAGTTAGTTTCTTTATTATATTAAACTTCTTTATCAAGTAGATTATTAACTCTTTATGTTCAAGAGTCATATAAAACATAACAAAGAATTAGTAGTCTTTTTATGCATAGGGTGCATGAGCCCATTGTATGTGTTTTGTATCAATGCTGTGAAAGCACATGGCTAATGTATCTTAAATGATCATTTTGTTTATCTTGTGTTGGAGACACAGTTAAAAATAAAAGACAACCACTTTCAAATGGGCTACATATTAGAATTAAAAGCTCGTTGCCCACCCTGTCTCGCCGAATCAGAGTCTGAGAGGGAAGGGTAGTATCAAGTGAGGGCTAACATTCATTACTAAATGAAAAAAAAACTGTCTTTCTTAAAGCTGTAATTGAATTATGGCATTTTCGGTACAGGATATTAATTGAAATTGATGGACAAGAATAGCCAGACGCCAGTGCAAGTGATTCAGTCGGTACACAGTACAATGAAGCAAACTGGGTATACGTTTTGTTATGAACTGAGTAGCATTCTGCCAAAATTTGGACACACTAGAGATTACGACTTTAGTTAGAAATAGGGTTGTGCGGAGGCAATCAAGTTAAACTGAAGTCATAATAGCTTGTTGTGTGTATTGACTGCAATAACTGGTGCCCTTATAAAAGCGTCAGTGGAGACACACGAACACTGAGAGAGAAGGTCTGGGGAAGACAAAGGTGGAAATAAAAGATGCTCAGCTGAAGATGCCTGGCAACTGAAGAAGCCTCAAGAGGCAAAGGTGGCTTCCTCTCTCTACAGCCCTCGTAGGGAGCATGGCCCTAGAACTGTGAGGGAACACATTCTTACTGATTTATGTCACTAAGTCTGTTGTAATTGTCAGTTCTACGATTACCTAACTTTAATCTGTGTTTCCATGTGGCAAGTTATCATACCCTTGGCAAAGCCACAGGCCATTTTTAAAGGAGATAATTAAGTTGAGGCAATTTTCAGTAGAGTTTTTTTCCCCCAAGTTGTAAAGGCCAGCTCTGTCTTCTAGGCAAATTGTTTACTTGGTTGCAATAGAACTTTCTAGGAATGCAATCAAGCACATATAGGTGCTAAGACAATGTTATTGTTTAATAATTTGTGGGGTTTTTTTTTTTACTGTTTTCATGCTTTCTTAGTCAGATCATAAAACAATACCACCTAAAAAAAATAAAGTAAGAGCTGGGAGGTTGCCTAGTCATTAAAGTGCTTGCTGTGCATGCAAGAGGACTTGAGTTTGGATTCTTGGTATCCAATAAGCATGGCAGGGAGCATTTATAAGCCAGTGCTGAGGTGAGAAGGGTAAAGATGTATTCTAGGGTGTTCGTTCCCAGTATCACACTCTGGAAATCAGTGAATTCCAGGTTCACAAGGGTCACTGTCTCAAAAATAAGGTGGAGAATGAAAAAGGAAGATATGTGACATCAGCCTCTGGCCTCTATGTGCACATGAGTGGTCAGGCACACCTATATTAATACACAAAAGAATAAGAAGACAAGAAGCATTCATCATTTATACTTATTTTTATAAATAACACTAGTCCTAAATCACACATAGTGCTATCTGTACTGAGTAAAGAGCTTATGGTGTTCAGAAAATATTCTTGGAATTCTGGGTAAGGTGATAGATTAAAGTCCCTCTCCAAGAAATTTGGTGAAAGAAAAAAACACCCACAATACACAACAGCCACTTCTCTCAAAAAAGACAAGACCAGAAATATCCATAAATCAACAGCAAGAAATGCTGCAAAACCAAGCAAAGTCACAGTTATTACCCAATAGGTTATGGAATGATGAATACTGGGTTACTAGAAAATTGAAAAGAAAATTTAAAAATTGCATAGAAACAAGTGAAAATGAAAACACAATAACCGAAACCTTTGGAGTCCAATGAAAGCAGTCTTCAAAGGGTAATTCATAGCTATGTCTGTATATTAGAAAATCAAAATGAACTCTAATGAATAACTTAATGATATAGCTTACAGTCTTGGCAAAGAAAGGAAAAGCAAACAAAAAGCAGTAGACATAAAAAGGTAGTTAGGGTCAATGCAGAAATTAATGAAATACAAAGCTATATGTAATCAATGAAATGATTGTTAAAATATTACTTGAAATAAAAAACAACAAATAAAAATATGCCAAACCTACCAAGAATAGAGACAAGATTCATGTTAATAAAATGAGAAATGAAAAGGATATTGCAATAGACACCAATGAAATTCAGAAAACCATAAACATAAAAACTGTATTACACTAAGGTGAAAAGTCTAGAAGAAACGAATGAATTCCTATAAACACTTTACCTACCAAAATTAAGCCAAGATGAGATAATAACTTAAACATTTTATAACAAAGAAACAATCTATTTAAATTTGTAGTAAATATTCTCTCAACTAAGAAAATTTCAGGCTCAAATGAATTAACTGTAGCATTTTACATATCTTTAAAGAAGACTGACCGGCAATCCTGCAAACTATTCTACAAATTTTAAAAGGAAGGTACAATTCCAAATTCTTTTATGAAGGTGTTATTATCCTGCTACCAAAATCAACTGAAAATAGAAAAAAAAACACAAAAGAAAAAAGCAAAAAGGGAGGGATTACAAACAACACTTTCCAATAGACAGAGAAGCAAAACTGATCAATATCCCACATGCAAGGTAAATTTAATAATGAATTAAAAATGTAACTTGCCTTGATCATGTCAGCTCCATTCCAGATATGCAGAAATAGTTCAACACAGTCAAATATAAAATATAATGTGTCACATATATAAATTCAAGTACAAGGAAAAATAAAATACATGATTTTTTTTCTCAATAAAAGCAGAAAGGGCTTTTGACAAAGTCTAATGTTCATTCATGATAATCTGGGAAGACATTTGGAATGGAAGGAACATAGCATGCCTGTTAAGATCAGTAGAAGACAAAGCTGCCTAGTCTCTTGTCTCCTTCTCAATCCAGTCTTTGAAGTCTTAGCTAGAGCAATAAGACAGGAGAAAGAAGTATAGGAGGCACAAGTGGGAAGAGAAGTTAAAGTATCATTTTGTAGATAAAAGAATTCTATACAAAAACCCCAAAGTTGTTACTAAAAGGCTCTTAGACCTGAAAAACACATGTACAAAATGGTACGTGGTTTAGTTGCCGTAGTAGACATTCTGACCAAAAGCAAGTCTGAAGGAAAGGGTTTATACAGCCTTAAACCTTACAGTCTATAATTAAAGAAATGTCTATGGAGCAGTAATGCTTACTACCCTGCTCCCCAAAGCTTGCTCAGCCTGCTTTCCTAACTCAGGACCACCTGCTGAGGTGTGGTTCTACTCAGTGTGCTGTGTCTGCCCACATCAATCAGTCATCAAGAAAATGCCCGTAGGAGGCATTTTTCTCAATTGAGACTTTATTTTATATTTGGTGTCTCAGTTACAAAGATTTTAAAATTTTTTCTATTTTGTGTCAGGTTGAACAAACCTTGACATAAACTAACCAAGCAAGTAAAAGACCTCTCCAGTCAAAATTCTGAAAGTCAGCTTTACAAAACTTAAACCATAAAGGCAAAGATTAAAAAACAGACACAGAAGGAACACCCATTCAGGTCATTTCCTACATATACAGCCATCCAATTAGACAAGATGGATGAACAAAAAGCAGGCCGAAAAAAATCCAGAGGCTAATGCCAGCAGCAAAATGAACTGAGAACAGGACCCCTGAAGGAATCAGAGAAAGGACTGGAAGAACTTGAAGGATTGACCCCATATGAACAAGAACAATAGACCTTGACATGCAAATCTAACCAAGCAATGAATATCCTAGTAAGATAAAAGAGCCCTGGGTCCCTCTGAACCCCCCCAGTGAACAGTCACCCATAAAGAAGGGAAAAATGTTGGCCCGAAACCGGGAAAGGGGATAACATTCAAATGTAAACAAGAAATTCAAGAAATTGGGAAAGGAAAGTAGGGAGATGTCAGAAGATAGAGAGAGTCCTCCCACTCCTGGATAGGAAGAATTGATATTCTAAAAAACGATCATCCTACTAAAAGTAACCTACATATTTAATACAATCCCAATAAAAATACCGTATCATTCTTCATAGAAATAGAAAAAATATTAAAAGTAAAAGCCAAAGCACAAAAGACTCCAGGTAATAAAAAGGAATCCTGGGTAAAAAGAATCATGCTGGAAACAACAGCATACCTGATTTTAAGCTATACTACAGAGCCATGGTAAACAAAACATAACAAAAAAGACAGACACATAGAGCAATAAAATATAACAGAGGACCCAGATATAAATTCACACTGTACAGTTACAGCCACCCACTACTTAACAAAAATATATGTTGGAGAAAAGTCAGCCTCTTGCAAATAGTGCCAGGGAATATGGATAAGACCATGTAGAAGAATGAGACTAGACCCCCATCTCTCCAAAAATGCATTCCTACCACAAACAGAAGGAGGAATATAAAGACAGAGGGAGGCATGTTGCTACTTAAAGCTTGGTTTTGTCCCCTCAGGCCAAAATGATGCTTGAGACAGCTCTCTGTCATTGACTAATTCTTACCTTGTTCCAGGCACAGACTAGAAAGATAAATTCTTACTTTTCTCACAGCAAGTCATGAGGCAGGCACTGCTAGCAGGAAAATAGCAGTACCAGAAGCTGCCCTAACTTTCTCTGGGACCGTGTGGGTGAGACAGTGGCAGAGCAGCTTTCCTTAGGAGAATCTTTGCCCGACTCTGAGAATATGTGCCTTTCTCAGAGGACTTTGTTCTCTGACTGTGGCTGTGTTCTAGCTTGGTCCATGTTTCCTTTTCCTTCTGGGCTGAATATCACCATCTTGCTTTAGGAAGTACCTTGTAAACCCAGATGTCCTTTCTTTCTGACCAGACAACTGACCTGAGAGTGAGCACGGTCTCTTTCCTGTATTCTCCAGACATGGGAAAGCATCAGGCAATTATTTTGGTCAGAAGAGCAAACTGCTTTCATACAAAACTGCCCTCAGTGGTTTCCTTTGCCAGAGCTTTCTTTGTCCTGTGTTCTGCTGATTAATAAATGTTTGCTAGATCTATCATTCTGTCTGTGAACGCAGTTCTCTGCTTTCCCAACTAAGTTAGTTGTCCCCTCCCATGTGTATTCATTATATATGTGTGTGTGTGTGTGTGTGTGTGAGAGAGAGAGAGAGAGAGAGAGAGAGAGAGAGAGAGAGAGAGAGAGAGAGAGAGAGAGAGAGAGAGAGAGAATATCAGTGTCAGAGGATGTTTCAGGTTTCAGAAGACATTTTCACAGCAGGGTCTATTTCCTGTATTCTCCAGACATGGGAAAGCATCAGGCAATTATTTTGGTCAGAAGAGCAAACTGCTATTGGAAGTCTGAGCTAAAAATAAAGCCAGCCATTATAGAGGGTTGAGGTTCCTGCCATATGACATCAGTGTGCTGATTGTCCTGTCATTTGCCCACCTTAAAATTAAAGCAGGGCTTCTGAAGGGGACCACAGAGGAGTAGCTTCTAAGCCCAGGGTCTTGCTGTTGGCCTCTGCTGCATGCGCATGCTTTTCCTCTTCCTTCTTCTCTAATTTCCATCTGCCTTGTCCGTTACTGGTAACCTTACTCGGGGAGGCTTACTCTCCTTGAAATAGTGTTCAGAAGTCCATGATGCAGCGTACAGGTGCTGCCAGAAATGATTCCTGCTCTGGGCAGCTCACCTCCTCGCTGTAACTCTATGTTTGTAAGGGCCCAAGGATTCTTTATGGAAAAGTTTCTCTTACAGATTCCATCACTTATTAGGAGCTGTCAAATCCAAAAGCAGAAGACTGAGCAGGCAAACCTGGCCGGGCTTCTGCCCCTCTTCTTTTTCTCACCTAGGCCTTTCTTTTCAGTGTTCCTCAGTTATGAGACAAAGACATCTGAATACATGAATGGAGCTAAAAAGATGCTAAGGGAGAGGAAGCGTCATCTAACACCTCTGTGGCACAGTGAGGAAAGCCTGCTAATGTGCTCCAGTGGTTCCCAAGTTAGAGAAACATGGGACAAAGTTTTTCCTCACCTCATTTCATGGTTAGCACCATATAAACCTTATCTAGGTAACAGACATCGCAGGAGCAGAGAGGGACAGGGAGGGGGGGATAAGGATGTCACCAGAGGACTTCTATGGATAGTGTGGGAGTCACTCTTGAGAATTCAGGGAATTATAACAAATAAAAATTGGTAAACCAAAACACAGGAGTTGTCTTTTCCATTTTCTCTGTTTTCCTTTAAGCCTTGTTTCCCTCAACATTTTTTTATTTTACTGCTACTAAGTAAACAGTTATTATAATTAGTTTAGGACTCTGAGTGGATGGATACCGAACTTTACAGAGGCTCAGATTCTGTGTAAAGCAGCATGGTATTTTAATATAACTCACTCACACCCTCCAGTACACTTTAATGAGCCGCATGTTTCTTATGACAGCTAATATAATGGCAATACTAGGTGGGAAAGGTCTGTCCTGCATTCTAAGGAGAAAAGGCATAAAAAAGTGTGTGAAGCCACCTGGTGTACCCAACCAGGACAGGTTTCACAGCACAGCACAGGGACCAGAGGCAAGGCAAACAGAGCTCCAACATGGAGTAAAGGACAGAGCTGGGAGGCATGAATGGAAGGCATCTGCAGGGGGGCATGTCCTCCTTCACTTAAATCACGTGGAATACTTACATACAGCTCCATGTCTGATAAGCTCATGTTTTGATTTTTTTTAATTTCAAGGCATAAAAAAATGTTGATTAACAGTTGGCTGAATCTAGGAATGCAGAAATAGATGAACAAATGCTCTCTTTCTGGAAGTAACAGTTACTGTAGTTATTCTCTCTCTCTCTCTCTCTCTCTCTCTCTCTCTCTCTCTCTCTCTCTCTCTCTCTCTCTCTCTTCTAATCAAGAACAATTGTCCCTATATTGTGTTTAATTACAGTGGAAAATTCGAAAGGTCCAGTCCAGATGTTTGAAGAATACTCCAGATTTAAATTGTGGCTACCACAGTGGGTAAGAAGAGCCCATGGGCTATGTGATTATCTGTGGGGGTTTAATTTTAAGGTGGGAACCTTTGTGTCTCTAACCTTGTAACTAAAGATATAATGAAAAGGAACATGTCATTCCTTAAAAGACATTCCCTCTAGTTATGGGTAGAATAGATTATGAGATAATTATTTTCTTGTAACTTGCAATTTAGCTCAATCAAATGGCTTAGCCATCAAGAGCAGAGAAAACAGAGTGAGATTAGTACAGTTTAGGAGAGGGAGTTAGGCTTTCACATTGACTTGGCTCCTACTGTTTCATTTTGGATAGCTAACTTTGGTTCCATTGGTTTCATTCAATGGAATGATGCTGAATCTTACCATTCCAGGGTGTCATCACAGTCATCAAAGGGCAAGATGTGCTCTGTGCTTCTTGGAGTCTAGGTTACTTCGCAGTCAGAGTGCACTCTTGCACTAGTGCTAGTTTGATGAGATGCATAATGAAAGTTATTTGCTACCAGTAAATTCAGTATCCAAAGTATTCCTGACTGCCTTTCAAAGCCTTGTCCATTTAGCCAATAGTCTGCTTCTCCCTCTTCCTGTGGGCTTTCTCATTTTTCTTTGGAAATGAACATTGTACTTCACCAGTATGTTCCAGTCTTCTTGTTTCTGTAACAGTACTGGGGACCAGGTCAAACTCTTTCGAAGAACTCTACCGCTGAGCTACCACCCAGGCTTTTGTATGTTGGTTTCGTTGGCTTTGATCTTGCTGTTAGAAGCTCTTATTCTATAGCCCAGGTGAATCTCAAACTCGTTAAATTCCTGCTCCCACTTCCTAAGTACAGGGAACCAGGCTGGCTTAGTGATGTGTTTGTGTTCTTCAGAGTGAAGGGCTCTGACGCAACCTGTTTCTTTGTTAATGAACCAACATAGACAACTTCTTACTGTAATATGGTGATGTCTGAGCATGGTAAATTATCTCCCCATCAGTGACAGATCTGGGAAGCCACATATCTGAGAAATTTGTTCTAAATGGGTAAAATATCAAAAAGCATCATAGAAACTGGTAATTTGTAGAATATTCCAACTGAAATTGTGTTTGGGGTCTACTAATGAGAAATGAACACAAAAAGATAAACTTGCTGCCAAGGGTATTTTCCCAGTGCTTAGTATTAAACTATCACGTTTTGTTTTATCATTTAGACGGCTTTTTTTTTTAAGAATTGGTGATTATCTCCATGTTCCCAATGAAAGCAGAGACTGAATTCTAGCACATTATGTTAGCACATCCCTGACTAACAGCCAATGCAGGAGACATTGGAATTCAATAAGTGCTCTGCTGGATTACACTGTGCAGCAACCAAATGTCTGCAGAGGTTCACTCTCCCAGGCAACAGGCAAAAGTCACATTAATTTAAATAAAGTTTAGCTAAACAGAGATGAGCAGTTACATAATTATGAGATCAACTGTTTCAGCATTCTGCCAACGGAAACATTCTCTTCCTACAGTGAATTCCCCAATGTTCATTCTAACTTTAATGACTCGAGTAATGGTTTTTATACTTCTCAGATAATTGAAGAACAATATGAAAATCATCACACATTATTGCTTATTTAATGTTGTCAAATATATTTCTCCTAGGAGACTGTTCCGATGCAAGGCTCCCTTTCCAGCTCTTTTGCCTGCTATCAAAGGAAGTGTGCAGTGTATAGCCTGCACAGAAAAGGAAAGAAGAGGTAGCTTTTAGTTTGAAGCATTTATAAAATTTATTTATATTTGTATTTTATTTTGTTCATACATATTTTTTGTTTGCATTTATGTCCACACACCATTTGCATGCCTGGTATCCATACAGACCAGATGAGGGCATCAAATTCCCTGGAACTGGAGTGGTAAACAGTTGTAAACTGCCATGTGGGCACTGCGAATTAAACCCAGTTCTACTGCAGGAGCAGCCAGTACTGTTAAATGCTTAGCCATCTCCCCAGGCCCTAAAATATTTGTTAAATGAGATAGCCACTGATACTAGGCAAACAATGGACCACAGCCAGCAAACTTGAAAATTAGTTAGTTTATATCACAAATGGTGCTCTCCCTCCTAGACCCTCCGTCACCAAGTCCTTTCCTCCCATACTTCCTTCCCTTCTCCTCTGAGAAGATGAGACACACACACACACACACACACACACACACACACACACACACACACACACCCCTGCCCGGGTATCCCCCTAGCTTGACAGATCAAGTCTCTGCCTGAGATAGGCAGATATTTCCCACTGAGACCAGACATGACAGCCATGAAGATTGAGCTGCCTGACTGCTACATATGTGTCAGGGCTGCCTTTTTATCTGTGTATGTTCTTCGGTTGGTGTCTCTGATTCTGAGAGCTCTTGGGTGTCTAGGTTTGTTGACTCTATTGGTCTTCCTGTGGGTTTCCCATCAACTTCTGGCCCTTCACTTCTTCCTCCAACTGTTCTACAAGTGTCCCCTACTTTCACCTAATGTTTGGCTGTGGCTATCTGCTTTTGTTTCAGTCTGATGCTGGGTAGAGCCTCTCAGGGGACAGTGATGTTAAGCTCCTCTCTGCAAACATAACAGAGTATCATTAATAGTGTCAGGGATTGGTGCTTTCTCATGGGATAGGTTTCGAGTTGGGCTGGCTGTTGCTTGGCCTTTCCTTCAGTCTCTGCTCCAATCCTGCATTTCTTTCAGACAGGACAAATTTTATATCAGTAGTTTTATGGGTGAGTTGATGTCCCTATTCTTCCACTTGGGGTCCTTTCTGGCTACAGGAGGTGGCCTGTTTATGTTCCATGTCCCTACTGTTAGGCATCTTGTCTAAGGTCACCTGCATTGACTCCTGCCTTTATGTTATCTCCAACTGAAATAATATGGGTTATGGGCAGAGGAAAGTGTGAAGAACGAAGAGCAGGAGGAGGAAGATAAGCAGAAGGAGGAGGAGAAAAAAGAGAAGGAAAAGGAGAAAAAGTTTCACCTGCTTATTAAATAAAATCATTTTTTTCTTCTAGTGTTGATAGCCCTTCTCACTGGTGACTCCTTTCTCACTTGTACCCACTTGTACTTTGGGTATAATTTGTTTGTACTTTGACTGCAATGAATTTTATTGTACATTGTTGTATAGCCCAGGCTGGCCTTGAACTCATGATCTTCTTGCCTCTGCCTCTTTCAGCAAATCCTACTGGAGTGTGCCACCACAACCGGCATATTATTGTAAATAACATATTTATTCTTACAGAACACTAATACCTTTCTACATTCATGTGATTTATCCATTATTATAAAGTTTCCTTATTCCCTTTTCAACTCTTCCTAGATTTTAAGTCCATCTACATCTCCTGTCAAGAGTTCATAGAGGTGGAACAGTGGTGTACTGCAGTCTGTAATCTACTTCTTCACCATTTGTTTAACTGGAAGTATAGACTAAAATCAGTTCTGATCAAATAATTCTCCACTGTTTAGTAGTCACCGGTATCCAATGTTGGCTCCTTTGAAGAGGTTCACCCATCCTAAAAAAGTTTTGAACTGTAGATGTAAGTTAGTTCCCATGTTTTAATTCAGAACAATTTAAGAAAGTCTGTCCTTGCTCCAGAGTGCTCTCAGGAGACACATACGGTCTCTGATTCATCTGCATTGCAGTCCAAATTTCTTTTAATATATGTCTACTTCTCTTATTTCCTTGCATGTGTTGCTTCTAGAGAACTCTTTCATACAACTACATGAGTACATGTCCCAGAGCTGGTTTTCTGCAAACATGACAGTACATCTGACATAGAAATGGTTTGAGGAAATCAACTTTTATCTGACTTGCCCACTTGCTGGCACAAAGCAAGAACAGCACAAACCATGCTGCACCATAGCAACACTTTTTATCAATGATGTATAAAAGGTGGAGTCACCATGAGATGAAGAATGAATAGAAGTGCAATTGGTGTGTCTGAGAGATTTGGAGTAAATGGCATTTAGATGGAGTATGAAGTCAGATGATTTCTTTTGAAGATACTCAAGCATTTGAAAAAGCTAATGTAAGGTCAATGAATTATTGTTATACTTATAGATCACTCCATCTCTCAATCATTTTCAAAGAAGCTTTTACTTTTTAGTAGATTGTGATTAGTTAGTACAGAGACACACAACTAGCCAGGATACAAAGAATGAGAGATGGTGCAATGGTCAACCCTAAGGGGAACATAACTATTGCATATACCTCATTCCTAGACTCAGGCATCATTGTTGAAGAGGGGATAAGGAAAGTGGCAGAGTCAAAGGCAGTGTTAGGCTACAAGGGAACAGTAGCTTCTGGACACAGCTGCAGCTGCACATATGAACCCACAGAAGTTGTGATAGCATGTTCAAAACCTCGGCAAGCCAAAGCCAGCCCAAATTTCAACATGGAGAGAGGAGTTGGGCATGAAATCTCACCCTACCTGAAAAGCTACTAGTAATTGATAGCTGCTGGGAAAAGAAGAGCTTGTTTCTCCTAGAAGTGTAGTATTTGATAAACCAACCAAACGAGTGAAAAGGCACATGTCTAAGAATATTTGGGCAACAAAATTGGTCTTGACAGAAGAAAAGGGGACACAAAATTTGAGAGGTAAAGAAGCAAGATGGGTCTGGTAAAACTGAAAAGAAGGGGGTAAATATGGGCAACTCATATTGTATGAAATTCTCAAAGAATCAGTGGAAATAAAATCTCTAGAACCAGCATAAAATAAAATATAAAAGTAAATGTAAAACCAGAGGGCCTCCTGGATTCTAAGTAGGAAAAAATGCTGAATGCTTGGCATCTGGGATGGAGGAGTGTCCAAGTCCATGCACTGATAATTTTTAAGTTTTCTCCCTATGAAGATTCTAGGACTCCAACAGTGCTCAATTTCTCCCCATTAGAAGCTGATTCTCCTCCCTTTCTGAAGATTATGAACACAGATATGTTACTAGATACCACCTAACTCCCCAGGTCCTAGACTCTTCAGAAGTCCTAGACATCACAGCAGTAACTAGGGTAAACTCACACAAAAATAATCTAGCTAGGGTCTTCATGGAAAGACTGAGGGAAGGAAAGGAGATCGTGCTGAAATATGTAGAGACAATCCATGAAGCAAAGTGACCAGTGACGAGGTCATCAAGGTCTTAAGGATACTGGATCATAAAAAATGTAAGATTATATTAGGGGAAGGGTTATTAAAGTCTGGAAGTTCTTTCTGAAAATATGAGATTTAATACCCTGAAAATGATTCCTAGAAATGAATCTAACATTCTATTCGCATGAACTTGGGAGATGTCAAGTTTGTAGAACCAGTAAAAAAATCTTCTGTAAATATGGTATGTGTGGAGGGAGCAAGAAAAGGCTCCAAGGATTTGTCATGTCAGAGTAAATACTGTGTAAAAGTAGAAATAACAACAGCAAGATGTTCTCCAGAGCATCTGGAAGAGCTGCTAAGCTTCTTTATATATTGGGAGCTGAGAGGCCCTGACACTACAGCACACACAGAGAATGAAAGCTGTGTAATTACTGTAATGAGTGACAAAGAGAATTGTCTCCACCAGGAGTCTTGATGATCTTTAGAGACCTTCGAAATTGTTGATAAAAATTAATTATCCTGGGGCAAGATAAATAGGAAGTAAATAAACATTTCGCTTGCTTGGTATAAGAGAAATAAGGGAGGCTAAAAGCAGCATGAGTTCCCTTTAGGAAGTTGAGGCTTTATGCTGTTGAGCATATCAGTGGAATGCTGGGATTCTAGGGAAAGGAGGGAGAGATAGGGAAAGAAAGGGAGATGGGAAGAAGATAAGTGTAAGGGAAATGGATGAGGCAGCAGGAAGTGCTAGTTAAAAATAGGCAACATGGATGTTCTTTCCTTGCATAGGCACAAGAGAAAGTCTCATTTGGGCCACTTTTTACTTATAGAATGAAAGAAAGGCAGAGAGGATTGAATAGACCTGATGTGCTCATTTAGTCTGAGCATAGAGAGGAAACAGCTGTGCAGTTTTTTCTTTATCATTAAGAGCAAATACAGTCAGCTATGGACAGTAAAGGAAGTACACTCTTCATATCATGATTCATTCCTTTGGACTCTTTCTGTGGTATACTCTAGGAAATCATAACTTTCCCAGTTGCAATATAAAGTTACAATTCCAGATGCCTAATAGCTCATGAATTTTATTATAATATTTTTCCTCTCCTTTTCTTCCTCCCTTTCATTTTTTGTGGCAATTCGCTCCCTAAAATACATTAAGCTATTTGGTATAATATTTTTGAAGTTCAAATAGTTTTGAGGGACAGCAAGTGTAAGGAATACCTTAGCAACCTGACACTCCACTTGACTCAGGCCAAAACACACACTACTTTCCAAATAATGTACCTAGTGACCTAGGATCTCCTACTTGTATCAAATGCACATACTTGCTTAAAACAAGGGAAACAAGTTAATACTCTTTGTTATCTCTCAATAACACTATTTCTCTTCCAACATTTCCTGAAAACATCCAGACTACAGGCCAATAGGCCAATCCAGTACATCAATCCAGCCTACACCAATTTTGAATGCATGCACAAAACTGTATTTCCAAGTGAACTTATATGAAGACTCCCTTATTTATTATATTATGCCTATATATGGTTTGACATGTGTAGGGTATGTGAGACTATGTTACCAGACAGACATAAGAACTGGCAAGGTTGATTGAGATCAGACCCAAGAAATCTCAGAGATCTGGGACCCATAGGAATGGAGTTGCTTCCTACCTGTGTACCTACCCTGGAACACAAAACCATGACACCCCAGTGAGGACCATAGGCACTGAGTCACATAGTATAATGCCTGGAGTTCTTCTCCAAGCTAATGAGGTATCTAGATAGCCCTGAACCTTCAGCCAATGAGCTTCCTTCCTGGGTATTCCTTCCTGGAAAAAGTATTCATTCCCTGGTTCTACCCGAATAAAGTGTATGCATTTTGCATTCACCATCAAATAAGCCAATATGACAAGCAAGGATCTTCTCAGAGAGCTAGATCATTATCACTTTGGGGAAGGCCTTCGAATGAAGGCTGACTTTCTCCCCCCCAGCCATTCCCAGTAAGTACTCAAGGCATTTATTCCCAAACAGACTATGTTCTACTCATCCTGGGCTTGACTCCCCTCGCACCTGGTTGCTGCAAGTGGACAAGTAGATAACTGACCTATGGAGGTACACTGGTGGCTCCCTGGTACTCAGAGAGGAGACCTCCCAGACTCCACTGTTTCCCCTTCCAATCTGGCGGAGGAAAACACGAAATGTAGACCTCTGATTTGGACCTTACCCTTCCTCCCAGAAGCGACTTGTCAGCAGCGCTCAGCTCTCCTCGCTCCGTCACCAATACTCCAGTGGAAAGGCAGGATGCAGTATGACAGACATGAAGATAATTAAACTCAGATGCATTATGGGAAAAGATATGCACAATGAGCAAGACTTTATATAATCCAGACATGTCAATCAAAATAGAGAACCACTGAAATTCCATGACTGGTGGCCAAAGTCTTGTTGAACCCCATAAAAGGAATCCCGGAAAAATAATCAGGGCACTTGAGTATATTCAGTCAAGTGTCCTGGTGCCTGGTGACTGCTTGCAATGAATTCTGAATGGTTCAGTTGCTTTGCTTTAAATGAAGTTTTTTTTACTAATTGGTAATTCGTGTTGACTTTTATTTCATTCTTAAACAAGAGGCCAAGAGCCTAGGAATCCTCTGCCCAAATGCCAACCTTTCCATTCTTGCTCTAAAGAAATTTATAACACAAAGTAGAGATAGGCATGTAGATGACAGTGACAAAATATGAAAGTATTCATGGAAATCCCCTGAATGATATACACAACCCCAGACTTGGGAGTCCAAGGAAGAGCTTGTGTAAATGATATTTTTAAATTTTTATTATTTAAGTATTTCACATGTATATACAATGTATGATGATCGTATATGTCCCCCAATGTCTTGAGCTCCCTCAAGAACTCCTTAATACATTTGCTTCCTATTTTCACATTCTCTTCTTCAACCCTCTCTTCTTCTTTTAAATATACCCCAATTTGTCTGCATCCAATTAGTATTACCCATAAGCACATAAACACTGGTAGATGAATAGCCTATCAGTGGCCACACCCTCAAATGAAAAGTGCTTTCCCTCCCTCAGTTGCCATCAACTGACAATATCCCTTCAGCTAAAGGAAGGAGTTCTGAGGTCTCCCACCCCCTTCAGAGCTGGAATTTGACTCGCTTAATCTTGTACAGGTGACTACAGTAGCTGTGAGTTCATGAGTGTAATGGCCATGCAAAAATGCAGAACAATTTGTTTCATTGTTACCTCATGGAAAATAAAGAACTGTCAATTTTAAGATCTAGAATCTTTGTTTATTTATTTTTTGCTAAGTTATGAATGAGATAGGCTTCAAATGCCATCAAGAATAGACCTCATATGTCATGGGAAAATATCTAACAATACTTAGTTCATAAAGATATAAAATTGACATGATCATATTAAGTTACTTTGGGAAATTTTGTTGTGGTCAATGAAGAAAGAACTGAATTAGCAACATGCTCATAAGATAAGCATGCACACAAGCAAACAAACAAAACTCCTGCAATTTCATAACCTCTCCACACGAACCACCTGGGGTCTTTTTTTCCTCAAGGACACATTTTATGTAGAAAGACACAGCATATTATGGTTGCACAAACACCTCATGTCTCTAATTACAACCAGATTTTTTCCAACACATCTGCATTTCAATTTCATGATTATCACCTCTTCTCTCCCTTCTCCTCTTCCTCCTCTGCCTTCTTCTCCTCTTCCTTCTAAATATGCCCCACTACATCTAATCAGTGCTGCTTAATGATGGCTGTCTGCATAAAGGTTTCAGTAAATACCTGTGCTGTAAAATAATGAATGACTTGACAAAATAGTAAAGTGACTTATATTATTCCTGTTAGTTCACAATAGCTTTGTCTTTTACAATAATAGTTTTATTGTCAGAAGCTCAAGATGTAAAGTGGCAGTGATTCAGAAATGGATTCACTTGACTCCAGGACCGTCCTACACCATTGCAAAGCTTCTATGCTCATAGCATGGGGTTCCAACTATACTCTACTTCTGACATGGGATGGCTTCATTTTATTCTGTGGGAGCAAAACTATCTCTTTTATATGGTAATTAGATCAGAAGACATAGTACTTAGTATTGCCAAGCAGAGAGAAATTCAGGGATCCTTCTCTTTGGTATAACCTGAGGATATGCGTGAGACAGCCATGGTGCTGACAGCTGATGAGAGTGAGTTTAACATAAGAGGGAGGTGGTACAGTAGATGAACTTGGACCGCAGATCAAGACTCAGAACATGGTTAAAGATCGCATCGCTCCCCTTAAAGATACAAAATGCATGCAGATTTGAGGCTATGTAAGAAGAAAAATTTTCTTTCTTGTCTAAGTTACCTTGAGATAGCGCTGTTTTATTGGAAACTGTGGCTATTGTAAAGGTGGGATAGGTCTAAAAACCTGATCTGAAGAAGAAGCATGGAGCCTGGGCACACGAGAAAATGTGTTGATTTTTTTCAAATCAGGTTTGAAATAAACTAAGCTCAAGTAAATTTAAAAGAAGCAATAGTCGCATCAACCTTCATAATGTTCATTATGACTCAACAATAATAAATATATAGGCAAATATAAAGAAATTACAACCCACTAGATTATGGTAAAGAAATTATCACATATTCAAATTATCAAATTTCAGAAATCCTTTATTCGTTTAATAGCTATTCAGTTCTAAAGATTTTGTTCTTAAGCATCAAGAGATAAAGATGAAAATGCATTATATATGTGCAGACATTTATAGATTCTTTTAAAATTTCTATTTTTCCTGTGTCTGTGCTGACCATGTATGTGTGTGTATGTGTGTGTGTGTTATGCATATTTTGTATGCATGTGGGCGTATTGTGTGTTGTGCATCTACAGACCCAAGTTGATAGGCAGGATAATTCTCATTGTTCTTTCACCTTATTCTTTGAGTTTATCAGTCCAACCCATTGTTGAGTCACTGATATGGCTAGTCTCACTAGCCAGCTTGCTCAGGGGATCCTCTGTCCACCTTCTAAGGCTGAAATTATATGCCGCCATACCACCTGCCATTTAAGTGGAATTCTGGGGATTCTTAACACTAGTCCCTAGGCTTTCCTGGTAAGTTCTTTAATTACTGAGTCATCTCCCTGGTCCTATTTTTATGCTTCCTAATTCCGTCCTAAATATTCAGACACTATAATTATGTGCTACTACTGTATGCCAAATAACACATATAGAAAATTGTCTTCAACTAGAAAAATAAGTCGATTTTGTGTTTACTAACAGCATCAAAGCACATTTACCTTTTCAGAATTCAGAAAATATTAATAGAAAAGAACACAGAACTTGTTTTAAAATATGTACACTAGGAATCATGAAATCTTGTGTTAGGGAAATTTGAAGATGTTTTATGGTGAGTATAATTTAATTCTCTGTATTTTTTTTTTTTTTTTTTTTTTTTGAGCTGGGGACCGAACCCAAAGCTGGCCTTACCGGTTACCTTCTACCACTGAGCCAAATCCCAACCCTTAATTCTCTGTATTCTATATGGTAATAAGTACCTTCCTCTCATTTCATATGGAAAAGAGAGTAATCGGTATATAGGTAGTGCCATGAGATTTGGTTCTAGGTGCATTTCCGTCAAAGCATCTATCCTTGATGACTACACTTGCCTCTATAAGAGAAAGGAAAATTAAAAGAAACAATATTTTACTAACGGGGGTAGACGTGTCTTCTGAGCTTCTAAGAAGAAATGTTGTAAGCATCTTCATACAATATTTATTAATTACCTTAAAGGGAAATTTTCATAAGTCTTTATGTTATTAAATGAGCTAGCAATGAAACTTAGCAAATGGAGAGATTCCTAAAGCTATCTCTTTGGGTTGTCCATTGTTCTAGTTTTATTTCTATTGCTGAAATAAATAAAATGGGCCTTATCAATGGCTTGTATTAAACTCTTGGAGAAACAAGTGATTCAGAGCTCTATATTACATTGTTTTGGGTGCTAAGGACTGCCTTAGAAGAATTCAGGCATCCAACTACTATAAATGGGGGAAAGGACAGCGCTAAAGCATAAGGACTATAATTGGACTTGAAAGAAAAATACAACTGACATAAATAGCACAGGCTATAAAAGTTTTATGAGACAAATGAAATTTTTAGTTTATCTAGAAAGATACTTTAAAACTCGGTTCAAAGTTTGACAAGTATAATAATTTTCACTAAAATAAATCCTAATTGAATTAAAATCCAAGCATTTAAAACCAAATATCTCCAAAAGGAAAAACTGATTAAAAAACAAAACAAAACAAAACAAAACTATGCCTTCCATTACACTAACCCCCTATCCTCCACATATAGGTATATATTACTTGAAATTATAAAATAGCAGGTTGGAGCTCTGTTGAGGGTATAGAATTGTTATTACACAACCAAGACAGATTCAGTTTTTCCTCAAGTTATAATAACAGGAGGCATTTTGTAGCAAACATCACTTAAAGTCAATCATGAGAAATGTTTTATACTATCCTGTGGGAATGGAATGAAGGGACCTGGGAAGATGTTACATAATATGTCTACTTATTTAATGGATGTTTCAGTTGTCTGTAACGTAAGAACTGTGACTATCTTGCTCTTCATGCCAGATAAGATAGCTACCATGACACTTGATTATGAATATTGGTTCAATGTACAGAGTATGTAAGAAAGAAATCAGGATGCTGGCAGATAGTAGTGAATAGTCACTTATACAGAGCTTCAGGTTTGAAAGAGATACCAGCTTGACATTCTGTCCTGATTAATTTCTGTCAATTTGACACAACTTAGAGTTATCTGAGAGTTATCAATTGAGAAAAAGCCTACCTCATATTGCCTATGGACAAATTTGTGGGGGCATTTTCTTGATTAATGATTGATATGGGCAAACCCAGCCCACAATGGGTGACACTGTCATTGGTCAGATGGGCTGATCAAGCCAGAAAAACTAAGTCAGTAAGCAGAATTCTTCCATGGCCTTCGTGTCAGTTCCTCTCTCCAAGTTCCTGCCTTGAATTTCTGCCCTTACTACCCTAAACAATGAAATGTGATCTTAAAAAAAAATTGTAAAGAAGAAATAAAGCCTTTCTACCCAAATCATTTTATCTTGATGTCCTATTGTAGCAATAGAAACTTGAATTAAGCCACTGCCAAATGTTCTTAACTGTCATAAGTCATTAATAATACAATCATTGTGGTTATAGCTGCTGCTGTATAGTTTGTGACTAAACATTGGTACTGATAGAATACCTTCAGTCCAATAGCTTAAACATGGATGTAAATTATCAAGCATGTAGATTTTTTTAATATCTTTTTCCTTTAAACCATCTGCTGAAACCATAAGTCTAAATTGGTAGTAGTTTAGGAGCACCTAGACAAGTAATAAATAGCTACATTTTAAAAAGGAGTGCACACATATACACAAGAAAAGAAAAAGCAAAGAAACAAAGCCATCAACCTCTTTTTGAAAAGAACATCCAGAGTGTTATGTAGAACAATGAGAAGAATAGATGGTTTCATCTGTTTAATTTTACACTTCTATCTGCACTTAGGTATGTTTTTCTATGATAGTCTTTAACCTCTTTGTGGGCAGAAGCCGCCAATGCACTATTATTTCCTTTTTCTTAAGTAAAAACGTTTTCTATAAAGTATGAACTAAATATATATGGAATAGATAATGTGCATATAGAATATTAACAAATTAATAGATGTATGTAGCCAAGAAATAAAAAAATATACACAGAGAGGATGAATTGAATAGACATGTCCAAGGAAGGTACTTAGAACATTTTATCCCTGGCTACATATTAACTTTAATATTCGCAAGTGGTAATAAGAATGCATGCCTTATTAAATATTTTTTTAGAAACAGATGAACATAATTTAAATCAAATTGTATGCCAAAGTAAATATTATACAATTTAAAAACAAGCAAAAAGCCAATTTGCAAAAATGAAATAATAGATTTGTATATCAAATGTGTAGAGACTTGGCGATTGTACAAATTTAGAAGAAAGGATACTATGTATGGCTGAAATATTTAACTGTGTGAATGGTAAACTTACTGCATTCATCAATAGGTTTATATGTCATTCATAAAGAATATAAAGGAGCTGCTGCAGAGGTGTTGGGTGATGTGATCTGTAGAATGAAGCTTTGGAAGGAAGGAAGATTCTAGGTTTGAACTGCTTCTTATAGCAGGGCATGGTGGCAGACATCTTTAATCCTGGCACTTCGGAGACAAAAGCCAGCATATCTCTGTGAGTTTGAAGCCAATCTGTTCTACAAAGAGCTCTAGGACAGCCAGAAGTACATAGAAAAAAATCTTATCTTAAAAAAATGTTTCTTATAATATATCTTGTAGTTCCCAAAGACCAAGATTCTGTTGGGACAATGACTAAATATTGGTGATTTCAATATCAAATTTCATTGAAATATGTTTGAATGAAAAATGTTTCAGACAAATGAGTTTAGATAGTTAAACTTTTACAAAAGAAAATCAATGCCACCTGTGCAGGCTCATACCTAGAATCCCAGTCATTTGGAGCCTATGCAGCAGGACTCTTACTGAGTTCCAGGCGTACTTATCACAAACAAAATCAAAACATCACCGAGAAAGGGAAAAGAAAACTGGAAGAACAAAACAAAACATCGTCTTTGCTCCTTTGAGCAAGGATAAGAAGAGAAAAATACATATTAAAACAAAGAGAACATTGCAAGGTCGTCCTTGGCTAATACAAACACCAGAGTCCCCTATAGTTAGTACTGAGCATAGACACTGTAAAAGCTTGGCTTAGATAGGTTGCCAATCAGGCTGTAAATGTGGAACCAATATACATTGCTGAAGGTCTCTAAGTGCCAAGTTTTTTGTTGAAAGGAAGCTGGCTGCTCAGATCAGATCCCATGGATTCTCCTGAAGTTTCTCTATGAGGAGGAGCTCTCTGACAAACTTGAAAGAAATCCTCAGTAGCTCCCTTTCAACAGCACAGCTCTGGTCTCTGGGGTCTGGAAGTCTTGGACAGATGCTTGCTGGGGTGCAATGGTTTTATAACAAGACATAGAATAAAGACAGAAAATCTCTTTTGTTTTCTTTCTCTTTTTTTCTTTCATTCACAAAAGAGCTTATAGACATTGGCAAAGAAATAGAGCATGATTATGTTTAGCCATATTTTATTGTCTGCAGAGACCTTACAATTTTGTTAACAATTACTATTCTCCTTACAATCCCACTGTAATTAACACTGTGCTCTTAATTCAAGTATAACATACACCAAACCGCAAGAATCTAAGGGGTAGCATTCAGATGAATTTCAATAGAAACTATTTCATCTCTGGTATACACACTTGAGAATTAGAACTTAAAGTAAAAAGAATACAAAGTCTATGTCTCTGTCTTCGAACATTTATGTTATTTTTCTGTATTGAAAAAAAGCTCTGATTTCTAATGAACTTTCTGGGTATCTGGAAGTATGTGTATAAGCTCATTCTTTATCTTCTTAATAACTTTATGAGGTAAGCACCTGTTTATTTTCAAAGACAACAACTGAACGTCTCATTTAGTCATCTAAATGACAAGAGTAGTTAGGGCGAGCCCTGCTTTAACACAAAACTCTCCATCCTTTCAAATACTCAGTGCACCTGAATATTTTGAATGGAGTGTTTTGTTGATTTTGTTCTCAGGGACCCTTACTATTTCTAGCAATTTGTGCTTCATTATGCACATACATACATACATACATACATACATACATACATACATACATACACATGCATGCACACATACATACATACACACATACATACACATACATACATACATACACACACATACATACATACACACATACATACATACACACATACATACATAGGTGCACACACACAAATTAATCAATACTGACAATAGACCTGCATTTGAAAATAAGTATTCCTTTAAACTACAGTCTATATTCATAACAAATATATTTATTCATCCAAAATATTTTCGAAGCACCACTCTGTGATAGGAACAGTGCCTAGACTCTGGGGAAAAGGGAGTTTGTGATCTAAGGAGTGGTCTTCACTGATGGCAGTGGGCAATTTCTTCCTGAGTAGTTGTTGCAGGTATAATCCAGCTTAGACCAGCATTATCATTTCTAACCGTAACTAATCTATACATTATGTCCCATTGTCATTTTCATTCTAGAGATAAGAAAACAGTGGTTCAGGGATCCTGAGGAGTTTGTCTAAAGATGTACGATCCAGCCTTTTGGTACAACAGCACCCACATGAAAAACTTCAGAATCTTCCTGCATTATTTCCTGTTGACAGATCTGTGAGCTTGGCTATGCTACTCTGCGTGTCTTGTACTTGTTGGGAAGTAGCTAAGCCTGGGTCCAGGATGCTAGTTGGGTTCCTCTTCTCCTAGTGCCTTTTCCTCACTAAGATTCAGAGAGTGGACCGTATCCTTTGTTTGTGTCCTTATGGAGAGAGGAAGAGACCCACTGGGAGAGAGGATCTACATAATGGGAAACTGGAAGATTATCTCTTCCTCATGACATTCCAGAGTCACTGAAAGCCACAGGTCAAGCCCCAAGTCAGGGAACTCTTCTCTTCCCACATTAAAGAATGGCAAGGATTGAGAGGACAGGAAGAGTTACAGCCAAGTAGTGCATATTCATAGCAACCCTGGGATCCACAAGGAGGATGAGCTAAATCCAAACCCCGTTCTTCTAAATGTAACTAAAATCTAATTAAATTGAAATCTAATTAAATGAAAGCGTCATTTTCAGTTGATGACTTGCGTTTCCTAAGTAAATTTTCTCATCTGTGTAAATTTTCTTCTGGAAAAAAAATGCTACAAATTTTAAAACCTTAAAATAATTAGTGGCCACTGTTGGTTGTTATCAATGGTAACGACCTTGTTTCCTATTTGGTCCACACTTGATGATTTGTTTATAGTGTGTTCATACTCTCCATGTTCTGCAACTTTCCAGAAATGAAAGCACTGTGTATTTTAGGAGATGTACTACCCTGTATATTCTAATGATTTACATCGATGTCACATGGAAATCCAAGGCTCCAGATGCTCGTCATTGAATCTATGGTTCTCCACATGGGCATTCAGCATCTGGGAAACTGACAAGGCCCCCGGTGGAAGCTATCTGAAAATAGAACCGTGAGATTTTTTTAAAATAATTTTATTTTTCTTGGCTATTTTATGTATTTACATTTCAAATATTATCCCCTGCTCTTGCTCTCTTACCCTCTTTCCTCTCTGTCCCTTCTTTCCCCATCCCCCCCCATGTGTTCATGGCTGGCCTCTCTTCTCTCTCTCTCTCTCTCTCTCTCTCTCTCTCTCTCTCTCTCTCTCTCTCTCTGTTTCTCCTTCTCTCCCTCTCTCCTCTTTCCCCAGTGAAAGTCCTGGGAAACATTCAGGTTCTGGTTTAATTCCTTAGAGTGCATCTTCAAGGAAGGTAAAGCTAAAATTGGAGGTATAGCTTTATATCCATTGTCTAGGTACTTAGGAAGATTCCATTGCTTCTAATAAATTAACTCTCAAAGTCTCAGAGCTCTATTTTCAGATCACTTCCAGTGGAACCTTGTCAGTTTCCCAGATGAACCATATCCTTATACTTGTATAGCAAGCATATTATCAGCTAAGCTATCTTTTTATCCTAGGAATATTCATTTAAACACTTGAGTTACTAGATCACTCATATTTCCACTTGGGTTTGGGGGTTTCCTGGTTCATTAATATTCAATGTCTCATGATCATAAATGAGAACATAGAAGCTACTTGGCTATTTCCATTGACCCCAAGACCGCAGAAGGAATGCTTCACTTCCTGCCTAACATCCTCCTCATCTGGAAGCACCGCTATCCCATTGCCAGTCTCCTGGAGCATAGCCCTCATTCTCATTCCTCGGCTTATTTCATATTTGTTCTTGGCTTGTAGACTGCTGTCCTACCTCTACCGTACCCAGCATTTGTCCACTGTGTAAGGTTTATTAACAATGATGAATATGAGACCAAATTTATCACTTTTCCCAGCTTCATTTTCATTCTTTGGCTCAAGGATATTTCCTTTCTATTCAGAGTGAAAGGCTCACTTTCCTGTATCTCCAAATGCCACAGGTGGGTAGAATGAACTCCCTACCTACCCATCTCTGGGTGGAATGGCAGAGAATCCTCACGATGCTGTTTAGATTAGGAGTCATACCTAAGGCTTTTGGGAAATGACAAGAATTTTGTTTAAAATTCTATCTGTATATTATGTGTAAGGTGAGTGTGCTCCCCCACCCTGTTCCATTAAGATAGATTAAATTTTTTAAATGTTTCACATTCATTCTAATAGAAGAATTAGGACTGACCACCTGATGATGCTTGGCTTTTTATACACACTCAACAGCCACACAATGACCATAATGATGAAGTCACCCATCAGTGCTCTAGAATTTCTGATGCCTTGATTACTGGGAACAAAGTTATGATTGGTGAAATCTGTTGCCTGCATTGACTCATAGCTCCATGACTTGCTTGTCAAGTGACATTGGGAAGCTTCTAACAGATTTCTAAGCCTCAGTTTTCTTACCCGCTACCTGAGCCATCTGTACTATCCATTTCTGAGTTTCAGAATTTAAGTGAAATAGTGTGAAGATTAAATGAATAATGAGATTTAGATAGAATGCTGTCTTATAGATTGTCATTAAGGAAAAAATATTAAAACATTTTATTAACCACTTGATCTAGTCTACCACATCCTTTAAACTTCAAATGCTAGTTAATATTTTCAATTGGGGTTTAGTCTCAATGATGGGAACTGACCCTTGAAATATTTCCCAACTATAGATTTTGGCCTCATTGCTTTTGGACATTCTGGATACATCTCTGCCAAGTATTCTTACCTAATTGATCCCGGTGGGAAAAGTTTTCCTAGATACAGTTCAGCTCTCCATGTGAGACCCAACCCACAAAATTTGCTCTAGTTCAATCCTGTTTCCCAGAAAAGCAGGAATAGGAGAGGGTGTGAGACCATAACCCCATCACAGAAGGCACAGGTTTATTCTTAGCATCATCTCTGAGCCCTCAGTTCTTATGTTTATGGTCAGCTTTTCATGCATTTTGAGGCAGGATGATAATAACAGTGATCAATGAGAAAGGCATGGGTCAATGTAAGTAAAGTTCCAGTGTCGCCGGGGACCCTGATCTATATAGAGGTATCTATATGAACAATATATTTCTGGGAGAGGTTTTCATCTTCCCCAGTTTAAGGGAACTAAAGGTGCTGTTTGTGTCCTGGACAGTTACTGGACAGTCATCTGTAGTCATAAGAATAATGTCCAGAAGGCCATTGGAGACATGGACCTGGAGCCCTGCTGAGGCAGAAAGCTAAGTCAATGAAGAATTCTGCCTAGGTCCAGAGTTTGTGTCATGTGAGCCTGGATCTTAAATCACAGCAGAGTAATTTTGCTGCTTGTAGCTATAGGCATTCAGTGAATCCACACTAGTCCTGAAGCTGCATGAAAATCAAACATTTGTTCTTCACTCCAGCAGTCTCCCTAGGTCTTCCTTCCCTGTCTATTTAGACCTTCATCTTTATTGGCTGTCTGAGCATTCTGTTTTCTTTGGCTTCATGTCTTTACATTCCCCAGTCATGACTGCCACCCGCCCTTAACTTGAATGCAAGCTGTCTTCCCAGCTCTGATCTGCACACTCCAGGGAACAAGGCTGGGAATGCGTACTTCAGCACGAAATGCTGGCACATCCACGCAGCATTTCCACCTCAGTGGCTAGGCTCTCGGCTGAGGAACACAGCATCATGCTCATGACCCTCTCATCTGAGAAGATCAGGAAAATATCAAGCTTCGGTGTTCCTCTCACTCAATATTTTGCTTCCACAGTATTGAAAAATCTGTTAAGATTTGGTCACCAAATTGAAATAAACTGACAGAATTATACTATGTCTTAAACCTCAGGCATATTAAGCATTTGGAATCATTTTCATTAATATCTCATTATACTTTAAAACATGTTTCACTTGAAGGTAGCATGTGATCAGCCCTGGTGACTGTGCTTAAGAATTGCAACAATCCAGACTTGTCCAAATAATGGAACTGAGCCGGTAAAATCCAGGGATGAGGAATGCAAATGCTGTCAAATGTTCTTTGCTCTTTTTCCGTTGGCTTTTTCCAAAAGCATGTGTGAGCCTGCGAGCCAGAGATGCACATGTGGGTCCTGGCAGCACAGTTCTGTGCCAGGCTCACAGGAGGCTCCAATGGGGCCCGGCTTCCCCCAAGTGTTCTCACCTGGCTTCTCAGCCAAGTGCTTTGCCTTCCAGTTTTATTAGGGGATCCAGTTGGCAGCAAAAACTGTACTTTTCCTCCTAATATTGAAATCATCTTTTCCACTACCACATTATTCCCCCAGCGTTTTAGAGAATACACTTAAGCCTACTAAGTGGGTAAAAATAACTATCAGATGACAGAAGGCAAAGTTGGCTTCATCTGTCCTAAGCCTGTGGAGATACATAGAAGATGCTGCTCATTGCACAGAAAGTAGGTGTCCAGGATCCTGAACTTAGGAACTCACAGAAAGTTTTGTCCAAAATGGTGGAGCTCAGCACCAGGAGCAATCTGTAGTAGCTTCCTTGAGAATGCAAAGGCCATTAGCAAGGCCCAGCAGTTTTGCGATATTTGGAGCCATGAAGAGAGAGAAAGATTGTCTATCGTGGAAATAGCTCACTTGATTAAATATACTTAAGGAAGCCAGAGGTTAGTGTAATCTGATTGGCTCTTCTCTCTTAGACTAAAAGTTCTGGACACTCTCTGCTGTCCAGCTGGACATTTCTCCATTCTTAAGTCTTCCTGACCCTAGAAGGAATTAGAAATCATCTGGACTTGCTCATGTTTGTACAATCAAGCCTTACCATGCAATTGCTTACAGTGAGTACCTTCTTGTTTTGGGTTCTCTGATGCCTAGAACAAACTGTGGGCAGGTACTGCACCATATTCCGCGAATTTTCAATGCCATCTGCATTGCTTTAAAAACAGTAAATACACAGTAAAGGTTTGTTGAGTTGAATAGAAAGGCTTAAATAACATTATTTTGTAATTTCCTTGCCAATAAAATTTAGATAAATATTTACATACTTCACAAGATTGTTCACAAGACTTATGGGTATAACATTCCTGAAGGAGGAGCATGGCATATTGTCTGACCAAATGTGCATCGACACAATATTTGAACACCCTTTCCTTCCCAGGCCTCTTGCTCCATGTGGTGGCTGGAAGTCGGTTTTGGTGATGGAAATGGATCACAGTGAGAAGACAGGAGGAAACCAGCTGTGCTACTGGACCAGAGTTTACAATCAGAGGACTGATACGGTCCTTGGAGATTTGTGGAAAAAACAAAAATCTCTAGAACCCTAGGTACAAATTAAAAAAGAAAACACATTCTGTTTATTTGTGTCTGCCTTAAAAATAGGCTGGTTTGTTTCTTCCTGCATTACTGCTAAGTTTTGAAAATGAGTTCACATTGTTGTTCTTTTATTAGACTCTTTTATTTCTGAAAAGTAAATAGTTGGCCAAATTCTAGCTTCACTTTATACTCTAAACACTGAGTAAAAAGTTTGGTTTTACACATTGTCAACTGGTCAGAGTTGGACAGTGTTCACACTTCACGTTGGTCATTTTGTAAGCTGGGTTGTGGCTTGCTTTAGGAGTATGGGTTGCTAATGTATGCATTTGATCACATGGAAGGCTCCTCTGTTTGACATCTTTTCTCAATAAATGTCTCATTATTACAATGGGTGAAAAGCCAGCCAAATCCTTGCACTCCAGATGCTTTATAAAATTCTTGAACATTGGACCAAAAGAAAAACTGGCCAACTCCAGCAAAGCTTTCTGAAATTCACATCTTAGTGCTAATTTTGTAGAAAGTGGCCTGAAGTTCTACTCTCCCCTCATCCCACACCTCATAGCACCATCTTCAGCATTGAAATCCCTTAGGTGTTTTTCAATTTATGATAGAAATAGATTTATTGCTTGCTCTTTTTTTTACATTTTGTTTTGCAAACTTTAAACATTCAGATTAAAATGGTAAGTGGACTCCATATGTCCATCATTCAACTCAACAGTGACTTATTCGTGACCAATTCATTTCTTCTAAATCTTAACTATTTCTGTTAACTCATTTTTCAACAACTCATAAGTTAATTCATAAATACTTCCATGCATATGTCTAAAAGTTAAGAACTTTCTTTAATCATTTTCATGATAGTGTTATCCCCATTATGTCAAATATTTATAAGCAGTGATTAGTTTTCTCTTTTGGGAAAGAAAGAGGAGAAATTCATCAGTGAGTACAATGTAGTCTGAAAGAAGCAAGCAGTATCTGGGCGTGCTGATGAACACCTCTAAACCCAGTACTCAGTTGCCAGAGGCAGGCAGAACTCTGTGAACTCGAGGCCACCATGATCTACATAGTAATTTCCAGAACAGCTAGAGGTACATAGTGTGAACCTTCTAAAAATGAGAGAGAGAAAAGAAGGAAGGAAGGAAGGAAGGAAGGAAGGAAGGAAGGAAGGAAGGAAGAAATTTTGTTCTGTCAAACACAACATATTAACTCTGCATAGCAATGATGCACAGTATACTTTAAGGTTCAGAAGAAAGGTGATGAATTTTTGACTGATTGGTATGTATCTAGTGCATACACACATTCAAATATCAGATAGTACATTTTACTTGAGGGATGTTTGCCTACTAGCAGGGTGACATGCCTTGTCAGATGGCTCCATACCCACGCTCATGGGGAAAGCTATAATTTGATCCATTGGGTTCTAATTTAAAAAAAAAAAAGATGACATGGAATCAAGAGAGAGAGAGAGAGAGAGAGAGAGAGAGAGAGAGAGAGAGAGAGATGTGGGGGGTAGAGCGCTGGGGGCGGATCCAAGGGAAGAGGGAGAAATGAGCTAGGGGTAGATACGATTAAGGTACCTTGGGTACATTGCCAAGGAGTAAGTAAAAATTCTCTTTCTATCCCCCCCAACATTTGTGTTTAATATTTTGAAAAGAATTTAAATGGTGTTGCCCTGCATGTGTTCATGGTGCTCTCCCAAGAATCCAGTGGTTATTAAATAAAAAATACCAGGTGCCAGGTGTGGGATACCTCCCTTTGATGTGTTAACTGAAGGGAAGAAACAGACCTGCAGACTCACAGAACAATATAGACTATCACCACTGCTCTTGGTCGCTAACCAGAACTTGACTATAAGACTGCTCCAGAAACCACCACATACCTTGGTCATAGAGAGAAATCAAACCATATCTGAGCAAGAAACCTACTTGATGACAAGCTTTTGTTGTATCAGAATGTGCTATGCAAGCTGCTGATGGAGAAAAGTTATTAGCAGTCCCCGAACCCTGAGAGCTACAGCAAAAACCTGCAACAGATAAGATTTAAATCTTACTGTGCTGAGATTGCTCAAGATGTGTCCTCTAAGAACCGAAAAAGCATCATAGAAAGATCAGCACAGCTGGCCATCAGAGTCACCAACCACAAGGACAGGTTACGCAGCGAAGAAAATGAATAGATGTCTTGTGTGCCTGTTTTGTATTCAAATCAAACCACAAAAACTACCAAAATAGAAAAAAAGAGACTTAACCGTTGGCATTTATCTTGATTTGATTATGATGGGAGTGCCCCACATTTCTCTGATTGAAGTTGAGGCTTGATCCACAGGAGAGAATTGACATTATAAACCAGGACAAGAACCTGTATCATGGGTGTTAGGGGAGAGACTATTATTACTGTTTTGCACATTTTTTCCAACTGTTTTCTGAATATTTGAGTTTATAGATTAGTGCTATTCTCAGCCTAGGTCAGAAAAACTTCTTATTCCCTAGGTAGTGGCTAATAGAGGCACTCAGAACTGGTTGTAGTACTCATAAATGATGGTAGAGCACTCTGTCCTAAATCAAACATCTATATTGCCCTCTCCAAGGTTCAGAGAACATGGAGAAAGAGGAAGAGAAAAGAATGTCCAAGACAGAAGATGGGGAAGAGAGCTAGAGGATGCTTTCTTCTACACTCATATCACATGACTCCTGTATTCGTCACTTCAGTGCAACTGTAGTTACCTTCACGCTATTGGGCCAGCCACCACTTCGTTGTACAAGGAAGGGTGCTTGTATTTAGTAGTTAAAGACTTTAAGGAGAAGGGACTCCCTTCATTGGTATAGCTCTGATTAGTTTCTCATGCTCCAATAAATAAGCTCCCACCCATGTTCATGCAATGAACTTTAATTATTCTCAATGATTCATAAAAAGAGAAAAAGGCTTGAAATGGGAGGGAAACATGATAGGAAGGAGTGTTTCAATAGGAAAGGCAGGGGGATAAGAGAGGGGAATTGGGGTGGAAATCACAAAATTTGCTCTTGCACATATATGAAACTATCAAAGAGTGAAAAGAGAAAGAAGAAAGTAGGAAGGAAGAAGGTAAGAAGGAAGGTAGGCAGGTAGCAGATCTAGATTTAGAATGTTTGTTAAAAACAGTCAATATTTTATCACGGCAGTCTACAAATCAGTACCCCAGGATGGCCTCAGAGTTACTACTGTCCTAGAAATGATCATGGGACCCAATAGAATCTGATGACATTTTGACATATTTCTAGCTGTCAGTCTCACTATAGGTTTCTTCTCTTACATTGGTTTCTACAGCTGCTGATAGTATGTCCTTAGCTAAGGTGCTTTGTCTAGGTCTACAAAAATTGTCTTCCTTGTCATCTCTCTTTTGATATAGGCAAAACCAAAGACCAAAACAACAAAACTTATATCACTATTACTACCACAATCCTTCCTTTTAATTACTTATGCAAGGACTTTTTAATAAAGGTTTTGGCTGATTATGAATTGTGATGTTTATATGCTTGCTTATTGACTTGATTGCATTTTATTACTTGACAGATTATTTATTACAGGTTGTTTTAAAGAAGTGTGATATAGCAATGATGTTATCTCACCAAGTTATCATCAAATAACATATAGTGTAATGCTCATTAATGCTAGAAAATTTACATTATTCATTATGTTATTCATTAAAAGAAAGATGTGTGCAGAATTAGAACTTTCTCATCATGCTAATTCTAATTCATACTAAGGGGAAAGGTGAATTTTTTTGTACTTTTTAAATAATATAATCACCTGTAGCAGGGTAACACTTTAGCTACTCTTCTTTCCTGATTCAGAGATGAAATTCTCTTTGCCTTTAAAGGTTGATCTGTTTGCATTCAATGTAGGAAATGTAACTACAATGTTAAAGTGAAATCGATGATATAAGCATAATTTCTTGAATCTTAATCTTCATCCATTCCTGACTCTTGTTGGTGTTTCAGCATGTTATGTTCAGGTAGAGTTAATTTCTGGAGGCATTCAAATAGCCAACACAAAACATGGCATTAAGTTAACTCTAGTAATAAATAGGAGATGTTAAAGCTCACATTTATTTTTTAAATTTTTATTAGATATATTTCTTTACTTACATTTCAAAAATTATTCCCCTTCCAGGTTTCCTGTCCATAAGCCCCTATTCCCTCCTCTCCACCTCCCCCGTATGAGTATTCCCCCTATACATCCTCCTTATTGCCCCCCCATATTCCCCTGCACTGGGGGTCCAACCTTGGCAGGACCAAGGGCTTCCCCTTCCCCGGGTGCCCCAATAAGGCTATTCTCTGCTACATAATGCAGTTGGAGTCCTGGGTCAGGCCATGTATATTCTTTCAGTAGTGGTTTAGTCCCTGGAAGCACTGGTTAGTTGGCATTGTTGTTTTTTGGGGGTTGCAAGCTCTTTCAGCTCTTTCAACACTTCCCTTAATTCCCCCCTGGGGGTCCTCTTCTCAGTTCAATGATTTGCTGCTAGCATTGACCTCTGTATTGGACATGCTCTGGATGTGTCTCTCAGGACAGATCTATATCTATATCTATATCTATATCTATCTATCTATCTATCTATCTATCTATCTATCTATATATATATATATATGGACCACATGTATGTCAGGTTCTGAATGGACATTCCTTGAGTCACTGCTTTAAACTTTGCTTCTATATCCCCTCCTATGGATATATTTTTCCCCTTTTAAGAGGGAGTGGGAGCATCTGCATTTTGGTCATCCTTCTTCTTGAGCTTCATGAGGTCTGTGGATTGCATCTTGGGTAATATAAACTTTTTGGCTAATATCCACTTATCAATGAGTGCATATCAAGTGTGTTTTTCTGTGATTGAGTAACCTCACTCAGGATGATATTTTCTAGTTCATCCCATTTGCCTATGAATTTCATAAAGTCATTGTTTTTGATAGCTGAGTAGTAGTACTCCATGATGTAGATGTACCACATTTTGAATCCATTCTTCCGTTGAAGGACATCTGGGTTCTTTCTAGATTCTGGCTATTATAAATAATGCTGCTGTGAACATAGTGGAGCATGTGTCTTTGTTGTATGTTGGAGCATCTTTTGGGTATATGCCTAAGAGTGGTATAGCTGGGTCCTCAGGTAGTGGAATGTCCAATTATCTGAGGAATCTCCAGACTGATTTCCAGAGTGGTTGTACCAGTTTGCAATCCCACCAACAATGGAGGACTGTTCCTCTTTCTCCACATCCTTAACAGCATCTGCTGTCACCTGAGTTTTTTTTTTTATTAACTTGAATATTTTTATATACATTTAGTGTTATTCCCTTTCCGGTTTCCGGGCAAACATCCCCTCCCCCTCCCTTCCTTATGGGTGTCCTCCCACCCTCCCCCCAACAGTCTAGTTCACTGGGGGTTCAGTCTTAGCATCACCTGAGTTTTTTATCTTAGCCATTCTGACTGGTGTGAGGTGGAATCTCAGGGCTGTTTTGATTTGCATTTCCCTGATGACTAGGGATGTTGAACATTTCTTTAGGTACTTTTTGGCCATTCGATAATCCTCAGCTGAGAATATTTTGTTTATCTCTGTACCCCATCTTTTAATAGGGTTTATTTGGCTCTCTGAAGTCTAACTTCTTGAGTTCTTTGTATATTTTGTATATTAAAGCTCACATTTATAAACGTTTTTACTATGAAGGCAATAACTTGGGTACTACAAGAGAAGACAACCTTCTTTAGTAATATAGAAAGATGAAGCCACAAGCAAAGGACACTGGTATTCCAAACACTTGAAGAACAGATAAATGTTTACATTTTCTACTACACTAACAAACAGTGACTATATATGGATATTCAAAGATTGCTGCTTAAGGAGTATGAATGTGACTCTATTTGAGGAGTAATCTTTCAAAATGACCATCTATATTCTCTGGAAAATGTTTTTATTAAAAAGGCTTATTTTGAATAATAGTGAAATCTTAATCAAAATCTTAATTTTTATTTAACAAAGCTCTAGTGAATATGTTATGGTGCTGGGCACTGTTTTATGGTTGCCGAGGCAGCACTGTACAAAAACTGGCAAGCATTTCTGCTTCTGCGGCAACTTCATTCTGCTGGATACAGATCAAAACATAAACACGCCACATACTAAACTGGTAAGAATGCAAATCTTGGATTCAGAGGGCCAAGTCTGTTACATCTACATTTTCTCTCCTCTCTGCATTATCTTGTGCACTTTCCCTTTTAGACTCTCATGTACAAACTTCTATTCGGTACATGAATCTGATGTGGGTAATAGTTTACCCAACACTTAATGCAGTTATGGAGGAACATCTGTCTTGGACTGAGTGTCTGCTGGTGTCATTCCTTGAATTCCACAGTCCTGCAGATTTACCATCTGAGGAAAACATCAGACTAAGACGAATGCCTGAAGAAATTCCCAGCAATTCAATTCCTGGACACCTTTTGTCCTCAGTAGCCACACCCTGTTGATGTGGTTGCTTGTATCTGGCTGGTACTGCCAGATACCCTTGTCATTGTGGAAACTTGGGATTCTTCCCTCTTCTGAGTGTTCCGGTATTGGTTCCGTGAGCCTGCTCTTCCATCGCTCAACAACACTGAGGGTTGCCTCACCTCTCTCAAGTAGAATACAGAGATTTGTACTTTCCTCAAGATCATCTGACTCAAAAAGACAATGCATTTATTCAGTTATAAACACATTTTTCATTTGCTATTGTTTAGTGATATATTTTAATTGTGTGTGATTTTCATTTACTTATATGTACCCAACAATAATAAATGGTCAGCACTATAAAATATTCTTAATTACCTAACAGGAATATTCTCATTCGAAGAAAATCAGTGCTTCTTGAAGAAAGAAGATACTACAAACAAAACAACAACAGCACAACAAAACACAAAAATCCTTACAACTTAAAATTTTCAACTATAATAAAAACAGCAAAGGTGAAACTTTATTAGGATCACTTTCTGTGGGGTATATGGCATAGTTTCAAGGCTCTAGGGAAAGTGTTTCTTTTAAAAGAGGTCAAAGGGGACAGACACTAAGAATATCAGGAGGGACAGGAGAAAGACTCCTCTTTAGAATCCAAAGTCATTTGAAAGCATCAATGGCAGAATCAAAATTCTCAGGAGGTTTTATAACCCATGGAAAATATTTCTCACCAACACAGTTTGGCTTCTGTATATTTTCCTCGTGGACTTGAGCTCTCTTTTAATTACTGTTGATAACCACCAATCAAAATAAGATCATCACTGATCAAGAAGTTGCTGGGGATGTCCAGAAGGAGGCCACTGGATAACATGCTATTCTAGCAATAATAACCAGGTAGTCCCAATGACTTGTCCAAGAACACACAACTCTTCAGAGGTGGGCCTCCTGACTCCAAACAAATGGAATGATGAGTTTGAGTATTGTCCATGTCACTCTATTTCACTAATTGTGATAATGGTTATTGTGATGGTTTGTATATACTTGGGCCAGGGAGTGGAACTATTATAAAATGTGGCCTTGTTGGAGTCGGTGTGTCACTGTGGGCGTGGACTTAAGAACCTCACCCTAGGTGCCTGGAAGCCATTATTCTGCTAGCAGCTTTCAGATAAAGATGTAGAACTCTCAGCTCCTCCTGCACCATGCCTTCCTGAATGGTGCCATGTTCTCACCTTGATGACAATGGACTGAACCTCTGAACTTGTAAGCCAATTAAGTGTTGTCCTTATAAGAGTTGCCTTGGTCACGGTGTCTGTTCACAGCAATAAAACCCTAAGACAGTTATTGTACGTTGTAGTGAGAGAGTTTGATTTTCATTTATTATGATTTACTTTCTAAAAATAAATTTAAAATGGCAAAACAACAACAATCCTAATATATGAAGGGGAACTGGAGATTAATTGGAAAGAAAGGGATAAACCTGTCAGGATTGACCACAGCATATGTGCAAGTTCTGTAGAAAAACATACAAGGCTCCCTCAGCAGAATCTTAATAGGTCCTAGACACTGTAATGTATAGTCCTGAGAAGCAAGGATGATCTTGCCAGGCTTTTGAAGTTGTTTTAACAAAGGTCATTATATTCAGAACAGCATGTTTTCAGTTATATAAAGGTAGTTTATACTCATCTGGCATTCAGTTGCTGTATTCAATTCAGACACAAGCAAAACATAAGGAGTTTCATCCTCCTTGTCTGTTCTGATGCTTGAGCATCAGTTTCTGGAGCACTCAAGCAGATTTGATGCTGATTCACAGCTGAAAGGACCAAGCAGTTTCTTTTGATTTTCCATAATCTGTTCTGTTCCACTTGTCTTTAACTCTGCCTCAGCACTTTTGCCATTGATGTCTGAGAATCATATTTTCAGTAATTTCCTTTAAGAATAAATTTGTTTGCAATAAAGTAGTTTCTTCTGACTTAAAAACTTTCCATCCTGGAGGGAAGCATTACAAAAGTACAGAATTTTACAGAGAGATGAAACAACAAGCTATTCTGAGGGAGAGGGTGAAACATTACATCCTGGAAGGAAGTTATTTCCTGATTACTCAGGAAGTAATTGATCTCAAAAATAGTTTCAGGAAGTCCTGAACTGACCAAATATACTAGGCCCTTCCCTTTACTAACATAGACAAGCAGTAAAACTGCTAAGATATTCTTAGACAGGCTACTGCCTAAAAAGGTTCTCAAATCTGGAAGCCAGATGAATTGCCAAGAAAAGCAAAGACCTACTAAACTTCCAAGAAGTAGTTCAAACCCATTGAGCCACTTGAAAGAACACTGTTCTATTGAGCTATCTGAGCATGTTCTGTGCTCTCAGGTTTTCTGTATTCATGAACTTTTTCAACCATGCTAGGTAGGGGCTTTGGTGATGGGGCTTTTTTGCTTTCTAACTAACTCCCTTACCCATATTTTGTGTAAGAACCATCAATAAAGACATTGAATAGTTTACCAAGGCATGCTTTGGTGGTATCTTTACATTGGTTTGTCATTGGGTCCCTATCTGGAGTGAGAAGATGGTTATTCTTATATCCCTAGGAATAGTGTCATTATAACTCCTAGTGTTTGGGAAGCAGATGGAAAGGAAAGCCCTAAACATTCCTTACTAATCAAAATGTCATAATACCATCTGATTGTCTAATAATAGCTACTTTAAGTGCATTTATTTGTTTGTTTTTTTGATTTAGAAAACACTTGCCAGGGAAAATATCTCTGAGGTACTTATAGAGGCTGATGACTAAGTCTGGCTCTCTATTCAACTGTAGCTTAATGGTGATAGACTTAGTCTTTTTGGCCTCTTCAGAAAAGCTATCTCCAACACACTCTACACTGTGGTCACTATCTACAGGTGCATCCCCTAACGAGTAGCAAGTGCCTCAGAAGATGTAGCCAACCATTGGGTTTCAATTGTTTTATTTCTGTTTAATGTTTGTTAAGGCCTTAGACTATAGATGTTTCACCCATGCTAAGCTTAATATAAAAGAGTAATAACAACTATATTTAAGTTAGTTTAATATGTACATATTAAAATGCATTATTAAATTAACTATATATATATATATATAATTCTATTTCACTTTCCACATAAGTCTCAGGAAAATTCATACTACCATAGTCCTTCATAGGATATCACCCAATGAATACAGGAAAGGTTTAAGATGCTTCATCCCAGCTGTAAAGGTTTTGTAGTTAATGACTAGTAGAGGACAAGTCTGTTTCTTCTGAGATATGGACATTGGCAGATTTCCTATGTTGGTATGGATGGTATCAGTGCCCTATACACCTGCACACACAGCTCCACCAGCACTAATTAGGCTCAGTAAATTAAAAAACAAACAAAAAAGAGTTCATGAAGTTAAATATAAGACATAATTGGGTGGTTCTGAAAGGAGTTGAAAGGCAACAAAGCATATTGTAGACATGTATGAAACTCTCAAAATAAAGTAAATGATATATAAAAGAGATGCAAAGTTAGCTGATAATTTCTTAGGGATGTTTCTATTGTGATATGTAAAAACGTCATAATTACATATAAGATAGTTTCAAAGAATGAAAAAAAATGTTAAAAATAATGAGGGAAAGTGTAAAAAACTAAAGGAAAGGAAATATTTATAACACCAGACAGGAACCTCATATCCATGGTGAGGGAACTCTGATTGGTCAAGATCTTGATCTATGCAGTAAGTCTGGCATGTGGAACAGGAACAAGAACTCTCTCCCATGCTGTAAAGTCATTTTTTATTCATTGACTAAATTTAGATCTCATAAGACATGTGATGTCCCTTAACAGGTAGAGAGTTCACTGCTGTACTTGGCACCAACCCAGGAGAGAGCAAGACCTAAAATGGGGCTTACTAAAATCCAATGCAATAGTAAACTTTATTCAGAGCATCAGGCAATTTAGACTCTGAGGGTTAAGAAGAATCAAATGAGTATGGCATTCAATCATAAGAATAAGCCACACAAATCTGGGGGAAGAGAGTTGACCACCCAGGAGTGCAGATATCCTGAGACTGCATGATAGACTGCCCTTCTGCACACCTTGCCCACATCCCTGGTCCAAGGGGAAACTGCACAGCAGCCTCTGGACACAGGAACATAGGAACAGTCGGCCGCCAGTTTGACGGATCTGGTCTCTGCCCAGGACTACAAACTGAACTGGCCAAACAGCTCCCTGCATCAAAATTCAGTGAGGGAGAGAGTTGACCCTCAGAAGTGAACACCCCTGGAGAAATCAGAGGAGACTACCCTGTACCCATTTCCAGACCCAGAGGGAATCGCCCCTAGTGTCAACTGAGGCCCCCTGGCACAAGGGACCTGGGAAGAATTAGAGCAGGAAACTTTCTTGATTCTTGCCCACACCTAGAGCTAAAAGACCAGTCACCAGGAGCACCACACACCTGAAATCAGAGCACCTGTTCTCAGAAATGGCTGAAAAAAGGAAAACAGTTCTATAGGAGTGCTGGGACACAGAGAAATACAGGATGATCAAGCCACTGTCGAAATAGCAAGACAAGCAAACACTAGAGACAACCTAACTTGGCTAGAGGCAAGTGCAGGAACCTAAAAGAAGCCAAGACCACTTGGCATCATCGAACAATTCTCATCAAAGAAAATACTGGATATCCAAACACACCGGAAAAAGCAAGATTTAGATTTAAAAATCACATTTATGATAATAATGGAGGACTTTAAGAAGGATGTAAATAACTCGCTAAAGAAATGCAGGAAAACACAAGAAGTAGAAGCTCTTAAAGACGAAACACAAAAAATCTCTGAAAGAATTCGGGTGAGAACCAAATAGGTGAAGGAATTGAAAAAATCATCCAGGATTTAAAATGAAAATAGAAACAATAAAGAAAGCACAAGGAGACAACCCTGAGATAGAAAACTAAGGAAGGCACCAGGGAGTCATTGATACAAGAACACCAACAGGATACAAGAGATAGAAGAGAATCTCAGGGGCAGGAAGATGCTATAGAGACAACATCTACACAACTGTCAAGATACTTTAAAAATGCAAAAAGCCTCAGCTCAAATATCCAGGACATCTCAAGACACAATGAGAAGACTGCCTAAGGATGATAGGTGGTTAGAAGAGAGGAAGACTCCCAATTTAAAGGCCAGAAAATATATTCAACGAAATTATAGAAGAAAACTTCCCTAACGTAAAGAGATGCCCATAAACATACAAAAACTCTACAGAACTCCGAATAGATTGGACCAAAA